>NC_087202.1:42431606-42566606 GCF_015104395.2 Macrobrachium nipponense | reverse complement strand
GTCGGTTTGGATATTAAGCCTACCTTGACTATGTTTTTCCTCTGTAAGATCAGTTGTGCCTGAGTAAAGGGTCGAACTAGACCGAAAGTGCTTGGCTATCTCGCTTTTCATTTTTTTTCCTTCGTGGCAAAAAACCTTTATATATATATATATATATATATATATATATATATATATATATATATATATGTAATGTATACATTATGTTAAGACAGATATTTTCCATATCTGTAAATAAACCCATGACCCAAGGGGTCATTGGCGAGTTAAAAGAGTGATCAATAGCCATAACAGGACGTAAAACTAGACCATGCCATGCATTGCTTGCAGTGGCCTGGTTTGCATTTATCTGTATCAATAATTGTCATCTCTTGTAAACAGGTCACAACACCTTCCATGGGAAGCTGGTGACCTATCACCTGTAGAGGAAACACATGACTTCCGAGTCGTATGGCTACGTATCTGTTATTCTTGTAATATGGTGAGATAGCTATTGTCAGCTATCGATGCGTCCCTCTTGTAAAGTTTGTTCCATCCTAATTCTTCAACAGAGCGGTCATCTGACCAACCTTTCCTATACTCCTGTGATGGAGTTGAAATAAAGTTGTTAAGAAGTTAACTCAGGAAGTTTGAGTCATCTCCCCTATTCTGAAGAAGAAACAAAATCTACTTGATGCCACTCCGACGAGAAAGGGAAAGGGAACCTCAATGCTTGCGTATCGCAATCGCAAGAATAGACATACAACTGATCGCCGTCCTATACCATTGTAAGTGGTGGACCACAGACAGTTACACACACACACACACACACACACACACACACACATATATATATATATAATATATATATATATATATATATATATATGGATATATATATATATATATATATA
Source organism: Macrobrachium nipponense (assembly GCF_015104395.2). Taxonomy (NCBI): domain Eukaryota; kingdom Metazoa; phylum Arthropoda; class Malacostraca; order Decapoda; family Palaemonidae; genus Macrobrachium; species Macrobrachium nipponense. The sequence continues at coordinate 42,565,713 of NC_087202.1, read as the reverse complement.
TATATATATATATATATATATATATATATATATATATATATGTGTGTGTATCAAGAACTTTCCCATTTATTCACGTATCGTACCGGGACCATGACCCACAACAGTGCATGAATAAACGTGAAAGTGCTGGTACGGCTATTCTGACCGTTATTTTCCTACGATTTTCGCTCACATACACACATATAATATATATATATATATATATATATATATATATATATATATATATATATATATATTATATGTGTGTATGTGAGCGAAAATCGTAGGAAAATAACAGTCAGAATAGCCGTACCAAGCACTTTCACGTTTATTCATGCACTGTTGTGGGTCCTGGTCCCGGTACGATACGTGAATAAATGGGAAAGTGCTTGATACAGATCCTTTGACTTACTTTCTTGCGATCTTCGCTTACACACACACACACACATATTCCAAGCTCTTTTGTAAGACATGCTTTTCACTCTGATAACCATACAACTCGCTGAATGTCACAAATTTTGCCAATACTTGTAGCTAAAAGCTTTTGAGATTTCATTGATATTAATTGCTAGTACCTCACGGGTTCTGACCCTTGTCAGTGAAGGCTAAAAATAATGTCATGTACCTTACGTAACTCTGGGTTAAAAGTTGGGGAAGGAGGGAGAGTTCCATGCTCAGGCTTTTAAGGATCCCATATGACCCTTCCTTCGTGGCATGATTTCTATTCCCGTTAGTATCTCATGGAAGTTACCAGATAATTATAGATATGTATACAAATACATAAACATTATAAATATGTGTGTGTATATATACACATACATAAACATTATTATATATATGTGTGTGGGGAGGGGGTGTTAATGCCGTCAGTGCACCTCATGCGGTGCTTTACATACATGAATGCATTACTGAAGGTCTTTTGCAGCATCTTTTTGGCCCCTAACGATGGTTTCATAGTGCAATTTCTCTGTCTCCCAGCAGTTGGTCTTTGGCCAATACACAAATTAATATATATATATATATATATATATATATATATATATATATATATATATATATATATATATGTATATCATCTATATATATATATGTATATATATATATTATATATACTATATATATTATATACATATTCATATCATATATATATAAAAGCTGACGGTCGGACCATGTACTATGTATATATATTTGCTATAGACTGCGAAAATAATGGACCGAATTGAACCAAAGCCGGACCATAAAGGAAGATTTTATAGGGGATGGTTTTAGCTGGGTGTCGTTTTGACCCGGTTATCCGGCCTTGCTAACTTCTATAACATTATTCATAGAGAAAAAAGATAGCATTATTATGGTAGAACCGTTCACGAGGATACCAAATATGCTCTTAATTATCTTCTACGATAAGAAATAACGATATTAGTGATCTTTGACCGGGTACAGTTTTGATCTTTTTAAAATTATTTGTAGAGAAAACATTATTCTGTTGGATTCTAAATATGCTCTTACTTTTCTCCTACGATTAAAAAATAACGATAATATTATGGCTCAAGCAATAACAGCCTATGGTTGCCCACTGCCAGATGCTTGGCTGGTATATATATATATATATATATATATATATATATATATATATATATATATATATATATATATATATATGTATATCTATATATATATATATATATATATATATATATATATATATATATATATATATATATATATGTCAGATGAAAGAGGGGCTATGATTAATAATATGTTTAAAATGCCAATTTGATGTGCTATGTAATGTTAAGTGAAGTCACATATCACTTCCCGCTTGGAGACAAGCGGAGCTGTAGGGGCAGCTTACTTGAGGAAGGAATTTGAATACGCAAGCAGTTTAACTGAGAGATCACTCACCCGGTCGTGAGGCATGTACATTCGTTTGTACGGGTGTTACAGGCCTAATAGTCCAAGGCACTTGCGAAAGTCACATTCTTTTAGGTGAACGCAAAGAGGTGAAGTGGTACATGCCGTGTGTCGGGAGAGAAAGCCCATCATAAAGGTAGGACATATTTTGTAAAGACTTAGAAAACCGTTACCTTTGAAAAGAGAGAGAAGTGTGAAATACTCTCTTGACGTGAATACTTTGATAAGAGTGATGTGTGTAGTCTATCTTTTATTCATTATTATCTTTATTACAGATGGGTCCTATTCCATGGCTAATTTAGAAACGAGAATCTCTAACCTGACTAATACGATGAACTTATTGACATTTTGGGTCCAGGAGTGAATTCTTAGTCAGGAGGGTAGAAGATTAACTTACTGGTTTCTTTATGGGCAGTTTTAGGTTTTCTGCCATTATGACTTGTTAATCATTTTGTCCTATTTTATAATCAACTGCTTTGGGTAATAAATAGTATATTTTTGTACTTACGAGATCTTAATAGCCTAATGACATGATTGCAGACAGAGGGCACCATTGACAGCAGGTAAAAGTTTCCAGTTTGTGTAGTTTAGGGAACAAGGGGGAGAGTAATAGTGGTGGCAAGCAGTTTAAGAGGCTTTTTATATATTTTATAAGCTGTAGGTACGCTCCGAAAAGACGGGTGACCAGTTAGATATAGGGGGTCTTTTCTTTTTTGGTAGGAAAAAGGGGTTATTAATCATGTCACAGGCATCTCGGGGCTCTTTTTGCTGATTCAATTGGTCGGACAGAGGGAAGTTGTGCGTCTCTCGGGCTAAGTCAGTATCAGCTTCTTGGGGTCCTAGAATAATAGTGTTTTAAAACATGAAGAGGAAAAGTTTAATTTTCGACATATTAAAGTGTTTCGCAGTTCACGCATATTTGCGGTGTGTATACGAAGTCAGTTTACGGTCGTATGATGTGAGTGGATTTTCGAGTTTTCTTTCTTATTTTCTTCTTTTTATCTTTTACATTTTTTTACCTTTTTGTTGTTGTTCATGTTCCTTGTGTTTGTTTGTGGCGAATTTACTTGAGCGGAGATTTTGTTGCGAGTCACGAGAGAGAGAGAGAGAGAGAGAGAGAGAGAGAGAGAGAGAGAGAGAGAGAGAGAGAACTGGGAACTAGCACAGTTGACAGGGCGAATTGATTGGTAAGCATTTTGCATTCTTTTTTCTTTTTCTATCCACTCCCTATTTTTGATATACTGGGCGTGGGGCGCGTTTGCCTTTTGTTAATCATTATTGGGGGAAAATTTGTGTTAATTTTTCTTGATTGGGTTTGGTGTATATAAATACATTGATGTTATTGAGATCGGGGAAGCTTATAGAACAAAATAGCTTTCGGAAACAGGGAAAAATGGTGGACACTAAAAACACTACGACGCTACTACATCACGTAACAAACGTTAGTGCAGGCATGAGTCCATTCAGAGGGATTGTAGATGGCGTATTATCACAGCCTGTAAATATCTTTATTGAAGGAGTTAATAATTATTTAGCGGGAAAGAATATAGTAGACGATGTAGAGGCACTTAGAGAGGCGAAAGCTTTGCTAGATTTCAATAAGGGAGACCTCTCCCACCGTTCCAGGAGTTTCTAATTTACAAAATGTCGTACCTGGACAGACTTGCAAGCATTTTTGAAAACAGTGTATGGCTCAAAGGAACACGGAGATATGGTGAGGGACCTTCGGGGTCTTTATAAACTATGGAAGGGCACTAATAGCCTCGTAGAACATAGTTCAAAACTGTTTGATGCAGTGGCGGATTGGGTAGGAAAATTGAAAACATCTAAATGGGTTACAGGGGATAATCTCTCTCTAAATAATATTCATAAACTGATCTATTTTTCCCTGCTCTTGCACGAGGTACCGGATGCGATAGTGGATAGCTTTGATGAAAAGATTGAACCTACTTCAGACGAAGAATTACTTTATACCCAAATAGATAAACACAGGTCTAAATGTCCCACTGTAGATAGCACAATTTTTAACGGGACAGGCCCGAGGGATAGAGTACAAAGAGACACGGAATTTTCTCCTCCTCGTCTGTGCGCAAGAGTTGAGTATAACAAAAGATTGATCGAACAAAAGCAACAGCAGTTGCGCTGTTTCAACTGCAATAAGCCAGGGCATCCAAATAATTGTGTAGGGTTAAATATTAAGGAATGTGTAAAAGTACTGATCATTATTGGCAGTCTTGTCTGTCTCAGGTACAGAGAGATGCGAGACCTACACCTCAAGGTTCTGGTAATTATAATGTGAGAACTTCCCAGGCAGGTCAAACCAGAGGGCAAAGGGATCGGTGAAATTTTTGGAAGCCCGATCAACAAAAAGGGTACAGGTGATTGGTAAATGCCATTGTGATCTCGTGGGGGATGCCCCAGAGCCCAAGCCTATAGTCTATGGAACAGTAGGGGATGTGGATATCCCTGTGTTCATAGACTCGGGGGCTTCAATAAATCTAATGGACTATAATCTGTATCAATCCATATTTTCCAATTACCCTTTGCAACCCTCAACGGAGACAGTGTGTGATGTGCAAGCCCATAGATTAAATACCCTAGGTTGTGTTCAAGTACAGTTTACTCTCAGTGACAGAGTGTTAACAGAACCATTTTTGGTAATAAAAGGAATTGCGTTGGGCAATAAACTTTTTCTGGGTCATCCTGCTTGTAGAAGACACAAGATTTTGATCCATGCGGGTGCTAATGGGATAACAGTCCGGATACCAGGTATTTTTCTACCGTATGAGGACGTGAATAGAATGGAGGACATGGAGGTTATTGAAAGAGGAGATGTGCTCGGTGGTATTAAGGGCGGTTATACGAGTGTTATGGAGAAAGGCAATATTAAAACACATGTTGGTGATATGGGAAATGATTACGGGGGTTCTATCAGAGTTCACAGTGATAACAATGGTGGTGATGATACTAATATGGATGTTATTTCTGATACTAACATTGCTGGGGATGATACTGAGGGTGGTAATGTGTATGGGGCGGTGGCAAGGGGAGGTACTAACCACAAATATAGAGGTGTTTTATCTGAAGATATTATGTTACTACCAGGTTCGAAGACTATGGTAAAAGTTAAATTGAAGGAAATGAGAAAACCCACAGATGTGTGTGTTATTGAAAATAGCGAAAAGCTTAGAGTCATTGTTAGCACGGCATCAGTGAACAGTGTATCCAAGGATGGGTTTACGTGGTTAGAGTTGCTAAACTGTAATGATACAGTTAGGAAATACCAGAAAAACACATATATATTGGATTTCCAAGATTGGAGTTGCGATAGTGGTTCAGTGGCTATCGTAGAAGGGAAACTTGAGTTTTCGGAGGCAGAAATGCAATCAAGGAAACGAACATTCAGAGAACATTTAGCTAATGTGGATTATAGCGAACACGTTGAAGCGATAAGCGGGTTCTTGGCAGAATTTGGGGATACGGTAGCCTTACAAGGTGATAAATTGGGGTTGACTAATGTGATAGAGCATAAGGTAAATTTGGAGAGTGACACAAAACCTATTTATATTCCTGCATATCACATACCTTTCAAAATCAGAGAACAGGTAGAGAAAGAGGTTAATAGATGGGAAGAAGAAGGAATCATTAGACCCAGCGTGTCTCCTTACAACTTTCCCTTGCCTAAGAAAGAAGGTTCTCTCCGTGTATGCATCGATTTTAGACGTTTAAATGAGAAGATGATCCCTGACTGCTACCCAGTCGCGTGCATACCAGATCTTTTTGTTGAAATTGGGGGACATAATATTTATAGCTCAATTGATTAGGCACAGGGTTTCCTACAGGTCCCTCTTATTGAGAGTAGCAAGGAATATACCGCTTTTTCAGTGCCCAAGTGACACTATGAATTTACGCGAATGCCTTTCGGTTTATCGGATAGTCCGATGACTTTTACCAGGTTGGTGAACACAGTTTTGCACGGGTTATTAGGGAAAAATGTTTTTGTGTATATGGATGACATCCTGATCGCAACGGACACGATTGAGCAACACCTGGAAGTGCTTACAGAAGTACTTAGGAGGCTTAGATTAACGGGGTTGAAAATCAAGCTAGCCAAGTGCTCGTTCTTGAAAAAGCAGATCACATATCTAGGTCACGTCATATCTAAGGAAGTGGTTAGAGTAAATGACGACAAAGTCAAAGCAATAGCGAATTTTTGCACCCCCAGATCAAAGAAAGAGATTAAGTCATTCCTAGGTATCGCCAGTTTCTTTAGGAGGTTTGTGAAAGGGTTCTCTAATATAGCAGCTCTCCTAACTGATGTGTTGCGGGAAGACGTTATATTTCAATGGTAGGAACCCCAGGCGGAGAGTTTTCAAAAGCTCAAGGACGCACTAATGAATCCCCCTGTTTTGAAGTTTCCAGATTTTAGGGAACCTTTTACATTAGTGACTGATGCAAGCCAGGAAGGTATAGGTGCTTGCCTTATGCAAAAGTTCGATGGGAAATTTCATCCTATAGCTTTATATAGCAGGAAGTTCAGGACAAAGGGCAGCAACGAGAAGTCCATGGCCACCATAGATAAAGAAGCCTTTGCAATAGTGTCGAGCTTAGTTCATTTTAAAATGTTACTGATGGGGAATAAAGTAGAAGTTCTTACAGACCACAAACCATTACTAGATCATTTTAATAAACCTGATTTGTCGCCAAAAAGAGCTCGATGGTTTTTAACTATCAGAGATTTTGATGCAAAGCTCAAATATATAGAGGGCAAATTTAACGTTGTTGCTGATGCTCTCAGCAGGAGTTTTCATGACACGGAAGGTTTCCAAGTCGTGCAAGTCACTAGCGAAACTATACAATGGGATATACCTCTCGTAGAGCAAAGGCAAGATGAAGACGAGATTTTAGCAGATGCAAAAGCGTTTCTAAGAGGGGAATTAGTCAGGAAACGGTATAAGTTGCCTTTTTCGGGTTTGGAGTTAGAAGGTAATCTATTGGTTAGGAAAATTAAATATAAGTTGAGAACTAGTGAAAGTAAAGGAGATACGACACAGATCGTGCAAAGCATGTAAGCCTGCAAAGACAACTTCATGCAAATTAGGATCGTATCCTATACCGAGTAGACCTTTTCAGAGAATACATAAGGATATCTTAGGGAATTTTTGTGAGTCTAGATATGCGAACAAGTACTTGTTAGTGATAATAGATGAACTTAAAGGATAGTAGAAATTTCCCACTTAAGCATAAAATGGCCGAAGAAGTAGCCATAGCGTTTTTCAATGGTATCATTTGCTGATATGGCTCACCCGAAGTTCTATTAACCCTTAAACGCTGAATGGACGTATTAAACGTCGAGTCAAAATCTCCCCCGATTGCCGAATGGACGTACCATACGTCGACTCAAAAAAGTTTTTTTAAAAAATCGCGGAAAAATACTTATAGGCCTACCAGCCAAAAACTTTTGAATCACGCGCCTTGGGGGATGCTGGGAGTTCACGGATCAAGGCGTTGTTTTGTTTACAATCGTTACGCAGGCGCGCAAGCGCGAATTTCTTTCTTATCGCACTAAAAAGTATCAGTGACACATCTCAAAAATTATTTCGTCACTTTGACATAATTTTTGCACCGTTTTAAATTATCCTTTACATGAAGTATTATATATGAAAATGTGCGCAATTTCATTTAAAATACAACAAAAAAATACTCATGATTGTAACTTTTATCAGTTATGAAATATTTCCATATAAATAACGATAAGTGCCAAAATTTCAACCTTCGGTTAACTTTGACTCTACAGAAATGGTCGAAAAACGCAATTTTAAGCTAAAACGCTTATATTATAGTAATATTCAACTATTTACTTTAATTTTGCAACTAATTGGAAGTCTCTAGCACAATATTTCGATTTATGGTGAATTTATGAAAAAACTTTTTCTTTACGTCCGCGCGGTAACTTCCGAAAAAAATCATACATGCGATTGTGGTAATGTTTGCACCATTTTAAAATTAGCCATTACATAAAGTTTTATATATGGAAATGTGCGCAATTTCATGCACAATACAACTAAAAACAACCCATGGTTGTAGCTTTTATCAGTTTTGAAATATTTTCATATGAAAAATGATAAGTGACAAATTTTCAACCTTCGGTCAATTTTGACTCTACCGAAATGGTCGAAAAACGCAATTGTAAGCTAAAACTCTTATATTTTAGTAATATTCAATCATTTACCTTCATTTTGTAACAAATTGGAAGTCTCTAGCACAATATTTCGATTTATGGTGAATTTATGAAGAAAATAATATTTTCCTTACGTCCGCGCGGTAACTCTTCCGAAAAAATCATACGTGCGATTGTGGTAATGTTTGCACCATTTTAAATTAGCCGTTACATTACGTTTTATATATGAAAATGTGTGCAATTTCAGGTAGAATACAACGAAAAATAATTGAAGGTTGTAGCTTTTCTCATTTTCGAAATATTTGCATATAAATCACGATAAATAGAAAAAAAACCACGTTCGGTCAACTTTAACTCTACCGAAATGGTCGAAAAACGCAATTGTAAGCTAAAAATCTTATATTTTAGTAATATTCAATCATTTACCTTCACTTTGCAACAAATTGGAAGTCTCTACCACAATATTTCGATTTATGGTGAATTTATGAAAAAAACTTTCCTTCCCTCCGCGCGCGGATTCTCCGCCATAAATCTCGAATTGCGTACATCGCATTCTCGGAAAATTTGCTCCGTTTCATATTAGGCATTTCATAGAGTTTTATATATGAAAATGTGCGCAATTTCATGTAGAATAAAAGGAAAAATATTTGAAGGTTGTAGCTTTTCTAATTTCCGAAATAATTGCATATAAATAAAAATTATAAAAAAATTTCGACATTTGGTCATTTTTAACTCGTCGGAAATGGTCGAAAACTGCAATTGTAAGCTAAAACTCTTACAGTATCGTAATATTCAATCATTTATATTCATTTTGAAACAAATTGGAAATCTCTAGAATAATATTTAGATTTACGATGAATTTTTGAAAAAAAAAATTTTTTTACGTCTGCACGTTACGAATTCGTACATTATTTTGTGCTAATATTTTTTCGGTGTTGCTTTTATTGTTTTACGATGTATTATATATCAAAATGATTGCAATTTAGTGTAAAATACAACGAAAAAAAAGAAACTCGTTAGCTTTTACCGTTTTTTGCACAGCGTGATTTTAATACAATTATGTATGAATATTCTTTTTTTCGCTACCATATATCGCATTATTTACATATGATAATGATATTATTTTTCATTTCTGATGATTGCATACTAAACTTCAGGCAATGACAAAAAAGGAGCCAAAAATGAACTCTTAATCTTCAAAACTAAGTGCGCTGTGATTTTTTGAAAAAATTATTTTTTCCGCTTCCGCGCTCACTCAAAACCGGCTCCGGCATTCGGGGAGTTTTTTATTTTTACCGCTTCGGCGTTTAAGGGTTAACCGACAATGGGAGGGAATTTGTGAACAAAACCTTGGAGTGTTTAGCTGAAGTCATGGGGATACAGAAAGTAACAATTATTCCATACATAACAGAATATGAAATAAAGAAATAAAAGAGTTATTTAGCATAATAGTCTTACTTTGGAGACAGACGAGTGCGGCTAATGAAGGTGAACGGCGAGGAGGAGGGAGGGGGGAAGGGATGTAGGCACTCTAGACACGTACATAAACGGCGCTTTTTTAGAACTTAAAACTATTTTCGTAACTTTAAAACTAAAACTACACTTTCCTTATTTCAAATGAAAGAAAAAACTTAAAACAATGCTCTTAACTTTAAACTTAAACTAAGCTTAACATTTACGTAAATTTAATTATCACTTGATTTTCCCTTCTTGGCTGCACTTTCTGTACTTTCACTCGCAGCTCTTTTCAATAAAAATGTATCCAAAGAACTTTGCTTTAGCCTGCCTTTTAAAATGCTTCGAAAATGTGACAAACAAGTGTCATTAAAAAGCGCTGAAGCACGACCAGTTGCCACTTTTTCTTGGTGTTTCTTTTCAATGAAATTTGACAGCTTTTCCCACATTGCCAGCATGTCTTTAATTTCACCTGTAGAAATCACTTCCTCCAGCTCTTCCTCCTCCTCACTCGTGTTAATCTCTTTCAGAACCTTCGTGTGTTGCATCATCTGCAGCTCCTTCAACTCCTCAGTTGAGAGTTCCTCCTCATGTTCTTCGACAAGTTCGTTGACGTCACCCTCATCTACCTCCAGACCCATCGACTTTCCGAGAGATACAATCTCCTCCAACTCTTCTTGCTCGGTCTCGGGCTCAAACCCTTCGAAATCTCTTTCTGCAACAGCATCAGGCCATAACTTTTTCCATGCAGAGTTCAACGTTCGTCTTGTTACCCCTTGCCATGCCAAGTCAATGATACGTAGACAGATCACGATGTTGTAGTGATCTTTCCAAAACTCTCGAAGGGTTAGATTTGTGTTTTCCGTCACTTCAAAGCAGCGGCGGAACAAGTGCTTCGTGTACAGCTTTTTGAAGTTGGAAATGACCTGCTGATCCATCGGCTGTAGGATTGAAGTCGTATTGGGTGGGAGGTAGAGAACTTTGATAAACTGGAACTCCTCCAGAATATCATCTTCAAGACCAGGTGGGTGGGCTGGAGCATTATCAAGGATGAGCAATGCTTTCATCGTGAGTTTATTTTCTTGCAGATACGTCTTCACTGCAGGGCCAAAGACGAGATTTACCCAGTCAGTAAAAAACTGCTGCGTAACCCATGCCCTAGCATTGGTGTGCCACATAACGTGCAATTTTTCTTTCAGTATCTTGTGCGTCTTGAAGGCTTGAGGATTTTCCGAATGATAAACTAGCAGTGGCTTCACTTTACAATCACTGCTAGCATTTGCACATAATGCAAGGGTCAGACGGTCCTTCATGGGTTTATGGCCTGGCATCATCTTCTCCTCTGCTGTGATGTAAGTCCTCCGTGGCATTTTCTTCCAAAATAGGCCCGTTTCATCGCAGTTGAACACCTTTTGCGGGATGTAGCCTTCCCTCGCAACAAGCGCAGCGAACTTTTGGATGTACGTATTGACTGCTTTCACGTCTGCACTCGCAGCTTCGCCATGCCTCACCACTGAATGGATGCCAGTTCTCTTCTTAAAATTATTAAACCAACCATGGCTTGCCTTAAACGCTTCTTCTGATGCCTCTTCAGAAGTTGATGCTTCTTTCTTCACTAAGTCGGCATAAATACTCTGTGCCTTCTCGCATATTACCGTCTCCGTCACTGTATCTCCTGCCAACTCCTTCTCTTTCACCCACACAAGCAGAAGCTTCTCCATATCCTCGTGGATATTTGTCCTTAACTGGGAAAGAATTGTGGTTCCTTTTGCTGGTGTAGCACTCTTGATGGCATCCTTCTGCTTCAATATCGTACAAATTGTCGATGTACTACGGTCATAGATCTTTGCGAGTTCAATCACTTGTACGCCACGCTCATGTTTTTCTATTATTTCTTGCTTTAGTTCTATCGACATCACCCTCTTCTTCCTGTCACCATTGTCCTAAGCACTCACTTTCTTCGGCCCCATGATAACACAAAAAAGTTCAGTAATCACGCAAAAATCAAGCAAAAAAGAGTACAGCGCACAAGATACACTTTGATTCAAGCGGGTAACATGTGCGGGTGAGCGAGAGATGCTATTGGATGATGCTCGACCCTGTGCGCCAACTAGCGGGATGCTCTGGAAACACGGCTCGTATCTTGGATTTGGGCTCGTATCTTGAACGAAAATATGGCCCGAGCCCCGGCGCGTACCTCAAAAAACTCGTATGTTAGGCTGCTCGTATCTCGAGGTACCACTGTAGTCCCAAAGCTAAGTTTGTTTGGACTCCAGAATGTCAAGAATCCTTTGAGAGGGTAAAAGCCATTTTAACTTCAAGACCAGTGCTTCAAGCTGCAGATTTTAATAGGAAATTTGTGATATAAGTTGATGCTGCTGATTGTGGAATTGGAGCTGTTCTACTTCAAGAAGATGAAAATGACCTTCTACACCCTGTGTGTTTCCTGTCTTCGAAACTGAAAAAGCATCAGAAAAACTATGCAACTATTGAAAAGGAAACTCTAGCCTTAATCACAGCGTTGAAAAAGTTTGAAGTGCATGTGAACAGACCTAGGAATGAAGAAGTTTTAGTGTTGTCTGATCACAATCCCCTGTCATTTTATATAGAGGATTAAAAACCATAATCAAAGACTGACCAGGTGGTCTCTGTGCTTGCAACAGTATAATTTAAAGGTTGAGCACATATCTGGTAAGAACAATGTAGTTGCTGGTTATTTATCCCGTTGTGAATCATTGGATTCAACCCCGGGATAACTAATCTTCTCAGATAACATGTTAAGTAGTGTAACTTTTCAATTTTAAACATACATAAGTTGGAGAGAGGAAAAAGTAACGTAAGACAGAGAGAGGGAGTGGAAGCTTATAAGCCTCTGAAGAGGGTTGTTTTTCACGACTTGAGAATGCCTTGGCTAAGCTAATTCTTTTATCGTTCCAATCGGTCCTGTAACGAAACAAGGGGGCCTATTTCAGAGACATACGTGTACGCAGCCAAAGAGGCCCCTACTCGATATCCCTATAGAGATGACGTAATATGTTTTCGTCTCAGACTTGTACATCCATTCACCCTGGTATGCATATTCACTCATATAAAACTATTTATTCGCTTTTGAGACGTAGCGGCGTGTTAGAGAGTGTAGCATTGCTCTCAAATCTCTCTCTCTCTCTCAAATCTCTCTCGCTCGCTTGTTCGCGAGACTGTTTTATTAACGTAATGTAACTCACATTTATATATGAGGTGGTCACTCATTATTATATAATTCTTTGTGATATATGTGTTGCTTGTGGAATCTGAGCATAGTGTTATTAATATTATTTTTATGAAGGTGCCTATGAAAGTGTTGAAGATTGTAACAGGCCTTTCTTTTGAGTGAGAAGTTGCAACTGCGCATACAGGTATTTTACAAATGTTTTGAAGTGCACTTTGAGGTTTTATTTTACAGTGTTTGGATATAATTATTTTAGTTATGCATTTTTCTTTTGCTTTGTTCTTTTGACATGCCCATTTTATATGCTTAATGTTTGTACTGTCAATGCTTTAATTGTTTTCATGTTATGCATTATGTGTTTTTGCATTGTCTTTATTTTGTTGAATTAGTTTGAATTATTTTGATTGTGTAAATTTTGAATCTTACACTTGTGAATTAATTTGTATTTAATTAAATTTCATTTCAAATCTAATTATTGCTTTGTAATTTGAATTAATTAATTTTCTTGATAAATTTTGATTTATATTTGCTTAATAATTACTTAAAGAATTGTGAATTTCACTTATAAATTTTGAATTTAGAAATAAATTTTTGTGTTTAATATTTATATGAGCATTTTATTATACCACCAGTATTATACTTTATTTTCGTTTAGATAGAAATATAGAGTGGTAATTGTGCCGTTTCCCTCAGATGAATCAGAATCAGGGAGATACTTAGATTTGAAATTACAGAAGGAGTGATACCCTTTAATTAAGATTACCTCACATCTATTTTAATGAACTTAGACTGATTGTTTTCTTGACTGCTCAGTTCTAAAAGGGATCACTACCTTTAGAGAATTCAGTCGTTTAGTATTTGTGATGCAGGGTCAGGTGTCTGGCTGTAGTGAGCTAAGCAATAACCAAGTACTTGATCAAACTGTGCCTCAAGTACAAAAGGTGTCCTAGACCCAGGAATAAAAAGGGTCTCTTGCACTAATAAGTACAAATGGTAAGTTTAGTAACCAGATACTTGGCAATTTGGGTTAACAAATATTAATGGTGTCCAGACCCAGATCTATGGCTACTTTCCCCAAGTATTAACGGTTTCCAGAACCAGATACTCCTTGACCACTTCGTCACAATGTATATTGTGACGAAGTGGCGTAGAGTATCTGGTTCTGGATACCATTAATACTTGGTGCATGAAATAGTCAAAGATCTGTGTCTGGACATCATTAGTATTTGTTAACCCAAATTGCCAAGTATCTGGTTACTACACTTACCATTTGTACTTGCTAATACAAGAGACCCTTTTATTCCTGGGTCTGGGACACCCTTTGTACTTAGGGCACAGTTCATTCAAGTACCTGGTTGTTACTTACCTCACTACAGACAGACATCTGACCCTTCATCACAAATACTAAACGACTGAATACTCTAAAGGTAAGAGTGATCCCTTTTTTCTAACTGAACAGTCAAGAAAACAATCAGTCTAAGTTCATTAAAATATGTGTGAGGTAATCTTAATTAAAGGGTATCACTCGTGCAAATTCAAATTTAAGTATTTCCCTGATTCTGTTTTATTTGTGGGAAACGTCACAATTATCACTCTATATTTCTACCTAGACAAAATAAAATATAGCTGGTGGTTCAATGAAATACTCATATGAATTTTAAATACAAAAGTTTATTTCTAAATTCAAAATTTATAAGTGAAATTCACAATCTCAGGGAAATTGTTATTACTTGAAAACAAAAGTTTAATTAATTCTTGAAGTAATTATTAAGCCAAAATTAAATCAAAGTTTATCAAGAAAATTAATTAAATTAAATCATAAAGCAATAATTAAATTTGAAATTAAATTTAATTAAATGCAAGTTAATTCACAAGTGTAAGATTCAAAATGTACACAATAGAATATTATTCAAACTAATTAAACAAAATAAAGACAATGCAGAAAAACATAATGCATAATATAAAAACAATTAAAGCATTGACAGTACAATCATTAAGCATATAAAAAAAATGGAATATGTGAAAAGAACTAAGCAAAAGATAAATGTTTAGAAATAATAAAACGTTGAAGTGCACTTCACAACATTTGTAAATACCTTATCACAGCTGCAGCGTCAATCAAAAGGCCTGTTACAATTTTACACTTTTTCACTATTTTCGTGGCGCCTTCACTAAAACCAATAAATGCAATACTATGTTCAGATCCCACAAACAACACATATATTACTAAGAATTATATAAAAATGAGTGACCAGCTCGTTACGTTAAGTTACTGAGACAGCCTAGCGAGCGAGCGAGAGCGAGAGAGAGAGATTCTTAGAGAGAGAGAGAGAGTATAACGCACGCCGCCTATGCCTCAAAGCGAAAGAAGACAGTCTCTCACCCATAAGCGTATAGTCTATAGTTGAAGGCGAAAACATATTACGTCATCTCTATAGGAATAGCTATGAATAAGGACCCTTGTTCCATTCACAGGACCTACCGCGATGGAAAAAAACTAGCTTAGCTTATCTATTTACTAGGGGCTGAATAACATTGCGGCTTGGGGGTCTTACGCTTGTTTTGCGCCGATAAAGAAATCACCTAGCTAAGACATTCTCAAAGAGCAAAAACAAACTCTGTTCCAAAGGCTTATGAGCTTTCACTCTCTGTAAGTCTTACGCACTTCAAAATGAAAAATGGATCACTTAAGGCATGTTGTCTTTAAATTTGGGAAATCTGAACACAGAAATAAACATTTCACACCATGATACACAAGTTCTGATGTGAATTAATCATATTACCAGAATTATAATTGCATTCTAAACTTACATTATAAGATTCCTCCCCCCAGAAGATTAGTTATTCCGGGGTTGAATCCAACGATTCACAACGGGATAAATAATCGGCAACTACATTGTTCTTACCAGATATGTGCTCAACCTTTATATTATACTGTTGCAAGCACAAAGACCACCTGGTCAGTCTTTGATTATGATTTTTCATCCGCTGTATGAATGACAGGGGATTGTGATCAGACAACACTAAGACCTCTTCATTCCGAGGTCTGTTCACATACACTTCAAACTTTTTCAATGCTGTGATTAAGGCTAGAGTTTCCTTTTCAATAGTTGCATAGTTTTTTCTGATGCTTTTTCAGTTTCGAGGACAGGAAACACACAGGGTGTAGAAGGTTATTTTCATCTTCTTGAAGTAGAACAGCTCCAATTCCACAATCAGAGGCATCAACTTGTATCACAAATTTCTTATTAAAGTCTGGAGCTTGAAGCACGGGTCTTGAAGTTAAAATGGCTTTTACCTTCTCAAAGGATTCTTGACATTCTGGAGTCCAAACAAACTTAGCTTTGGGACTAGTTAAGTCTGTCAAGGGAGCTACTACGGCTGAGAAATTTGGACAGAAACGACGATAGAATCCAGCCATGCCCAAAAATCTTTGTAGTTGCTTCCTAGTAGTAGGAGGGGTAGCCTTACGGATACCTTCCACATTAGCATTCACCGGAGCGAGAAGGCCTTTTCCAACTTCAAACCCAAGGTACTGTTAGTCCTGCCTCTTGTAGTTTCTTGAAAACTTTCTTCAGGATCTGCAGATGTTCTTCCCATGTTGTAGAGTAAATGACTATGTCATCAAGGTATACACCTACTCCTTCTATAGATCCTAGCAGTTGATCCATCACTCGTTGAAATGTGGCTGGTGCATTCATCAGACCAAATAGCAATACAGTATACTGATACAATCCAAAAGGAGTAATAAAAGCTGACAGCAACCTTGCATTTTCATCTAAGGGTATCTGATAATATCCCTTCAATAAGTCTATCTTGGAAACAAACTTGGCTTGCCCAATATTATCAAGTAACTGATCTATAAGAGGCAAGGGATAATTGTCAGCCACACTAATGGAATTCAGTTTCCTATAATCAGTACACATCCTAAAGGAGCCATCAGGTTTCTTCACTAACACACATGGAGAACTGAAGTGACTTGAACTGGTTCTGCTAATCCATGTTGCAGCAAATACTGAACTTCTTTTCTTCAGAACATCTCGATGATAAGGTGATAAGCAATAAGCTCTTTGTTTGAACGATTTTCCATCCTCTTTGATCTTGATTTCATGTTTGGTCAGGTTAGTACGTCTGGGCACATCTGCAAAAATCTCTGTGAAGCTTCTAATCACTTCACTCAATTCCTCACCTTGTTCAACATTAAGATGTTTCAGTTTATCCTCCAAATTTTCCAAAATTGAAGAATTATTCATCTTGCTTTCAGCTCCCAATTCATAGCCGTCATCGTCTTCTGTAGATGAAGTTGTCTGTATTATTGACACAGTTTCAGTTCTAGTTTCTGAGAAGTAAGGTTTCAAAAAGGTTCACATGTATCTTCCTCTGTCGTTTTCTTCTTTCTGGAGTTTCAATCACATAAGTTCTATCACTTGACTTCTCAATTATCCTGTAGGGACCTTGAAATTTATTTGTAAGGGGAAATCTCTTGACTGGCAGAAACACTAACACCTGTTGACCAACACTAAAACTTCTTAGCTTAGTCTTTCTGTCATAGTTCCTTTTCATTTTCTCTGACTCATTTTCAGATTTTCTAAAGAGAATTTTCTAATCTCTTCCAACCTTTTCCTTAAGTTCTTCACATACTCTCCTTGGATTTCCTCTTTATTTTCTACCCAATTTTCTGCAAGAATCTTCAAAGGTCCTCTCACTTCTCTTCCAAAAATCATCTCATTGGGTGAACATCCCATGCTTTCTTGATAAGCATTCCTAACTTCAAATAACATTAAGGGTAAACCAACATCCCATTCTCTTCCTGACTCAGAACAATACTTTGTCAACATACTTTTCAATGTCTGGTGGAACCTTTCCAAGGCACCTTGAGTTTCTGGATGATAAGCAGTTGATAACTGTTGTTTTACCCCTAATAAGTTCATCACATCCTGGAATAACTTGGAAGTAAAGTTCGTTCCTCTATCACTTTGTACAATTTCTGGTATACCAAACTTGGAGAAAAACTCCAATAGTTTCTCAGCAACTATCTTGGCAGATATGTTTCTGACAGGGATCGCTTCAGGATATCTGGTAACAGGACACATTAATGTCAACAGATATTCATTTCATTTCTTCGTCTTCGGAAGCGGTCCAACCATATCTATAATCACCTTGTTAAAGGGTTCTCCTCTAACTTCTATAGGTTGTAAGGGGGCTTTCTGAATGGTTTCATTAGGTTTTCCAGCTATCTGGCAGGTATGACACTCTTGACAGAACCTGCTAACATCTTTATGAAGTCCAGGCCAGAAAAAATATCTCATGATCTTCTCCACAGTCTTCCTGACTCCCATATGTCCAGATTCATGAGCTACTGCCACCACTTGCTTTCTCAATGGACATGGAATCAAAATCTGATGATATTCGCCCCATTCAGCATTTCCGGGTATATCTGAAGGTTTATACTTCCTCATCAGTAAACCTTCCTTCAGATAATAACAGGTAGGAGTTTGTTGCATCTCTTCCTGATCAACAACTATGAAGAACAAATCAGCTAAAGATGCATCCCTCTTCTGCAAGTCCATTAGCTTCTCTCTTGTTACCTGTCCAACTTCAATAGTTGAAGCATCAATATCTGCTACCTCAGCTACTGCAGTTTCCCGACTATCTTCAGGAACACCTTGACTACTCGGAGTCTTTTCAGGAACAACAGATTCTTCATTTTCTTGGGAAATCCTTTCTTGGTCAGCTCCATGGTTGGCATCACTCCCCTGGAACAATTGTTCTAAGTTCAAAGATCCTTCACTAGATCCATCTTGGGCGTGCAAATCCTCAGTTTCTTCACCAACAGTCGTAATTCTCCTCATACTTCTGGTAGTTACACAACTAGGGAACAGGTGGGGGTTATTCTTCTCCAACTCTACCGTAGGACTAATCCTCAACGGTTTGTCTGTCACTACAGGACAAGGAACAAATGGAACACCACCAACTTCATTTCCCAACAGAACATGTACACCTTCCACAGCCAGTGAGTCCTTTACAGCAAAATCAACACTCCCTGTCACCAATTCACAGGACAGGTGTAAGCGGCATATAGGAGTTACTTCCTCTCCTCCTATACCCTTCAATATAACTGAATCTCCAGTGAGATTCTTCTCCAACATTGGGTGAGCACCACGTAACACCACACTATGGTTGCTCCCTGTATCACGTAAAATCTTGACTGGTACCTGCACACTCTCTTCCTGAGTTGCCAGTGTACCCTCATAGATATATGGCTTAAAGCCTCCAAACTGCTCAGCCACTCACTGCTTGAAGTTACATTTCCACTGGTTGCTAAACACTCAGCTTGTTTAGTTTCAGTCCTCCCTGTAGACGGACTCTTCCCCACATTGTTCTTACAGTCTGTTTGACCTGGTCACCTCTTACTATTTGACCAACAGGCTTGGACTGCTGATAATTCCAATAACACTCCTGACTGAAATGTCCTGCTCTTCCACACTTGAAGCAGACAACATTAGGCTTTTGCAACTGTCTTGCAAAATTAGATGAGGATTTCACATTAGTTTGCTGAGGAGTATTATTACTTGTAGGTTTCCCACTTATATAATTGTTCCTGAAACCTGGATGAGACTTAAAACCTGGGCGTGGTTGATTCTGGTACTTGACATTATAATTATGCCTGCTACTAATTATATTGTAGTCCTCACTCAGTGTAGCAGCTTTGTCAAGTTTTTTAACCTCTCTCTCTCTCAAATAGGCTCTTATATGCTCAGGAATACCTTTAAAATATTGCTCTAAAACAACTAACTCTTCTAACTCTTCAAAAGTTGTAACTTTAGCTGCCTCCAACCATCTTTTAAAACACCTTCTCACTTTATAAGCATAATCCAAGAAAGTTACTTTTTCATCCTTTCTTAAGTTTCTGAATCTTTCATTGTAGTACTCTGGGGTCAACTGGTATACTTGTAGCACATTATGTTTGAGCACCTTATAGTCTTTACACTGATCAGCTGTTAAGGCTAGATAAGCACTTCTCCCTTTACCAATCAAGACACTTTGTAGCAAAACTGACCATTTATCTTCTGGCCATCCCATACCTGAAGCCACTTTCTCAAAGTGATCAAAGAACTCATCTGGAGCCTCTTCAGTAAACTTAGGGATTAACTTCTGCACTCTTACTACATCAAATGCAGGGTCTTGATTACCATGGTTAGGGTTAGACAGTGTTGCAGGTAATGTGGATCTAGCTCTTATCAATTCCATCTCCCTTTCATGTCTTGCAATTTCTCTTTCCTCTTTTATCCTTTGCCTTTCATCTTCTGCAGCTTTTTCTTCTTCTCTTTCTCTTCTTTCTTGTTTTTCCCTGTCTATTCTGTCTTTTTCAGCTTGTATTCTCTCTCTTTCAGCCTGTATTTTCAGCTTAATCAAACTTTCTTCTGCTTCTATGCGTCTGAGTTCCAACTCTGCATCACTTTTCTCTTTCTTTTCTACTTGTTTATTATTAAGATCAGCCTGTGCTACATTCAACAACTCTTGAGCCAATTCTAACTCATCATCATCAGTTATTCTACCAGAGTCTATCAATGCTTGCATGACAATGCATTTGATTTGTGCTTTTATCATGCTACTAGTCACATGACAACCACATGCTGCTGCTAAAGCACTCCACTGTGCCTTAGTCAGAGTAGTTTCAGACAACACTTGGATGGAAGGGGCTGCTAAGAATTCCTGAGTATCGAATGGAGCCATTTTTCTCAAATATAATTCTTACAATAAAATGCAAAAACAAATATATGGTCACTCTTCTAACAAAATATATTCCTAACACCACCAGTATAAGCTAGAGTGATAATGTGATTTGTTTTCCTCCCTGGTTTCTGGGGATCATTGATATTTGGTACATAAAATGCCAAATATCCCGGGTCTGGGCACCATCAATACTTGTGACGAAGTGGCGTAGAGTATCTGGTTCTGGATACCATTAATACTTGGTGCATGAAATAGTCAAAGATCTGTGTCTGGACATCATTAGTATTTGTTAACCCAAATTGCCAAGTATCTGGTTACTACACTTACCATTTGTACTTGCTAATACAAGAGACCCTTTTATTCCTGGGTCTGGGACACCCTTTGTACTTAGGGCACAGTTCATTCAAGTACCTGGTTGTTACTTACCTCACTACAGACAGACATCTGACCCTTCATCACAAATACTAAACGACTGAATACTCTAAAGGTAAGAGTGATCCCTTTTTTCTAACTGAACAGTCAAGAAAACAATCAGTCTAAGTTCATTAAAATATGTGTGAGGTAATCTTAATTAAAGGGTATCACTCGTGCAAATTCAAATTTAAGTATTTCCCTGATTCTGTTTTATTTGTGGGAAACGTCACAATTATCACTCTATATTTCTACCTAACAAAATAAAATATAGCTGGTGGTTCAATGAAATACTCATATGAATTTTAAATACAAAAGTTTATTTCTAAATTCAAAATTTATAAGTGAAATTCACAATCTCAGGGAAATTGTTATTACTTGAAAACAAAAGTTTAATTAATTCTTGAAGTAATTATTAAGCCAAAATTAAATCAAAGTTTATCAAGAAAATTAATTAAATTAAATCATAAAGCAATAATTAAATTTGAAATTAAATTTAATTAAATGCAAGTTAATTCACAAGTGTAAGATTCAAATGTACACAATAGAATATTATTCAAACTAATTAAACAAAATAAAGACAATGCAGAAAAACATAATGCATAATATAAAAACAATTAAAGCATTGACAGTACAATCATTAAGCATATAAAAAAAATGGAATATGTGAAAAGAACAAAGCAAAAGATAAATGTTTAGAAATAATAAAACGTTGAAGTGCACTTCACAACATTTGTAAAAATACCTTATACACAGCTGCAGCGTCAATCAAAAGGCCTGTTACAATTTTACACTTTTTCACTATTTTCGTGGCGCCTTCACTAAAACCAATAAATGCAATACTATGTTCAGATCCCACAAACAACACATATATTACTAAGAATTATATAAAAATGAGTGACCAGCTCGTTACGTTAAGTTACTGAGACAGCCTCGCGAGCGAGCGAGAGCGAGAGAGAGAGATTCTTAGAGAGAGAGAGAGAGTAAAACGCACGCCGCCTATGCCTCAAAGCGAAAGAAGACAGTCTCTCACCCATAAGCGTATAGTCTATAGTTGAAGGCGAAAACATATTACGTCATCTCTATAGGAATAGCTATGAATAAGGACCCTTGTTCCATTCACAGGACCTACCGCGATGGAAAAACTAGCTTAGCTTATCTATTTACTAGGGGCTGAATAACATTGCGGCTTGGGGGGTCTTACGCTTGTTTTGCGCCGATAAAGAAATCACCTAGCTAAGACATTCTCAAAGAGCAAAAACAAACTCTGTTCCAAAGGCTTATGAGCTTTCACTCTCTGTAAGTCTTACGCACTTCAAAATGAAAAAATGGATCACTTAAGGCATGTTGTCTTTAAATTTGGGAAATCTGAACACAGAAATAAACATTTCACACCATGATACACAAGTTCTGATGTGAATTAATCATATTACCAGAATTATAATTGCATTCTAAACTTACATTATAAGAATAATATATATATCCTATATATATATATATACTATTATATATATATATATAATATATATATATATCATATATATATATATATATATATAATTTTATATATACACATACACTCAATATATATATATAAATATATATATATATATATATATATATATATATATATAAAATCTTTCCCTTATGTGGTGATACCTATGTTTGCTAGACATTTGTTACTGCCTCTTTCATCAGTGGAATGCTTATTCACGGATGAAACCCAAGAGCTGGAGACTCATTTACCCATTCATATGCGTACACAGAAGTATCATTGGCCTCATTTATTTGTATGCATGTACATATTTATAGTTGCATAAATGCATATTGACAGTTACTCAATGTTCCATAATAGCTGCTGAAACCCGAGTAACAGAATTTGGTGAATTATAAGTTTTGTAGATTTTAACTGATTTTAATTATACAGTTCACGTTGATGAGCACCCTTACGTCATAGAATTTTCAAGAAAATTACGGACATCAATCTACCTCCTTCATATTTTTTGAAGCAATAAATTTTTTTTTTTTTTTTTTTTTGTCAAGTAATAAACTTTTTTTTTTGGTGCATTATGAATCTTTGAGGTATTGTAACTTTTTTGTGTGTTCTTGCCTTTTGGTCCTCCGTATTTTCATAAGTAACGAAACAGGATACCCCTTCCGTAATGAATTAACACGTTATGAACGTCTCGGTCACCGTTAGATGATTGCAGTTTACCCCGTGATGGGGTCGTAAGCTGTGGATCGGGATGAATGTGGCATAGCAGTGCCTGGCCCAGAAAGAAGGATTTTGGGCGGGTGGATTTGAGGAGGGAGTCGGGCATGGTCGGAGGAGGAGGGGGGTTAGGAGGAGGAGGAGCGTTCATCGGGATGGGACGAGAGGGATGTGGCTGCTGTGGAGAGCGAAGTCACTGGAGTGCCTCTGAGTTGGTTGGCCCTCCCGGACCCCAGCGAGTGAGCGAGTAGTGCCCGCCGCCCGCCCATCACCTCAGCCACCCCCTCCGTACATCTCTCTTCTCTCACCCTTCGCCAGTGAGTGAAGGGAGGGCCAGTGTCCTCGACACCAGTAGTAGAGAAGGAGGGATGAGAGAAAGAGAAGGAACAGGATTTGACGACAGAGGCGTGGCATAGGGAAAGTAAGAGCGAGCGATGGGGGAAAGACCGAAGAAAACCGCGATTCTTGACGAGTTGTGCTGTGGTGGTGTCTCCTGAACGGACGTTCTTAGTGAGTGTGTTGCAAAAATGATCGACCTTGATTTACATGCCCTGACTGGGTTGTCGTATTAACCGCATTTGCGTAAATGAGTTATTATGAAACAGTTGTGTATGAAGTGGTAGTTGTTTGTTTTTGTTTTGGGAATGCTACAGAGGTTTTCGTAGAGACTTGTTTATGACTGTTTGTGTGTCTGTGTCTGTGAGTGTAACTGACCTCTGATTCTCTACAAGGTGTAATTTTTCTTTTCCCAAGTGCAGTGGCCTCACATGTGGCAATTTTCACGAATGGAATAAAAATTTTCGAATTTAACGCAGTGTAACATAAAACGCTATCGAGCTGTAGATGAGCTTCAACGCTGTGGAAAGATGTTGCCTTTTAGTTGTCTTCGAAAAAGTTTAGATTAAGTATTTTCTCGACAAGATTTTCGTTTTTGAATCCGACCGTCTGACAAGTGTTTCGCACCGAAGCGTCGCACTTGAACCAAGGCCTCCTGAGCTCGTAGGTAAGTTTGCCTTTTAGCCTTGCCTTGTCTTTTCTAACAAGTTCACCAGTCTCTACTAGTATAGATTTGTGTGCTCATTTGTGTATGTTTATTTGGTCTTTTCAGCTGTATCTAGAATATTCTTTACTCGTATATTTTCGCGTACTTAGCGGAGCTTGCCGTCTTGTTCCATAGAACTATGATCACAGTTGTTAAATGATAAAAATGTCAGTAGTATTTCTTTATAAGTGAGCATTCTGTTACGTTAAAGTCTGCTCCCATCGATAGTACCGATGTCATTGTCAGCTTATTGCTTATGGAAATATGCAAATTTTTTTCAATGATGAAAAAATATACACTTCCCTGCTGAAACATACAATGAAACTTTTCATGTTTTCAGAATACCCCAGGTGGTTGCTTGCTTTCTATGAACCATTTAGATTGTTTCACTTTACGGTCTTGTAATTCAAATGAGATTGTTCAGAGACGGCCATTGTTGAAGATGACTTATGTATGTAGAGAAAGGAACAATGGCAGTATTGTTGTGAAAAGTATTGTCTAGGCTTATTTCAGTCTTGAGAGTTTTATACTTTACATTTCATATATACTAGTTTACCCGTCATCAGCAATATTCATGAGGTAAAAATGTTTCTTTGCATTTTATTTATGGAGATTTTTAATAGCTAAACTTGAAAGATCATTACCTCTTGTCTATCTGCATTACACTCAGAAAAAATAAATATATGATTACTAAGTACGTCGTACATTCGTCATTCGTGACATTATTTGTGTTAAGATGCTGTTCATTAAGGTATCTTGTAAACTTTCATGGGAGCAGATTACCATGGCTTTAGAAAAGACGAGAAATCCTGGTGGCTAAGATGCACTTAGCAAAGAGGGCCGACTCCCTTTGAGGCAAGTGTTGTGTTTTTCTAAGTCTGTCTGTGTGTTTTCGTTGGGATCTGTTTATTCATGTAAGGTTTCATCTTGGCAAATCCGATGACTGCCTCGTTTAAGGAGAATAAGAATTGGATTCTGATGTTTAAACGGTTAATATTACTTCCATCTATTAGTGTCCTGTGACGCAAAACTTGGATTAGTGTATGCTCTGGTTTGCTCTCGGCTCGCATAAGAAGGTATTTTAGAATTTTGGTTTCTTACTAGGAGTCTCCTAGTGACGAAAACGGAATTCTCTCTCTCTTTCTCTCTCCCTCTCTCCCTCTATCTGTGTGTGTGTTTAAATACAGTTTTTGTCGTGTAATACATTCTATGGGGACTCTTCTCTGGCGGCCTCTTTGGCTGAATCATTGGCACGAAAGGAATTCCCCTCATGCCTGATACGGTGTTATCAGATAATTTGTCATACCATACTGAAAAGGAAGTTTACTCCTCGCAGCAATCGAGGCTCCTTTAAATTGACCTTATTCTTGGGAGTGCCCATGTCGCTAGTTACACGTTATATTGCCTTGGAATCTAGAAAACGAATCCGGTGTCTGTTGCTCAGACGTGTAGCAGTTTTAACAAACGCATGCCCCTCTTCCCCTGTTAGAATTTTATGAGAGGCCCATAAAAGTTTTAAAAAATGTTGATTGACGATCCTTTTTGCGAAGCACGTATCCTTCTTTCTGCGTACTTAAAACAACTACCCTGTAATATATTTCTATTCTTATACAAGGGCTTCTCAGCCTGTGTGAAGTGAGGTAAGTGGTTGATCATGGGACGCCGCCTAAAGCCATCTAATAATGCGTATTTGATCTGCAGCACATAGGGATAGGAATATCACGATTCTCATTATTCCCTTCTAAACATCATGGAATTATTATTTCGGTGCCGCAAATATTCCACTTTGGGTTTAGGTTCAAGCAAAGTCCGAGGACAAAACATATCAACACGTATTGTCTTAAAGCGGATCCACACTGTAAAACAAATTTAGTTTTAGTATTTGACGATACAAAATCTGTCGTATCCTGTTACACCAGGTATTTGAAGAGTTTGTTTGCAGTGAAACGGGAAATTGTGAAGATGGTCCGACACCACTTATCTCAGAGGCAGCATCCAGTCCAAGGGATGCAGGGAATGGCTTATGACATGTTTGCAAGTCTCGACAAGCTACCAGCGTGTTACGTGACAATATTTTACATCATCCTTTGACAGTTACGGTTAGCAAGAAGAATGGATATGAGCTCTTAATATTATAATATTGTATATATATATATATATGGATATATATATATATATATATATATATATATATATATATGTATATATATATATATATATATATATATATATATATATATATATATATATATATATATATAATATATATGCAGTATGTATCTACTGTATTTATATAAAAGTATATATAAATATATATCTATCTATATATTATATGTAATATATACTCTCTAATATCTATATATATATATATATCGTATAATAATAGATATAGATATATATATTATTATATATTATATATCTTCTATATCTATATAAAAATGAACTTGCTAAGTAAAGGACATGAAGTCGAAAGGCCTTTAAGAATTCCATCATTTCTCTTTCCTTTTTGGATTTTGTCTTTATTCATATACTTATCACGTTCTATATTTTCGTGATTCAGTTTTACATATATAGGAACGATTGCCTTTCACTTAAATAAGCACCGGTTTTAAATTCTCTGGAGCTGTCTGCCCTCTCTCCTCTGATAGTTGCTGGGTGGAAGTTTGTGGCCTCCGTTGTCCATGGTTCGAGTCTCGGGTAATGGCTAATACAAAGTTAAGGATATCTTAGTTTTACCAGACCACTGAGATGATTAACAGCTCTCCTAGGGCGGCCCGAAGGATTAGATATTTTTACGTAGCTAGGAACCAATTGGTTACCTAGCAACGGGACCTACAGCTTATTGTGAGATCCGACCACATTAGGTATATGTAGAAATGAATTTTTACCTCCAGAAATAAATTCCTCCGGTTCCGCGAAATCCACTCGTCCAACGAAGAATTAATGGCTAATACAATTTATGTATTTGAGTTACACTGAAGAAGACTAACGTCCAGACAACTTGAGTGGTTGTGGTTTAAGAATTCTTAAATGATTTACGTCTGATTGCTAAACTGCTTTAATCTTTCGTAGGTTATTGTTTGTAGATCCTGTCTTCATGAGTATGAGTATGGCACCCTCCTTGATGATCATTATTAATGAAAATAATTGTTAAAGTGTAGTTAATAAAAAGTTTTCCTTCCTTTGTAAAAGTTAACTGCAAATACGAGGGACTAGATTTCAGAGTCTATTTGACGTGCTCGTTCCATCTGTTTCGGGCGAGTCTCAGACATTCGTCCTTCATTCACAGCTACATGCGTACTTATTTTCCGAAGAGGGTAAGTACTTTGAATTTTATAAATACACTAAATACTATTTTGATCCGCTAGACACAGTATTTTGGCATTGACTTTGTAGTTATTATTTGTTTCGTTGTTGTTTTTTATAATGAGTTTAGCTGCTATAGTACTGGTGCTGAAACATACCCATTGTTCTGAAGGGTACATCAAGAACAACTAAGGGCACCATTTCTTCCTTCTTCGCTATTCCATCCATTTTCATTAAAGGGTGGACAGGAATGTCAATTGCCGCCGTCTTTGGTTGGAAGAAAATGAGATTTCATGATACGCTTCGACTGGATGACGTAATCTCTCTCTCTCTCTCTCTCTCTCTCTCTCTCTCTCTCTCTCTCTCTCTCTCTCTCTCTCTCTGAGAACGTAAACCACACCCACATTTTATCTGTATCTGCCTTCACACTATATGCATCGCCCGGGCCATTAACGCACTGTATTTACCAGATAAATTTGGTTGCATGCTTCCACACCCATTTCAGGAGGGAAAATGGTCTGAAAATCGAGCGCTTTTATGCATAGGATATTGTTGCTGATTCGTTAAAATTCTGCTGCTTTCAGGATAAGGTGCACGAATTTCGTGGCTAGAAAGTCAAGTGCATGGTTTTCTTTTTCATTTTTTTGGTGCATAATTTCGCTGCTTTGAAAAATGAGCATATATTTGCTATTTCGGAGAAGGTGAATAATTTTGCTGTTTGGAAAATAATACACAATTCTGCTGCTCTGAAAATAAGGTGCATAATTCTGGTGGTCTGAAAATAATGCACATAATTCTGGTGGTCTGAAAATAAGGTGCATAATTCTGCTGCTTTGAAAATAAGGTGCATAATTCTGCTGCTCTGAAAATAAGGTGCATAATTCTGCTGCTCTGAAAATGAGGTGCATAATTCTGCCGCTATGAGAATAAGGTGCATAATTCTGATGCTCTGAAAATAAGGTGCATAATTCTGCTGCTCTGAAAATAAGGTGCATAATTCTGGTGGTCTGAAAATAAGGTGCATAATTCTGGTGGTCTGAAAATAATGCACATAATTCTACTGCTCTGAAAATAAGGTGCATAATTCTGCTACTCTGAAAATAAGGTGCATAGTTCTGGTGGTCTGAAAATAAGGTGCACAAGTATTCAGCCGCCTTGAAAAGAATGCATCTTACTTCTATTACTTTGGAAATGAAGTGCATAAAATTTCTTGAATTGGTAATAAGGCACAAATTGCTGTTTGGACAGTACGGAGTCAAATTTTGCCGGTTAGGAAACACGGAATGCTAACTCTTCCCGAGAGGTAAGCCGTAAGGTGTGGGAATTTCGTTGTGTCAGACCTCGTGAATGTAAAAGCGGAAAACGATTTGAAGGTGTAGGTTACTAAGGCAGTTTGTCCCACAGTGTGACTGTGTGCTGTGAGATCTAGTCAAACACACGCACCTGACCCTTCTTTTGTGTCCATATTCTTAAATTGTGTCTGGAAAACGATGTATTGAGAAATAATGGAATTTTCAATGTAGTTAGCTTTAATCCTTTGTAAGGTATAGTTCCTGTCCATTCACCAGCAATTAAGGAAGTAAGTGATGTACCTTCATTTTATCATTTTAAGAGAAATGTAGTATCTTTATATTCTCGTGAAGTATTCCCGTATATTCTCGTGAAGTATTCCCGAAAGCCTTTCACATGACCAGGAACTGATCTAATGCCATTTTCCAGAATAATGTGCCAGGCCTTTCCTGTTTTCATTCATTCATCTGTTCATAGAAAGTGATTTGTGCACGATTATGGAGGCGGAATTTGTAACCTATGTATTTAGGTATAGATGCAATGATTGTGACTAGGTGGGTACAGTTGCACGTTTTGTTAGAGAATGCTTAATGCTTATGCGTACTATAATCTTTTGTTCCTTACAGCAGGATGTACGAAGGCAAACAATAACCATACAAGATTGACAGCCACGTCTTGTGTTACAATAATCGCTTCACCATGACCGAGTTCTTATTGATTTCCTTAAATTATCCATCCCTGAGCACGAAGGAACCCAGCCCATTCATCCTTAGTGGAAGAACATTCCGGATTATGGTTCATCACACTCACACACTGGCTTGGGCTTACGCGGTTGAAAAACAATGGTTGGGCAACACATAGGTTGAAGGGCCTCCGTTAATGGCACCATTGTTCCACATTAAGTGACCGAAATCCTTGTCGTTTCGGTGGCATGGCTCCGAGTATAATTAGGAATTAGGAAATAATAAGAATTTTAGACGACGATTGTTTCTCTCTCTCTCTCTCTCTCTCTCTCTCTCTCTCTCTCTCTCTCTCTCTGTATCACGTATTCATTGTTGGATCACTCAAACCGATAAACTGAAGTAGAGCGGGTTTTCACGTGTAGTAATTCTTTCCTCTTTCATGGACGATGTTAATCTATATGACATATGTATTTGAGTCACCAGTGTTTCCATCTTATCAATATTGTATTGGCATCAATAGTTTATCGTCCTCGGGACGTGCATTGTTTAAAACGGATTATTACACTTGTACGTTTGTTCTCTATTAATTTAGATGGCCATGTTTGAAAGCTGTAGATGAAAGCCACTTTTGTTTCAAAGGTAAATTGTGGAATTCTGATGCTCTATTTTCATTACCCAGAAAATGCGACCACTGCCGCCTGTCCCTACAAGTAATAAAAAGGTCTAATTTAGAGTTTCAGACACGTAAATATAAGCTGCAGAGTTTCAATTATGCTCTTTGAAATGTTAAGGAATCGGATACCAAAGTTAAATTGAGGAACTAAATTCAAGATATGGCATATTGTAATCTTGCGTTTTATATATGAATTCCGGCCTGCTTTGTTAACGTTCAGAAAAAGCCTAGTGGTCTGTGCGCTTGTTGCTGTGATACAGAAATAAGAGAATTGGCGCTCAGGCCATCTGAATGGAAGCTGACAGATTAGATTACCCCTCTGCGGTGGCTAAATCCCACATTTTTGGTCTCCTTCGCAGCCGAGTCGCCAACTGTCGGTGGCTCTGCTTTTGGTAATTGAATATGCAACCTCATCATGTTTTTTCCGTTTTTTTTTTTTTTATTTAAAGGGAAGGTTGTTTTACCTTTCCGTTTGTTCTCTGGTCTGTCGCTTATGTTTCTTATCGAGATGGTGATTTCGATGCACGTTTATCATAATGGATATAAATCATTAGATTCTCTCTCTCTCTCTCTCTCTCTCTCTCTCTCTCTCTCTCTCTCTCACACACATACACACACACCCCGCATCTCCTCTGACGTAAATTTTGTTAAGCCTCTTCCTTCACTAATGTACTTCACTTGTTGGGCCTGTTATTTATCCAATCTCTCTTCTCCTCGTCCTATTCAAAAACGCCAATTTCCTATTTTCTCCCCAATTTATTTCATTTTCCACATAGGTTCATCTTCTCTTTCTGTCCTCTCATCCATTTGGATATACTCCTTGACCTCCGTGAAAAGTGGCCATGGTTGAATCTCTCCATCTCGGACCGACTGGAAAACAACGAAAATGATTGTAGTTTTTTGTTGTCGAACAGAAGAACGTAGAATTTAGATGGGAATAGAAGTTCTTAGGGGACGCGTTGTTTGGTATCATGCCGGTCAGATGATACCTGATATAGGTTTTGTTCTTGAATAAACGATTGGGGAGGGGAACAGAATATGTAAATTTGTACCTAAACATAAAAATAGAGAGAAACTACGCAATTTTTACGCCCGCCTAGGTATTTGATAGACGCGTGACAGGTATAATTTTTCTACTTGAAATAAATAGTGGAGAGCCTAAAGATGTAACTTTTCAACTTAAGTGATGGAAGAACGGCAAATGTCATTTTTACCCTTAGGTGATGTAGTGACGACAGATATAATTTTTCCACTTAAACTGATGGAAAAGACTGGGAGAAATAAAGTTCTAAGTAGTATACATTTTGTAATCGGAAAAGAAGCATGTGATAGGGTACCGCGGTACGAGTTTTGGAAATCTCTACCAGAATAGGAATTGTCAGGAAATACACAAGATTTGTGAGAGCTATGTATAAGAGAGCAGGAACAGTCAGGCATAAAGTGTCTTGACAGGCACAGAATACATGGCTGGTGGATTTCACGGGTTTCATCTGCTCGTGGATATTGTGACATGAGTCAAAGCGTCATCCACCCAGGTGGATACCCTATCAGAAGAAACAAGTGGTCAGATGTCGGAAAGAAGTTAATGAACCGGATGGCTAGCACTCTCTGCAGCAATTCCTTTACTGGGAAAGGGTAATAGCGTCAGCTGGTCCAAGAAAAGGGCTTGTGGACAGGAACCTTAACTTTCAAGATATACTGAGAACTGGAATGCTTTAGCCCCTTGACGCCACCCCTCTCAAGTAGGGAAAAGGCATATTGTGAATATTTATAAAGTCACGATAAACAAAGCAAATGAAACTGTCTCTCAAGTATCACATCCCTAAATATCCCCAAGAGATACTCTTGGACTAGTAGCTGCTGAGCAAGAGTGCAGATCCTTCATGTTATGCAATTCTCTTGATTATCTTCAGTGCTTACAACAAAAACTCATTATCACCCGGAGAAAATGTTGATGAAATAGATGGCTTTGGAAACAAACTGCTGAGCTAATTAACAGCTCATTATCAACAAGTTATAAAGTTTTTAAATAATCAGAATAAATTCATGACTTCACATTACTGAAGAATAGAAAAATTTTTTATACACACTGCAGCGAATGTGATTTATTGAGCTTATGTCGAGGCGCGATGTTTTACAACTTGCAGAATTATTGGACCTATAAAGCAGACAGATATTGCCCTTCAGCTCATATCGCCCAAGATGTCATTAACGTTCATTTGGAATAGCTTCTGTTAACACGGAACCAAATCTTAAAGCCACAAACCTTATGTATTGAAAGCTATTTTAAACTATTCCTTGAGGCGTCTTCTAAACCCGATCTCAGAGACCTCTCCTCAAGACCCTTCCCAGGGACGTCACGAAGTCCCTTCCCATGGGTGTCTCCTAAATCCGTTCTCAGAGGCAACTTAACAGACTGAGGGGCGTCTGTTTAGCCCGAAGCTCTGTTTCTCCAAAACTGAAGTGTGATTGATGGGTGCTTGAGAAGGCGCAGTTTCTTTTGTTTTATGGCTGCTGCTTCTGAAGAAGGTCCTCTCGCAGGAGGAAGAGGTAGAAGGAATTTTGAGGTATGCATCACACGAACCTCGTTCATTAAAAGGATAACTTCCACGCCTCTCTCTCTCTCTCTCTCTCTCTCTCTCTCTCTCTCTCTCTCTCTCTCTCTCTGTAATTAGATCCTGGTTCCCAGACTTCCTACAGTAGTGGGATATCTTGTGGAGCTATATTCTACTATTATTCTACTATTAGAAAATCTTTTAATTATTTTTCCCAATTGACAATAGCTTTCTCATAATTGATTTAAGCGCCTCAGTGGCGTGATCGGTATGGCCTTAGCTTGCCACCTCTGTGGCCGCGAGTTTGATTCTCGAGCAATCCATTGAGGGTTGAGAGAGGTGTATTTCTGGTGATAGTTCACTCTCGACGTGGTTCGGAAGTCACGTAAAGCCGTTGGTCCCGTTGCTGAATAACCACTGGTCCCATGCAACACAACAACGCCATACAAACAAACTCATAATTGATTTGCATTAAAGATCTCAAAAATGGTAACATCATAAGCGTAATAGCCCTTAATGTCTTTGTGGTCAGTGAAAGATATTTTTGTTCTTCAGCTCTGTCGAAATTGCGTCTGCGTGTGCTTGATGTGTATGCATCTGTTAGTCACACTGCCTGTTTTGTCTGTCCCTATCATTGTATGCATGTCGTTGTACTTGGATGATTAAAGTACAGTTATTTAAAGTCAGTACCAGGCCTGAACTCCGTAGCTAACAATGGAGGATATCACTGTAGTTTTTGCTGGTGTTTATATTTCGAAGTTAATGAGGGATATTACTGCTGCTTTTGCTGTTCGGAATTACTCCTCATGTAATTGATTGTTTTGATTCCTGTTGCCGCTGTTAATTTGATGATTATATTTAATGATCTCACTAATATCAGTATAATTAATATTCATTATTTTTATTCGTTTTTAAAAGAACGTTAAAAGTGTCTTTCTTAGATATACATTTGTTTTCCATTATTTTTTCGAATAAATGATATAAACTGTGCAGAAAAGTTTCTAAGATTTTGGATGATGAATAAGGAAAATGATGAAATTGGAAGTAAAGAGGGAACATAGCTGGATTGATGATACACATACGTAGGCCAAACTTTCTCGATACGTTAAAAAAGAAAAAAAAAAATCTGGTAAGCTAAATTACATATGCCTTGTTTGTAACTTGTACGGTTTATTGGATTCCATTTCTGGAAAGGAACTTCTACTAATTTTAGGTTTCTGTTAAAGGAATTCAAGAGAAATAAATGGAACTATATTTCAAACGTGAGCGTAAAATCTAGCTTTGAAACAGCGCCTAATCATAAAGAAATATGACAGAAATCAGCAGCATAAATTAACCAGTAAAAAATTCGCCGAAGTTTCTTTGGCGGAATCGAGTTTTCTGTACAGCGTATAATGCTACAGAGGGCTGTAATTTGGTATATTTGACGATTGGAGGGTGGATGATCAACATACCAATTTGTAGCCCTCTAGCCAAAGTAGTTTTTAAGATCTGAGGGCGGAAGGAAGGACCAAGCTATCTCAATAGTTTTCTTTTACAGAAAACTAGAAAACCATATGTGAATGACAATTTGACTACGAATATTCTTGTCTCTTATGCAAGTGTCAGAAAACCATCTGAATATTTATAGGACAGAGGAGATGACTGGAATGATATGGGTCTTTCAGTTTTCTTCGTCATTATGTTTTGCCATCCATTGGTCGCTTTCACACGTTCTGAAAACTCTGCGTTTTTCAGTTCATGATTTTATGTGTACTCTAAGTTAGACTATCTGGTTCCCTGCTTACATCCTCTTTGTGGTCCGAAATAGAGCTTCCCTTACCTTCGCTGTCGCAATGTTGAAGCGCCTCAGCGGCGTGGTTGGTATGGTATTAGCGTTCCACCTCGGTGGTCGCGGGTTCGATTCTCGGCCATTCCATTGAGGAGTGAGAGATGTGTATTTCTGGTGATAGAAGTTCACTCTCGACGTGGTTCAGAAGTCACGTAAAGCCGTAGGTCCCGTTGCTGAATAACCACTGGTTTCATGCAACGTAAAAGCACCATACAAACAAACAAGCAATGTATCTGAAATGTGAGCGTTAGTGAACTTACTCAACACTATAACAAAATTTCCCGAAAACGAATATGCATAGAAGGAATTTCAAAGTTTTAGCAATAACTTCATTAATTCATCTTTGATGTTATGGCCCTTTATTTTGAGTCACTTGTTATTGACCAGCGCTTATACGGAAGTATGAATGAATCTTGTAGATCTTCTTCACTGGTGTCTCTTTAACGTCCGGTGGCTGACACAGCAGGAAGCTGGAGGCGTTCGGAAATGGCATTCCTGTCACGGCGTTTATTTGCACTGTTTTGCGTGACAATGGTTTTTAGGACAGCTCCTCTTCCTTAGCATCCTTCTCGTTCCTCTCTTGAGATGAAGGATGATCTCGAGAAATAAAATAGCTTTAAGCTCCCATCTCCCACGAGACTTGAGTTGCTGCGCATCGCCTCTGCATCTTTCATTATCTCCGTTGACAGAGATGACACGAGAATTTTACTGTTTTATTTGGCTACTGGCATTTCCTTGTTGCTTTTTTCAAGCGGTGCGTCATCAAAATGTTTAAGATTATGTGAGTTTTTGTGTCATTATTATTATTATTATTATTATTATTATTATTATTATTATTATTATTATTATTATTATTATTATTATTTTATTATTATTATTGAAAAAGAAGAAACCCACAAATTACTGTGTATAATGTGTTTACTTACAAGTATTTGCCTTTTATTTTACATAAAATGTAAATAATTATAAGTAAACACGTTATACACAGTAATTTTGTGGGTTTCTTTTTCAATCTTCAGAAGAAAACTGAAAGAATTTTTTTTTTGGTTCAATTGGTTCATTATTATTATTATTATTATTATTATTTTTTTTTTTTTTTTTTTTTTTTTTTTTTTTTTTTTGCTCTATCACAGTCCTCCAATTCGACTGGGTGGTATTTATAGTGTGGGGTTCCGGGTTGCATCCTACCTCCTTAGGAGTCCATCACTTTTCTTACTATGTGTGCCGTTTCTAGGATCACACTCTTCTGCATGAGGCCCGGAGCTACTTCAGCCTCTAGTTTTTCCAGATTCCTTTTCAGGGATCTTGGGATCGTGCCTAGTGCTCCTATGATTATGGGTACGATTTCCACTGGCATATCCCATATCCTTCTTATTTCTATTTTCAGATCTTGATACTTATCCACTTTTTCCCTCCTTCTTTCTCTTCAACTCTGTGTCCCCATGGTATTGCGACATCAATGAGTGATACTTTCTTCTTGACTTTGTCAATCAACGTCACGTCTGGTCTGTTTGCACGTATCACCCTATCCGTTCTGATACCATAGTCCCAGAGGATCTTTGCCTGATCGTTTTTCTATCACTCCTTCAGGTTGGTGCTCGTACCACTTATTATTATTGCAAGGTAGCTGGTGTTTCTTGCACAGGCTCCAGTGGAGGGCTTTTGCCACTGTAATCATGCCTCTTTTTGTACTGGTTCTGTGCAAGTGCCGGGCATTCACTTGCTATGTGGTTTATGGTTTCATTTTTCGTATTGCACTTCCTACATATGGGAGAGATGTTATTTCCGTCTATCATACTTTGAACATATCTGGTTCTTAGGGCCTGATCTTGTGCCGCTGTTATCATTCCTTCAGTTTCCTTCTTTAGCTCTCCCCTCTGTAGCCATTGCCAATTGTCATCGCTGGCTAGTTCTTTAGTCTGTCTCATGTATTGTCCGTGCATTGGTTTGTTGTGCCAGTCCTCTGTTCTTTCTGTCTTTCTCCTGTCTCTGTATATTTCTGGGTCTTCGTCTACTTTTATTAGTCCTTCTTCCCATGCACTCTTTAGAACCACTCGTCTTCACTGGTTTTCAGATATTGCCCCAGTGCTCTGTTTTCGATGTTGACGCAGTCCTCTATACTTAGTAGTCCTCTCCCTCCTTCCTTTCGTGTTATGTATAGTCTGTCCGTATTTGCTCTTGGGTATAGTGCTTTGTGTATTGTCATATGTTTCCTGGTTTTCTGATCTATGCTGCGGAGTTCTGCCTTCGTCCATTCCACTATTCCTGCGCTGTATCTGATTACTGGCACTGCCCATGTGTTTATGGCTTTTATCATATTTCCGGCGTTGAGTTTTGACTTGAGTATCGCCTTGAGTCTGCATATATTCTTTCCTGATCGTGTCCTTCCTTTCATCTCTTGGTGTTTTATATCTCCTCCTTCCATTATTCCCAGGTATTTGTATCCTGTCTCATCTATGTGTTTGATGTTGCTCCCATCTGGTAGCTTTATCCCTTCAGTTCTAGTTACTTTGCCTTTTTGTATGTTGACTAAGGCGCATTTTTCTATTCCAAACTCCATCCTGATGTCCCCAGATACAATCCTTACAGTCTGGATTAGGGTATCTATTTCCTTGATGCTCTTACCATACAGCTTGATGTCGTCCATGAACATCAGATGGTTGATTTTGTTGCCTCTTTTCTTGAGTTGGTACCCGGCATCCATCTTCTGTAGTACTTTTGTCATGGGAATCATGGCTACTACGAAGAGTAGTGGGGACAGTGAGTCACCCTGGAAGATCCCTCTCCTGATATTAACCTCTGCTAGTCTTATTCCAGAGCTTGTAAGTATTGTATTCCAGTTGCGCATTGTATTTTTGAGGAAGCTGATGGTATTTTCCTCTGCCCCATATATTTTCAGGCATTCTATTAGCCATGTGTGTGGTATCATGTCGAAGGCTTTCTTATAGTCTATCCATGCCATGCTTAGGTTGGTTTTCCTTCTCCTACTGTTCTTCATTACCATTTTGTCTATCAGGAGCTGGTCTTTTGTGCCCCTACACTTCCTTCTGCAGCCTTTCTGTTGGTGGGGATGGTGTTTGTCTCCTCTAGGTAGTTGTATAGCCTTTCACTGATGATACCTGTTAGTAACTTCCACATTATTGGTAGGCAGGTGATAGGCCTGTAGTTACTGGCTATATTTCCCTTACTCTTGTCTTTTTGTACTAAGGATGTTCTTCCTGTGGTCATCCATTTGGGTGCTTGGTGATTTGAGATACAATGTTGGAGTTGTTCTGCTATTCGTGGGTGTAGGGGCCTTGAAGTTTTTGAGCCAGTATCCTCCATGGACTTCATCGGGACCGGGCCTGGGGCTTTCCAGTTTGGCATTTTCTTTAGTTGGTGTCTGACTGTGTCTGTCGTGATGTCTGTGAATCTTTGTTTTATTCTCCCTGTTTCTTCTTCCTTGACTTCCTGGAGCCATGTTGCATGTTTGTTGTGTGATACCGGATTGCTCCATATGTTTTCCCAGAGTCTCTTACTTGGTTCGGCTTCAGGAATTTCTGGGTGGTTGTCTTCCCCTCTTAGTTGGCTGTATAGTCTTTTCTGGTTGGTTCCGAATAGTTTGTTCTGTTGGTATCCCTTATTCCTGTTCATGTACCGTTGGATCTTGTGTGCTTTGGCCTTAAGCCTCTGTTTTACATCTTCTATTGTGTTGTTTAGTCCCCTCTCTTGTACTTTGTATTTCTCGTTGAGTTCCTCCCTTGTTTTCTTGCTTCTTAGCCTTTTTTCTGCCATCTCTTTCAGTTTACTCAAGTCAGATCTCATCACCATGATTTGCTTTTCCAGGCGCCTTTTCCAAGGAGGTTGCTGTTTTGGTTTCTGTTGGGTTGGTTGTGACGGTGGTGTTGTGTTCGAATCCCCATCAGTTCTGCTACTAATCTTGCTCCTGCATATGTCAAGTTATTTGTTTCTGTGATACTGGTTGTGTGTATTAGGCCCATTATTTCATTGACCTCACTTGTTTTCTCCCTTAATTTCTTGGTGTTGTAGGCTTTCATGGAGGGGATCTTTGTTCTCTCTGTATCTGGCTCCATCCATTGTCTAATCTTTTCTACCCATTCCGTCCTCTCTGTTACTTCGTCGGTGTTTCTTCGTGTGTCGTTGTTTGATACCTCATCCTCCCTGTCGTCTTCTGTGGCATCGTCTCTCAGTTCGTCTTCGTGTAATTCGTTGTCGTGTGACATTTCCCTTTCCAGTTCTTCTCTTTCTGTTGGGGAGAGCCAGTTCTTTTTCTTTACGTTCCTTACTTGGTCTGCCAGCCTCTGCTCTGTTTGGGGGGTGTTATTCCTCTCATTCCAGATGTTGACCAATCTTCTTCTATATCCTCTCTCCGTCGGGTTGCTTCTGATGTAGCATCTCCATATTTCCTTATTTTCTTCTCTTGTCTTATTATTATTATTATTATTATTATTATTATTATTATTATTATTATTACTATTATTATTATTATTATTATTATTATCCTGTGCTCAGCATGGCCTTTTCATTCTTCCCGAACTTTGACACTGAATAACTTTGGAAATTTCGATTACTGACCGTCGAAATAGATGGCAAAATAAGACATTGAAGGGAAGACTAAGTTATAAAGAGCCACTTGCTGAAAATAAGAGTAAAATTCCAGAAGCGTTTGTGAACTCAGGGCCGACAACGGCCAGTTTTTTTTTATTATCCTAATTTGGTGAAGAAAATTACTTGTGCCCAATAGTTTAACAATTTTTGATCCTATGAGAGAAAATTAAAGTTTCAAAGTGAATTATTTTTCCAGGGATAGATATCCATAAAAAAGAGCTTGCAGTTAATAGAAATGCTGTCTAGTATATAATTATAGTTATTATTTCCCCATTTATCGTCCAAACCTGAAACCTGCCTATAGGTAGTAATTATTCAATATTAAGGAGATAAATCTAGCACTGTCGTAGATAATATGAAATTTCAGTACCACAGCAGCTCTTCAGGAGCGATACCAATCACGAGAGAGAGAGAGAGAGAGAGAGAGAGAGAGAGAGAGAGAGAGAGACATGCTATTGACAGACACCAACATGGCATGAACAAGTAACGCACACCCACCACCAATGCGAGGGTAAACAAACTTCCACCCGGGTTGTAAGTTGGCTCGCCTGAGTGTTCGTTTGTTGACTCTTGAGAAGTAGGGAGAGGAAGAGGATGAAGAAGAAACGGAGGAGGAAGAGCATGGTAGGAGAAGGAGAAAAGGGTGGGAGAGGAGGCAAAGCCGAAAAGAAAAGTAGGTGGCGGAGGGGGTTATAGAAAAAAGACGTGATCTGAGCTGCTGTTGCACTCGTCGATGTCATTTCACTCCTCCGCTCATATTCATCTTCATGTTCATCACCTGTTCATGCTCTTCATTTGATATTCATTGCCTCTTCCACTTCACATCAATCGCTTTGTTATTTTTCCTATTCATACGCTGCTGCTCATCCTCATATTCGTACGTTACTCTTTCTCCTGTTAATTTCTTCGTGTTTCAACATATTCCTCTTCAAACTCCAGATTTGTACCTTTGCAGGTCCTTCTTTATCCTGTATTTTGCTAATATCTTTTTTTTTTTCACGTTTATACCTCATAATATGCCTTCAGTTTGCTTTCCCATTTTCCTTCTTGATTCCTTTTAATTTTCCTCCTTTAACAGGAAGATTTTGCTGCTTAGGTTTCATCATTGCAGCATCATCTGGAATATGTTTTTGTTTGAATGTCTGGAAACTTGGAAATCTCCAGCCAAACTATGTACGTATATCTTTTGAAAGCGTTGGTAGCACCCATTCCATCTGAGCTACAGGTTTATATATGATTCCATCTTGCTGAATGATGTAACAATATCCAAGGGGCAAATGTTGGTCCAAAGACGCTGGTGTATATTTGTTAAGCAACAAAGGTTTGGAGTTTTTTATAAACGAGTTGCATTTCTTATCAGTAGGCAAATGTTCAAGATAGAAAGCTTAGCTTCTGTGATAAGAGTAGGGTATTTTATAGGCAATCCGTGTATGCAGACATACATGTGAGTCATTTCCTGCTTTCCTCCTCCGGTCTTAATGAAAGCAAAGGTCATTCACAAGCGATAATTACTTCGCACAGTCATTTGCTTATTCTCGATCTTGGTCGAAGAGCGGCGCGGCCAGATGGCAGTGACTGCTCAAAATGTTTTTGATGAAGCCCAGCTGAGAGACGTCGGTGTTGGGCCTGACTCCTCGACATAATCATCAGCCTTGAGGACGGTTAATTACGAGGTTCACTCGGGATTGGATACGTCCATTTGCATCAGTGTAGTTCACTGAAATCATTTTGTTTCAGGGTTGACATGATAATTTTAAGTTCTCATTTTTTGGCTTTTGATTTTTCCTAAGAACAGGAACCGGAGGTTGCGTTACCTTTTTTAATCATTTATTTGGTTTTGGACGTAGGTTGTGGTGCGGTGTGTCTGCGTTTTTTGACATTACAGTATTCTTAAGCCCTGCGGCGCACAGGTTCCTATATCAGTACAAGTTTAATAGAAATTCGTCTTAGCTTTTTGTAATTGGATGTCTTTGTAAAGATTTCTGAACTGGATAGGTTTCATTTCTAGCCTCATAACTGCAGAGACTCAGGTGTTTTTATAGGCGGAGAGCTGCATTAAAGGTATCTGAATTATTATTTTAATTATAATAATCTTCAACAGGTGTTTTTCAAATTCCGTAGCGCTGTCCGATTGTTTCAACTGGATAGACAACTCATGTTATTACTGAGAAAAACCTGTAGGCTGTCAGGGTGGATAGAATGAATGAATATTAAATGCTTGATGTAGGTGATATTGTCCAAGTAGGCTTTGCAAATAGTAGATTGATGGGACGCGTATATATATATATATATATATATATATATATATATAATATATATATATTATATATATATATATATATATATATATATATTATATATATATATATATAAATATGTATATATATATTATATATATGAATATATATAAATATATATATATATATATATATAGATATATTTATCGTATATATAGAATATATATATAATATTAATAGCACGGTATATGACTATTTTATGTTTCACTAACTATATCCCTGAAGACCCTAACTCAGTCTTTGAGGCGAAAACAAATATTAATTGCATTGACATATAATTTTGGGAGGTTATTCAGTCCCTTTATGCAGCTTCCTGTAACCATGTCAGTCGGTACCTAACACATTTCTGTATATATTCAAGTTTCGGTTCATGTATTTATTTTTAATTTTAACGTATTCTCCACGTATGAAAACAGTCATTTCCATTACTTACTGTTATTTTCTGCTTAATGCATTTCTATTTCCTTCCGCTGTGATTATTCCCGATTGTTAGTGAGGGCAAACTCCCGAAATTCACGGGAGCTGAACAACAGTTGGCATTAAACTCTGTCGCAGGGCTCGTCCTTGGGAGTACATTAAGTGGCAGTACTGTACGTAGGGTAGCCCTAAGAGGGTGGTAGCCATCCTCTTCGTCCACCTCTCTACCAACCACTCCCACCGCTTCCTCATCCACCACCTCCACCTCCAGCTCCTCCTCCAACTCCTCCTCCACCTCTTGCACCCTCAGTTCAAGCCACTTAACAAGATTATGAGAAGTGGCGAGAATAGGTGGTTTAGAATGGTTGTCTTTTTCTCTGACCTTCTGCTTCTCTTCAGTCTTTGGTAAGAGATTGTGGTGGACTGTGTCGTCTATCAGAAACTCTCGCGTAGAGCTCCCTTTCTTACGCAAAAAATGAAAATCAATTGATATTTTGTCATATTTATCATCAATGTTAACGGTGCGGGTTGAAATAGTTGTGTGGAATTTCGTAAATGCGTTACAATGTTGATGAGATATTTCTCTAATAGATTAGAGTAATTAGCATTCTGAGGTAAGACGTGACGTTTCAGAAACCTAGTAGTGGCTTCCAGGTGCCCCTTGATAAAATTCTGTGGTTTTGATTAAATCTTGGATTTACCCTCCTCGTCATCTCAAGGTAAGGTTCATGTTCATTCAGTCATGGAGGCACATGGATTGTATGAATCATCTGTGCAGGGCAGTTACTAATGCTAAGATACTAGAAATTGACGTGTTTTGACCAATATTTTGTTTTGTGTTTCTATACAATAATTGTTACCATTACCACTACTTACATTTAGGTCTGTTATCGTTATTATGGATTAAATTGTCTAGTCGAGATTGCTCCATTACACGTAACCAATATTATCATTATTATGAAACGTTACAGAAAAGATAACCATGATGACGGAGGTTATGTTTTTTGCTATGGTTATTTGTTGTTGTTGGCAGGAATACGCAAAAAATTGTAGATGGATTCTTAAGGGAGTTTTACGAATGGTCAGATTCGTGACTGGCAACAAGTTTGTAAGTTTTATTGGAGACAACAATTTGGAGAAAAGGCCTTATTGGATGATAGAAATGTAGGCTTAATCGTTGCACTTGAGTTGAAATCTAAATTTGAAAAAATACTTTTGCAAAAAGTCTGAATGGAAGATATGTCTCCACTTTACCTGTAGCATTTCTTTTGGGTCCTGACTACCCAATGTTCATGTCGATAAAAGTATTAGCACACACGGCACGGAGGCTTACGTTGGTGGCGTCAAGCTCTCTCTCTCTCTCTCTCTCTCTCTCTCT
Source organism: Macrobrachium nipponense (assembly GCF_015104395.2). NCBI lineage: Eukaryota > Metazoa > Arthropoda > Malacostraca > Decapoda > Palaemonidae > Macrobrachium > Macrobrachium nipponense. The sequence goes on along the minus strand of NC_087202.1, from coordinate 42,522,536 downwards.
CTCTCTCTCTCTCTCTTCTCTCTCTCTCTGTCATTACTTTTCTACATTTTTGTTATTGTGACACTTCCTGACGTGCAATCATGCAAACCATATTTGTATTTTTTAAGGTTTCCAGAAGTGTCCCATCATGACTAAAATGATGCGTTTGTCCATATAGAAATACCCCAGTACCTTCATATATCAGTTTAGTTCCTCAATTCCGTATTCACATTTTTTGGTATACTTGGGGATTAATGATTACACCAAACTTTCGGTCCTTGTAGCACCAAGACGTGAGGTCATTAGCCTATCCGCGTGAGTAATTATTAGTACTAATATTATTATTAAAAAAATTTGTGCAGGCTCCCGAAAGCTCTGTACCTTTTGTAATTTTTAGTAAACTACCCCCATCGAATATGGTACCCCTTTTCTATAGGCCCTAACTGAATTGTAGTCTATAATTAAAGAAAAAAATTGCTGAAGTTCATCACCGGGTTCCATTCCAGGCGAATGAAAACACGGAGTAAAAGGGAACGTAACAAGAAAATGACAAGTTTAAAGAACAAACAGTATCCATTTAGGGTTCATGAAGTCGGTTTTCACCTGACATTGACATTTACTAGCCCTTTGACGTTTGTGGTAGGGCGCGAGCAAAAATGAAGTAAACAAATAAGAAACCTTTCCAAATCCTTTCAGATGCGCCCATGATACTAATTCCTTCATGGTTCCCATGGTTACTTCCCGTAGGGGGGTAGTGCCGTCAGTGCATCACACGACGTGCACTGTAGGCATTACCAAAGGTTCATCAGCGTCCCTTCGGCCCCTAGCTGAAACTCCTTTTATTCCTTTTACTGTGCCTCCATTCATATCTTTCTTCCTTCTTGCTATCCCCCATCTCTTAACAATTGTTTCATTGTGCAAACGAGATTTTCCTCCTATTAAACCTTTCAAGCCTTTCTACTCTCAATTTTCTTTCCAGCTCAGAATGACCTCATAGGTCCTAGTACTTGGCCTTTTAGCTTAAACTCTATATTCCTCCTCCTCCCCCTCCCCCTCCTCCTCCTCCTCCTCCTCCTCCTCCTCCTCCTCCTCCTCCTCCTCCTCCTCCTCATGGTTACTTCACCTCCTCTTCGGAGGGATTTTCGTCATCTTGGGGAGTCATGAAGTTCAAAGGCAAAGACGTGTCGTCCTGTGGTTTATTTATTCAGCTGTTTACTTAATATCATACTAATAGATATGGATTTATTTTGCTTTGGGAACTTTTGCGGTTGCCCATTCGTGTTTATTTGCCTCTTTCTACCCGTCAAGTGCCTGGCGTTTAGCCTTGACCTTTTTGTGCCCTGGTATCAATTAATTAGTATACATTTGAATGCACATACTCATGATTATTTGGGCTTTATTATGATTAAATTTTTTCCGTGTTGTGTACGTTGTACTTTGTTGAATGCATATAATAATTTACTCATTCAGTGTATTAACATAATAACTAACCATAAATTAATTTTCACCGACGTTCGTATCTGACTTAGTTTATATTTTTCCGTTGAAAGTGTATTCCCCAGTGCTCCCAGTTCCTATGATTTTTCTTTAGGTGGAGAAATCTCGTCCTCTGCATTCCTTTTAGCCCTAATTACTTTTGCTAATGATTTTTATCATGTCGATGCAAGTAATTGTAGTACAAATAAATTTATATACGCAAATCTTCCCATTCATGCCAGTAATTCGTATATTTCCACTGGACTTCGTTAATTGGTACGTATTTCTCTGTATCATCCATAAATAAATTAGTCATTTAGTTTCACAGATCAGGCAATTCATTCCTTTCAGGTTTTTCCAAAATTATATTTTTTACTCTGAAAGTGCCCCAGTGCTTATGGCCAAATTCTCATAAATCAGTGAAATCAATGTTTTTTCTTTTTCCAATATTGCTCTCCTAAAGAGTAATTGGTATTTAGAAGTAGCAAAGAAGTTAGGACTTAAGAGACCGAGTTGGTGTGGTCAGACACAGGGGTAAGACATCTTTCTGAAAGCAGGTTAGGCAACTTTCTGTCTCTAAGACCTGGAAGTTTGAACTTTTGGAATGGAGCAACTTCATGGTGCGTTACAAAAAAGGAAAAAAAAATTCTTGCCGAAGAATATGTTATACTTTAATTTGCTTGCATTTAGTTACGTATTTAAATGCGTGGCGTACCACCACGGTGGCTGCGGGTTCAATTCTCGGACATTCCATTGAGGGGTGAGAGATGTGTATTTATGGTGATGAAAGTACAATCCAGACATGATTCGGATGTCACATAAAGCCGTTGGTCCCGTTACTGAATAACCACTGGTTCCATGCAACGTAAAAACACCATACAAACAAACAAAACAGGAATTTTTGCATAAAAGTTATCACCGACCATATATATGTAATAGTGTGGCACAGTGTCGTTATTACAAAAGGCAATAACTTAATAATACTTGAGAAAAAGGCACGAAACGGATAATAAGAGAAGAAAAAGGAGAAAAGGGGATAAGATAATGATTTTTCTTAGCGAAGGGATTTTGTTACTAAAAACATTAGGCTTTTAGCCATCAGACATCTGGTTTTCATCTCCCCCAAAAAAAGCCTCTGTCCGTACCAGCGATTAGTGACCAACAAGAGATTATGGGCGACGAAGGATATCGCCCAGGCATCTTCGAGAAATTGGAAACTACTCTCATTAGCGCCTATGACTAATCGGCGTTCCTTTCGTGAACAGGTCAGAGAGAGCCATCTGGCATACGTTAAAAAGGAATTCTATGACCCGTTGTTAGAAAGAGGGAAGTACCAAATTCTTAAAAGCTCCACCCTCCCAAAGGTAGGCCTCTAGTATCGACGAATCAAAAGCCATGAGTGTTGGTCATAAGACAGCCCAAAAGGGGTATCAACGAATGACCTATGAGGTTACCAAGGGATACGCCCCTAAGAAGCCAGGACATGAAGAAGGAGGCGTATACAAATTCAAAGCCTACGAATTACTGTAGAAGACCTGACAGGAAGGCGGTCTCGTATGAAGTTAGTAGCCACTAAGACACAAAAAGTCTTTCAGAAAATGCCACACCCAGTCAGAATCCAAAAATCCAAAGGCGGGGCTAAGGAGATTTCAACTGAACAAAAAGGCAAGACAGAGAGAGAGCAGGCAGAAAAAGACGAGAGCAGAGAAAAAAGGGGAACAGAGAAGTCAAGAGAAGATAACGACAAAGAGGGGAACGAGGAGAACCAGTGGCGCAGCAACAGGCAGAGAAGAGAGAGAAAGACAGAAGAATCCCCAGAAGAAGAACAAGTGCAAAAGTGTGGTGTGCGAAGCAATCAAAGACAGTGAAAGTGACAATCAATACTCAGTAAAATTCCCTCGTGCCTATAGACTCGTAATTGCAACAAGTGCCAATTAAGTTTTATCAGTCCAAGAGCCCAGTAACTCAGAAGGTGGAAAAACCATTTGTAAGAATCCCTAACGAAGAATAAAACGTAATTTGTATGGATATATCAATTTAATTTCTCATCCAAAATTTGAACCCTTTTAACGAATTCCAGATTAAGAACATTGAGCAAGACAAGAAGAATTTATATAAGCCTAATTCCCCAAAGTACAGCCTCCACGGCACACGTTACCTTAGATCTGTGCAAAGAAAGTAAGTACCGTCACAGAAAAATTGGTGGCAGAGCGATGGGATAGGATGAGATAAAGATTGATATAGTGACAAGATTAATTGATGTCGAGCGGTAAGGATAGGAAGAGATAAAGACACAGCAAAGAAATGGTGATTAGCGACATGATACGAAGACACGAATGACAGTTAAAGACAGCGGCAGCGAAACAGAATCAAAAGTTTAGCGTCGGCATAAGAGATTTCAATCCATTCACGCCACTCGAAAAAGAAAGTTCTCCCCAAAGACAGTTACCAGTGCTTCCCCAAATACAAAGACAGTTACCGAGCTGTAACAATAAAAGCCACCCACACTTTGCGAAGAAAAACTCCACTCCGAAGAACAGTGAAAGAACTTCCACTAGAAGAACAAGATCAGGCGTTTTACCAGAAGAACAAGATGTCGAAAGCATAAGGCAAATATATCAAGAGGAAAGAAAACAATCCCGAAAACGCATCCGTCAACGCAATCCTGCTCTGAGAGGAAAGAAGAGAGAGGGGGAACCAACACATCATTCAATGCGCTGGTAGGCGAACGCAAGCTGTCAGACGTAAACCCGGGTGTCGAAGACGACGAAAGAAGTTAAGTCCAAATAAACGTCCCACACTTACATAACAATAAACTTTATTAAGAGTAAATTACGCGATTAACATTTCAGTTAGACAATTCCTGGTATTTCAAGATTAAAAGATTTTCACACTGAACCTTTTTTTTTTGGCAACGAAACTACGTTATTTCCTCCTTTTACTAATTATAACTAATCAGCTACTAAGACCTTTTCCCGAACATTTGTATTTACTAACCAATAACTTTAAATTTTAATTTTAATTTTGATTGTGTCATTTTATGTTATTTTTTTGTGATTTTGGTTGATTTGTGATTTCTTATACTTTGATTTTTTTTGTTTTAATATTTGCTTTTAATCTTATTCGTTACGTCGAATGAATGTTTACTTGTTTTTTATTTTGTTTGTTTAGGATAACAAGGGTAATTCACGGGAGGTCTCTCGTTAGCGTACACTTTGCGGTCAGTTCAGTGTCGTTTTACCAGTACTGTTAAGAGGGTTTTGTTGTTATTTAAGAATCGCTCACCGGTAACGTAAGACTTTGAGAATATTTCTGGGGAAAATTCTTTTATTTTTAATGGTGATCGAATACTTTAGTAAAAATAATTTATTGTTATTATCATTTCCTATTTGGGATATTACTGTCATAACTTTGATACTTTTAATGATACTCAGTACTTAAGAAAATTTCCATTAACGAGTCGATGGTCAAGGGGAGACCGACTCCTTATCAGAACGTAAGAACGCCTGTGCTCACGAGAAGTCAAACAAGGAAATTAACCATGCCGGAAGGTACACAGTCCGCGAATTCGAACGCAGCAGTAATGGGAACACATAAGGGACATGTGATTAATCACATAGCTAAATTTTGCGGAAGAAAGGATGGTCAGTTAGCTTGTAACTTAGAGAACTGGATAGAGCAAGTGGAGAAACGCCTAGACAGCATAACGGGGACAGATAGAGAAAAGCTTATTGAAGCCAAGAGTTATCTTGATTTGGAAGCCGGAGGAGACTTAGAACGGTACGTCCACTCCGAGACTTACCGAGATCTTAAGAATTGGGAAGAACTGAAACGGTATTTTAGGAAGGTTTATTCCAGAGTTGGTGAAAGAGATCCAGTTACTAGCTTGGCAAGGATCGTGCGTCAATTTAAGTTAGACGAAAGACGTTATCAAGAGTTTAGCTCTCAGTTGTATAACAATATGAACGAATGGGGTAACTTCATGGAATCCACAGGTTGGATAGAGGTAGAAGGAGGCAAGCAAAAAATGCTAATGAGTCATGTTAAAAAAATATTTAGACTAGCAATAATGATTGGAAGCCTGCCTACGGAAGTTATTGCAAGGATGACTCGTAAGTGGGAGATATCCGATGATGTAGCAGAGATTGAAGAGGAGGAAACAAAAATCTTAGGTAGAAGGCCTGAAGGGAATCCTATATACAGACCTTTAGTCGCTATAGGACAAAAAGAAAGGGGTCCAAATAGATCTAGGACACCATCTAGAAATCAGAATAAGATGCCAGGTAAATCTTCTCAAGGAGGATTTTCGACAGTCACGTGTTATAACTGTCAGAAGAGAGGACATTATGCCAGTGACTGCCGAGGGATAGCCTTCTGTCCTTTCCATAAGAGAACAGGACATAGTGCTCGAGAATGCAGAAATAAATTTGTTTCAGCTCCTAGAGGTAGATCTCAGTCGAGAGGCAGAAGTAGAAACAATAGTCAATCTCCCCCAGTTAGAGGAAATAGGGATTCCGTCCCAAATAGATATGCTAATCAAACAGCAAGCATAGGTTATCAACCAGTTCAGTCAATGTCAGACGACGCAATGGGAAATTTTCTGCTTACTGGTACAATGAATCTTCCTCTATAACAGAGAGAACGTCCGGAATGTCAAGGCTAAGCCAAGCTACACAGGTTAGCAAGGTTCATGTAGGGAATGAATATAATTATAGACCATTATTTCCCGCACATGTCGGTCTAGAGAAACCTATTATTACATTCTTTGATACAGGTAGTCCTAAGAATATAATGTCTGAAAAGGTGTATCGGTTGTATTTTTCTCACTTAAGTTTGATCCCAGCGGTAGATTGTAGAATCACAGACGTCCAGGGCAATGATATTCACGTAATTGGACAGTTAGATTTTCCATTTAAGCTAGGAAGAATTGCTCTAAGAGAAAATGTTCTGGTAGTCAGAGATATATACAATTAACTTTTGCTCATTTGCTGATAGGTTATCCAACTATGGCTAGACAAGGGATAAGCATTGATGCCCCTAGAGAACAACTAGTGATTAAAAACGGTCGTGAGATTTCTAGAATACCAATATGCAAGCCAATTAAAAGAACCCAGACTCAAGAGAATCCCACACTGAAAGGTATCTTAAAGAAGGATAAGACAGAGGGAAGATATCCGGAATGAATCACGAGTTCACAACAGATCATTAACCTCTTAGAATCAAATCAATGCACTTATTTAAAGCTAGAGAGGGAATTAAGACTTAAACCAGGAGAAAGCACGTGGGTAGAATGTACAGTAAATCCGATTTTTGAAGGAAAGGAAATTCTCACGCTTACTGAAAAGTCGCAAGTAAATGGAATACATTATTCTTCTAGTTTACATGAAGTCAGACAGAGCAAAATAGCGTTACAGATTACGAATAACAGAGGAGGAAAGGTTAAGTTAACACCAGGTACAGAGATAGGCCTAGCAGAAGTATACTCCATACCTATCCGAGTTGTAGAAAGGGAAACGGTAGCCGCGATCAGTAAAGGAAATGAAAATTATGCTCAGGACAAAAACTGAGAAGAGCTAAAATAGGATTTCATTTAAAGGACATTAAGGAAAACCATGTTAGAGAAGAATTCATAGACTTACTGTGCGAATATAAGGATATAGTCGCTCTAGACGGCGACACCTTGGGAAATACACGCGAAATAACGCACAAGATAGACATTCCATCGAACACAAAGCCAATTTACATACCAGCCTACAGAGTAGCACATTCCCAGAAGGAGATCATCGAAAGAGAAGTACAAAGAATGAATAGGCAAGGAATAATAGAACCATCTAAATCCCCATGGTCTTTTCCACTTTTGCTAGTTCCTAAAAGGGACAAAACTTACAGAATAGTTGTGGATTTCAGAAAATTGAACCAAATTACTGAAAATGATCCTTATCCAATGCCGTCAATGCGAGATCTTATCGCTACTATAGGGTCCAAGAGATACTTCACCACAATAGATTTATTGCAGGGATTCTTGCAAATCCCTCTAGACGAAGAAAGCAAACCTTTGACTGCTTTTTCCACTAGTAACGGCAGATACCAGTATGTAAGAATGCCCTTTGGTCTAAAGTCAAGCCCGGTAACTTTTGTAAGATTAATGGATAAAATTTTGGGCGATTTACTAGGCAAGGACGTACACTGTTACATAGATGATTTGGTAATAGCAACAGACACTATAGAGGAACACATAGACTTAGTCAGAGAAGTCCTAAAGAGATTAAGAAAAGCCAACCTGAAGCTTAAATTAAAGAAGTGTAACTTCCTTAAAAGGAAAATAGACTACCTTGGGCATACACTAAGTGAAAAGGGCGTAGAAGTAAACGACTTAAAGATTAAGTCAATCAAGGAATATCCTACACCTCAGTGCAAGAAAGACGTAAAGTCATTCTTAGGTTTAGCAGGTTTTTACCGCAAGTTCGTAGGGAACTTTGCAGTCATATCCGCTCCACTAACTGAACTTTTAAAGGAACACGTATCATTTGTATGGACAGACGAGCAGCAAGAAGCATTTGATGAATTGAAAGAAAGATTAACACATCCCCCAGTACTTAGCTTTCCAGACTTTGGCAAAGAATTCTTTTTAGCCACGGACGCAAGCCACATTGGTATAGGAGCATGTTTAATGCAAAGACAAGATAATAAGTATAATGCGATAGCTTATTACAGTAGGAAATTAAAGGCCTCTGAAGTGAACTACTCAGTAACAGACCTCGAGTCTCTAGCTATAATAGACGCTTTAAAGCATTTCAGATACATCATTTTTGGTTACAAGATAACCGTGTTCACGGATCATTCAGCCGCAGTAGAAATGCTAAAGAACCCTAATTTTTCTGGACGAAGAGCACGTTGGTTCATGACAGCCCAAGATTATGATATAGAGGTGAAATATGTCCCTGGGAAGACGAATAAGGTAGCAGATGCATTATCAAGATATGTGTCACAAGGTGATAGTATAAATATGATAAGTCAAGAAGAAGAAAAGAATGAAACAATGTGCAATGACGTAAATGTACTCACCATGCATTATACAGAGGAGCTTTCCCGGCAAAATTTCATAAAGGAACAAGAAGGAGATGAAGATATAAGGGAACTGTTTAAATACGTTAGAAACGAAAGAAAACACAGCCAACAAGAATTAACCGAACTAGGTAGGAAGGTTGGATGTCCCACAGATGCACTAACGGACATAGATGGCGTATTAATTTGGATGTGTCATGAATATGATCCATTTGGTCAATTTCTAGGTGTACTGCACAAAAGGTTAGTACCTAAGAGTCTAAGAAACAAGGTCATTGAGCTAATGCACGACGATGACATGAGAGCTCACCCAGGAAGGGATGAGACAATTAGATTAATCCAAAGAACTTTCCATTGGAAGGGAATTCACAAGGATGTTAGTAATTATGTGAAGAGCTGCAATACATGTAACAGCTACAAGGGAAGAACAGACAAGGAAGTACCACTAGGGAAATATCCTATCCCACAGACTCCTTTCGAAAGAGTATCTATTGATCTTATCACTAATCTTCATACCACGAGTAAAGGGAATAAGAATATACTAGTATGTATCGACGCGCTCACGAGATATACAGAGTTGGTACCACTAACTAGTAAAAGTGCCAAGGATTGTGCAACCGCATTCTTCGATAAGATATTTTGCAGATATTCTGCCCAACAGCTCATTATCTCTGATAATGGGACCGAGTTCAACAACTCATTAGTTCAAGAAATTTGTAACGCCTTTAAGGTAGAAAAGGTAGCGATACAGCCGTATCACCCAGCTAGCAATGGCTTGGTAGAAAGGAATAACAGGAAGGTTTTAGACGTATTGCGTCACACAGTAGGACAGGATCCTGACTGGGACGTCAATTTACCTTTAGTCCAATTATCATTAAATGCAAGACATCATACGAGTACTCGAGCAACTCCCATAAAAGCTTTGATGGGATATGAACCCAGATTACCTTATGCATGGCTGAATCAGCCAATACAGCCTAATTACTCTGAAGATATCATGAAGATAAGAATCGGAAACTTTAAAGTAATCCACAAGCAATTGCACAAGAATCTAGAAGAAGCCCAGCAGAATATGATAGAGAAGCATCAAGAAGGATTAAGGCCTGTAGACTACAAGAAAGGGGATGAAGTCTATATTAAGAAGGAAGTAAGAAGTGGTATTAATTATAAGTTAGCCACAAAATTCACAGGATCATACAAGGTCGTAGACGTACAAGAAACTAAGATAAAGGTTAAGAAAATGAATAACCAAATGCCTTCCACATATGCTGAATCATTAGAAGAAGAAGAATTTTGGATAAACAAGGACAAGGTCAAGAGAACCAAAGAAGTTGAAGAATCCGAAATGACAGAGACGTCAGAAGAAATTCCAGAAGAAGGAACTAGATATAACCTAAGAAATAGAAGAGTCACTTTTCAGTGAAAACAGAAGAACAAACCCATTAATTCATCCAATTATTCCCATGTATTTATTTGATTTCTTTATTGCTAAGTTTACCTTCATCGGTCGACTTAGGAATAATCTTTTATTGTTGCAATTCTTACTTTAATTAGTCGGTTTGTAGCAAGAGTTTTGGGTTAAGTGCACTTAACTTCAAATTTATTTTGACTTGAAGGGAAATATTTGGGTATGTAAGAAACGATTCAATGCGCAGTATAAGAATTTTAAGACGTACATTAAGTTTAATCGTTCCATAAGAACATTTTTAGAAGTAAAAGAATAAATAAGACGGGTTAAGATAGACATTAAGAGATTTTAAGATACGAGAATTCGTTTCAGAAATGATTAAGAATTTGAAGGGGTAATTAATACACTTACTTTGTTCAAATCCATTAGATGTTGATTGATGAAAACTTACTAATAAGATGTTAATTGATGAAGACTCACTAACAAGATAGTAGTTGTTGAAAACTTACTAACAAGATATTGATTGGTGAAAACTTACTAATTGTTGTCACAGTAGAAGAAACCTACAAGTATTAACCACTAACCGGTTCCTTTAACCGAGTTGCCAATTTTGTTTTTAGTATCAAGCTGTGAAGTTATATAGTTTAATGTACAAGGTTACTCAGAAATTACAGTAAGAATGTCCAATGAAATTTTGCATAAACACAATACACAATCTCAGTAGGAAGTCAAGGACACCCTTGTTATTGCATACAAATACACAAGGATATTTTCTCCCAGGACTTGTCTCCAAACAACAGGTCGCAGCAAACAAGAAGCCATCAAGTGTCGTTAACGAAGAACGAAATTTATTTTCCATAAAAGAAAAACGATATCCACCTAGATAGAATAGGACTGAGGACTGAACCAATCATATACTGTAAACTTGGATAGTTACAATTATTTTTTTGCTTCTACCATGCATTTATATAACTTATGTGACTTAAGGGCTTATGTTTGTTTAACTTTCAGTTTTCTTGTTTTTTGGTGATTTATTTTTGTTTGCATTCAGCTTCATGTTTCTTAATGTGATTTACTCATATTCGAATTCAGTTGATGATTCTTTTAATATTACTTAATCAAGTATTTGTTCATATTCATATTCAGTTTTAATGTTTCTCTGAACGTTACTTACTCAAGAATTTACCCATGTTTACATTCAATTTTGATTGTTGCCCTTAACGTTACTTAATCAAGGATTTGCTCATGTTCACATTCACTTTTGATGTTTTTGAGTCAAAGTTTCAATATGATTTCCAAGAAGCATAAGTTAGGAGTCCTCTTGTAGGTATAATATTTGCTTCAGCTTAGTTAACGCTGTCGGAGTCAGCGAGGTAGCGGGCCGAGACTGTAATAGTGTGGCACAGTGTCGTTATTACAAAAGGCAATAACTTAATAATACTTGAGAAAAAGGCACGAAACGGATAATAAGAGAAGAAAAAGGAGAAAAGGGGATAAGATAATGATTTTTCTTAGCGAAGGGATTTTGTTACTCAAAACATTAGGCTTTTAGCCATCAGACATCTGGTTTTCATCTCCCCCAAAAAAAAGCCTCTGTCCGTACCAGCGATTAGTGACCAACAAGAGATTATGGGCGACGAAGGATATCGCCCAGGCATCTTCGAGAAATTGGAAACTACTCTCATTAGCGCCTATGACTAATCGGCGTTCCTTTCGTGAACAGGTCAGAGAGAGCCATCTGGCATACGTTAAAAAGGAATTCTATGACCCGTTGTTAGAAAGAGGGAAGTACCAAATTCTTAAAAGCTCCACCCTCCCAAAGGTAGGCCTCTAGTATCGACGAATCAAAAGCCATGAGTGTTGGTCATAAGACAGCCCAAAAGGGGTATCAACGAATGACCTATGAGGTTACCAAGGGATACGCCCCTAAGAAGCCAGGACATGAAGAAGGAGGCGTATACAAATTCAAAGCCTACGAATTACTGTAGAAGACCTGACAGGAAGGCGGTCTCGTATGAAGTTAGTAGCCACTAAGACACAAAAAGTCTTTCAGAAAATGCCACACCCAGTCAGAATCCAAAAATCCAAAGGCGGGGCTAAGGAGATTTCAACTGAACAAAAGGCAAGACAGAGAGAGTGGCAGCAGACAAGACCGAGAGAGAGCAGGCAGAAAAAGACTTCGAGAGCAGAGAAAAAGGGGTAAGGCAGAGAAGTCAAGAGAAGATAACGACAAAGAGGGGAACGATGAGAACCAGTGGGCGCAGCAACAGGCAGAAGAGAGAGAAAGACAGAAGAATCCCCAGAAGAAGAACAAGTGCAAAAGTGTGGTGTGCGAAGCAATCAAAGACAGTGAAAGTGACAATCAATACTCAGTAAAATTCCCTCGTGCCTATAGACTCGTAATTGCAACAAGTGCCAATAAGTTTTATCAGTCACAAGAGCCCAGTAACTCAGAAGGTGGAAAAACCATTTGTAAGAATCCCTAACGAAGAATAAAACGTAATTTGTATGGATATATCAATTTAATTTCTCATCCAAAATTTGAACCCTTTTAACGAATTCCAGATTAAGAAACATTGAGCAAGACAAGAAGAATTTATATAAGCCTAATTCCCCAAAGTACAGCCTCCACGGCACACGTTACCTTAGATCTGTGCAAAGAAAGTAAGTACCGTCACATATATATATATATTATATATATATATATATAGATATATATATATATATATATGTGTGTGTGTGTGTGTGTGTGTGTGTGTGTGTGTGTGTATCCAATTAGAGTGAATTTCAACTCGGGTCACAATCTCGAAGGCCTTGAAAATGCGACGAAAACAACTGCCGTGAAACATCGACATAATAAACTATAAGAATATATAGTATTTAGTTTTAACAATGGTGCCGTTTCCCTTCACCTTAAATATATACTATATATATATATATATATATATATATATATATATATATATACATATATATTTATATATATAAAGTTTGATATACACATGATTAAGCTTTTGCTATTTGTTAATCACGTTACATCATTCATGCGACTATGGGTTGCGTAATGCAGGGAGTCTTATAGCATTACTGAGAACAGTCTCATTCATAAACTCCCCCACTCTCTCTCTCTCTCTCTCTCTCTCTCTCTCTCTCTCTCTCTCAGTTCTGATCTTTCATTGGATAGTTTTGCTTTCACGTTGCAGGGTTCATAATGTGGGAGATGCTGGTGATTCCACTCGATGATTAGTGCAGTAACCGAAACGTTCTGTAAACTGACACTAATCAACGCTTTTGCTATTCGCGAGGAACAGTAAAGTAGCCGTGGTGTGAAGTTGAATGTTGTACTTGAGCTGCTCTTCAGCAGCTGGTGCTTGAGGTGTAGACAGTCTTAGCAGATGGTTGTTTGTTACCATAGGCTTTGGAAGACCCTTCAGGTGTTGAGAAGTGTTTCTGAAAGCCGTCAAGGGACGTCTCTGTTCAGGCTTGATCCTCTTGTTGCGTTGAATCTGTGAGTGGTCTTATGTCATCAATTGTTCCGTGTTGCGTAAACGAGAAGCTCATGCGGTTGCAGCCTTCAGTAATTCGGTCCATAGCACGGGTGTCCTGTTACTTGATTGGTTTGCCATGAGGTCTCGTTATTATTAAATATTAATTGCCGATACGCATTCAGATTACACAAGAACCTTACCATGATGGAGAAATAAATATTTCTCTCGTCTTATGCAGTAAAATAACAGTCTTTTATTCATTTTTTCTTTACCTGAATTATAAAAAGTTTCCGTGATCGTTTTCAGGAGTTAGTTTCGTAGAAACCCTTTAGGGTGAGATGCTAGCTCAGACATTTACATAATTAACGAAAATTTTCTCGATCTTTTGTGAGAAGAGCAGAGCAGGCTTGATGTGAAATGACATTCCTCTGTGCGTGGGAGGGGATTCGGAGGGGTAAAATGGTTTTAAGGAGTGTGGGAAGACGAGGGGAGGTGTGATGGACATTTTTTTTTTTTTATTTCTTAAGCAGGATGGGGACCACTTGTGTCGTCGGAATGGATGGATGAAGGGGACGGCGAAAAACTCACAAGTAGACTGGGAGGAGTGCCAGATGTGACTGATGGGTAGTCTGTGCCCCATCGTCTCTCTCTCTCTCTCTCTCTCTTTCTCTCTCTCTCTCTCTCTTACACACACACACGCACACACACACTCATTTTATTTTCCTACTGCTATATTTTGACCGTGGCAACGTGTTTCTACGGTTTCCTTTGCTAAGAGAAGCAAGCTTTAATATATTGTAGGGAAATATTTCAGAAATGTTAAGAAAGTGGTATTTGCTTGAAGGCATCTATAAAAGAAAAGATTTCATGTTACTTTCCCTTTTCTTCGTTCATTTTCATGACTGGATACAGTTTCCTGTTTTTATAGTAACGTAGTTTAAAAGTGAGACTGATTATTTTAATTCATGAAAAGAAAATTACGGTATTAACCAGAAATCCAAAATGAGTGATTAGTATTTAGGGATTAATGAAAAGCATGCCATCTGCTGCGAGTACGGAGGACACAAAAAGCTGAACAGGGAGTAGCCTGCTTCTAGTAAGACTGAAGCAAGAGCTAAAGAACTAGTGGTGCAGAAAATCTGTAATAACTGGTTTTTCCTGTTGGACTTTATATGTATTTATATATATATATATATATTATATATTATATATATCTATATATATATGTATATGTATATATATATATATATATATATATATTATATATATATATATATATTAAATACATATAAATCCGTCCAACAAGAAAAACCAGTCTAGAAGCTACTCCCTGTTTAACTTTTTGGGTCGTCCGTACTTAGATGGCCATGCTTTTTATTAATCCCTAAATATTAATAACTAGTTTTGGATTTCGGGTTAATACCGTAATTTTCTTTTCGTGGATTAAATTAATCATTCTCGCTTGTAAACTACGTAGGTACTATAAAAATCGGAAACTGGATCCAGTTATATATATACGTATATATATATACATGCATAGATCTATCTATATCTATATATATATATGTATATATATATATATATATATATATATATATATATATATATATATATATATATATATACACACATGTTTTCACGGGTTCGGCGCGGTAATTTCCACCTGGCCTGAGTGGATTCATTCATCAGGTTTTCATCTGATGAGATGACTGAGGACTTGACTGTACTCCTCGTTCCATAGAGCGTCTGTCTCTTTGACTTCGACTGTTTCGGTTTTCTGACCCTCAGTAGAATCTGAAGGTTATATCATTGTGCCCCGGTAACACCCGTTATGAAATCGGCAGCAGTGTTAGCTTTATTATTATTATTATTATTTTATTATTATTATTATTATTATTATTATTATTATTATTATTATTATTATTTTGTGTGTGTGTGTGTGGTCTACCACAGCCTTCATATTCGACTGGGTGGTATTTATAGTGTGGGGTTCCGGGTTGCATCCTGCCTCCTTAGGAGTCCATCACTTTTCTTACCATGTGCGCCGTTTCTAGGATCACACTCTTCTGCATGAGTCCTGGAGCTACTTCAGCCTCTGGTTTTTCCAGATTCCTTTTCAGGGATCTTGGGATCATGCCTAGTGTTCCTATGATTATGGGTACAATTTCCACTGGCATATCCCATATCCTTCTTATTTCTATTTTCAGGTCTTGATACTTATCCATTTTTTCCCTTTCTTTCTCTTCAACTCTGGTGTCCCATGGTATTGCAACATCAAAAAGTGATACTTTCTTCTTGATTTTGTCAATCAACGTCACGTCTGGTCTATTTGCACGTATCACCCTATCTGTTTTGATACCATAGTCCCAGAGGGTCTTTGCCTGATCGTTTTCTATCACTCCTTCCTCGTACCACTTATTACTGCAAGGTAGCTGGTGTTTCCTGCACAGGCTCCAGTGGAGGGCTTTTGCTACTGAATCATGCCTCTTTTTGTACTGGTTCTGTGCAAGTGCCGAACATTCGCTTGCTATGTGGTTTATGGTTTCATTTTTCTTACTGCACTTCCTACATATGGGAGAGATTTTATTTCCATCTATCGTTCTTTGAACATATCTGGTTCTTAGGGCCTGATCTTGTGCCGCTGTTATCATCCCTTCAGTTTCCTTCTTGAGCTCTCCCCTCTGTAGCCATTGCCACGTGTCATCGCTGGCTAGTTCTTTAGTCTGTCTCATCTATTGTCCGTGCAATGGCTTGTTGTGCCATTTCTCTGTTCTGCTTGTCATTCTCCTGTCTTTGTATATTTATCAGTCCTTCTTCCCTTTATTATTATTATTATAACTGATCCTAAAATACCTGTAGGCTTTTCATTCTAGCAGTATCCGTAAAAAGAGCTGACAATTCCATCCATCTCAAGGATGAAAGTCAAAAGATGTAAAGGTGAGGTGATTGATTGTTTGAGGGATTGTCGTTGAGTTATCTTTGATCCAGATTTGTCATAAAGTAAACGGGATGAATATAGGAAACTTAGAACATTATTTTAAAGAGTGATAGGTAAGGCGAAAGTATAGCTCAAATGAGAGAACTGAGTTCACGATATCTGAAAATAGAATGAAATGTTCAGCAAGATGCTTCGCAGTGGGAGCGATGTGATGCCGGCTGGGCTATGATGAGAGATATGGCCTCGTACAATGAGGGCAAAGGATGGGGCAATTCTGGATTTCATTATCATCAAAGACAATTGCAGAATTGGAAGGATGAGGAGGAAGATAAATCTTTAGAAACTTTTGCCTGCAGGCACTGAACTCGGCTAAATTACCCTCTCCTCATTCAGGATTGCTTTCATTTGATAGATGAAGGCAGGACATGTCAGGTTTTTCGCAAACCTCATTGGATAGCTTCGGAGGTGAAAGTTGAAAATAAACTCGTTCTTGGAAGTTTTTGACAGTAAATATAATTCAGTATCTGAAGAAAATAACACAAAGGATGAACATAGAGACGCATAAAGGGATAATAGAAAGAGACTTCGTGGCAGACTTAATGTGATTATTACTTTGATGATGCTACAGGGAAATGTTGGTGAGCCATTTTGTGTCTTTCTTTGCATTCGTGGGCGGGCGATTTCTAAAGAAATGGCTGAGTCTATGTATATATATATATATATAGATATATATATATATTATATATATATTTATATATATATATATATATATATGTATATATATATATATATATTATATATATATTATATATATATATATATATATATATATTTATATATATATATATATATTATATATATATATATGTATATATATATGTATATATATATATATATATATATATATATTATATAAATTATATAGCCATTTCTTTAGATATCGCCCGCCCACGGTTGCAATGAAAAACGCAAAATGGCTCACAAGCATTAGTCTTTTGCATTGTTAAAGGAATAATCATGCTGCAACTACCACGAAGTCTCTTTCAATTATCTCTTATGTATCTCCATGTTCTTCATTTATGTTATATACATACACATACATGCGTACACACATTTATACATCGGCATAAATGTGTATGAGTGTGGTATTGACATTTTTGTCATGATACATCGATTCGCTGTTTTTTTTTTTCTTTTCATTTTTTTATTTATTTATTTATATTCTTTTGCCGGTGCTGACTACACTTACAGTCTCCGCACTTAAAAATCTTGTTATAATATTCGAGTCCTGGACACCCTTTTCACTCCGTCCTTTTTTTTTTTTTTTTTTTTTTTTTTTTTTTTTGGCCATGTTAATGTTTTCGTATCTCTCTTGGACGTCAGATGTCTCCTAATAGACCTCTGTGAAGTCTTCACTCCCTTATCTGTTATTTATTTTTCTTTGCTCTCTCAGCTGCGCATTTACGTCGCCACTTGCACTTCCTTTACTTGTCAACCTACTTTTCCCGTTTATAGTCGCCACTCGTCTTCATAATTTTAATTTCCTCGTAAATTATTGGAACCTTTGCTTCTCGTGAGATGTTAGGTGTTGTAACCCGGTTTTTTTCTTTTTTCTGATCTGCGTCCTTGCGTTTTGTTACTTAACATTCTTTTCTTATAACTTACTACTTTGATACTTGCTACATTGATGTTCCATGTCTTAAAGTTTCTTCTTATCTTTCCTTTATATTTTTTTCACTTTCCCGAAAACCTTGTCATTTATCTTCTACCTTCTTTCCTCAGTTTCATTTGACGTCCTAGTTCCTCACTCCGCTGTTTTTGCTCCTCTTTTCCTCTCTTCATTCATGTCCCCCATAGTATAGAGCTTTCTTTTCTTTTCATTTTTCTTATCATAGATCATTCCAAGTTCCCTTCACCTCTCCAAAATGACCATCTGCTCTGTCTAGTTCCCTTCCTTCCTCATTCACTTTTCTCGCCTCTACTGTGTTTGTTTTATCTTCACTCTCCCTCTCCTCAGTTTTCTTTTTCTTTTCCTCCCCCGTCCCTGACCCACTTCTCACTTCCCTCATTTCACGGTTTTTTTTTATTTTTTTTATTTTTTTTATTTTTACATCGTTTTAATTTTTAAGACGATTTTATTACATAATGTATGTCAAAGTTTTTCAGATGTTTTATTCGTGGTATTTTTCCAATTTCATTAATAAGCGATTTCTTATAGGGTACTTCTCGGTGGTGTAATTGTCTGCGTTACTTTCTGATTATTGTGTATCTACAGTTCCTAAATCTTTATTTAAGGAAGTATTTCCAACTGCTATCTTTGGCATTTTTAAAAGCCACACTAACTGCTTTTTTTATTGGATTAACCTGCGTAGGGCTTAGAAACTGTTAGAGTTCAGGCTGAGCGGTTGTGTGCTCATTTGTTCTTTTCTCTGAAACCAAAAGGCAAAATCGTGTGCACCACATGGTAGGTTATTCCTCAACTGCAGTTCAGAATCCAACATAGTATTGGGTTCATTTTTACTTCTGTCTTTGCTGAGTTAGTATTCAAACAAGTGTGGTTCACAAGTTCAGCAGATATATCATGAGTTCTTGAGGAAATGTCTCTTCAATATACTCGTGGAAAGCCGATTCCCCTTCTCGCTTTCATGAAAAGTAAAAGCATATTTTATGGATTCTTAAACATTTTCGGCAGCGCTACGAGTGTTGTCGTCTACTACTCAAATCTGTTTGTTCTAATATGAATTTTTGATTCTCTTTATCCTGTGCTTAAGGAGGAAAACAGTGTTACTGGTTGATTTTTTATAGTGATAATTAAATTTAAGGCGCCTTTCTGGCGTAGGTTGGTTTTTGAAGTGAGTAGAAGACCTTGATGTTGGATGCCGTAATTGAAAGTTCATTATCTAACTGATGATATATTTAGTGGCAGTTTTTTCCGATTCAATTTTGCAGTCTTTAGGAATACAATATAAACGACCAAGGCTGCACCTGTTCCTGCAGTCTGTTCCAATTTAAAAGGGTTTCATCATCGTTACACCTATATTTTGTGGAGTTGTTCTTTCTTGGTACGTGTTTCTATTTTACCTTTACCTTTTTACCCAATAATATGCGTCTCAGTCTCGGACTTCGGAGAAAGAAGGAAGGAAAGCATATGTGACCCGTTTGTGTACTTCCACCTGTGCTGCAGCAGTTTATACCCAGTTCTGGGCTAAGGGCGGATTGGTGGGCAAGGTTCCGTGTTTAGTATAGGTGTCATCTTTGGTCTTCTTTATTGCTCACTCTCTGTACAACATCCAGCAACTACTAAGGTAGGGACTTGGTCGTTTATCTCAGGATTACCGTCATGTTTACTAACATTCCTTGCAATCTTCGTCTGATTTTGGGTATTCAAAGTTTTTGCTCCTTTTCTTGAATAAGGTTCTTTTCACTGATCCTTTCGTAGGCAAGTGTGTGTACTCGAGTATAAGTTTGAGTCTGTGCGGTTGGCTTAACTGTTCCTTGTTTAAAATGTCTTTTAATAGACTGAAAGTAATTCACATTTCAAGACTGTATCTCTCTCTAAAAAAAAAAAAAAAAAAAAAAAAAAAAAAAAAAAAAAAAAAAAAAACTATTTCTGGCTCGTTAAAGTAGATTTTGAGACAGACCACTAAGCTGTTCGTCTTCTGTTTATGCACTGATATGTTATTGTTGTCATGTTTCATCTTCACCTCAAGTTTCATCCATCCGGCTTCCCACTTTTCCTTTCTCCCTCAAAAAGGTTAGAAAAAATTGGAAGTTTAAAGGAGAGTCAAAAAAGACTATGGATAAGGCTTACTTTAATTCTGTACTTGATTTTCATCATAGTCAGATGTTTAAGATGACTTTAAATCGATTGCTTTTTAATTATTTATTGTTTTATTTCAGTCATCGGTGAACTAATGGAAGAGTACATATTGTCTTCGAAAGTTTACCTTGTATTAAGTATCCTTTCACCTTGAATTCAAAATTAAGTTGGGATAGATCGGATTAGCCCCCAAAGACCCATGATCGCCATTGGAATGGTTTTGATGTTCTAGTTTGCCGTAATGGAGGGATACGAGACGATGCTGCATTTCTCTCTCTCTCTCTCTCTCTCTCTCTCTCTCTCTCTCTCAGCTATTGCTCTCCTTACCAGTTTCACTTCCTCCCTCCCGCACTTTCGTTCCTGTACTTCTTGCTCTCCCTGAATCTACATCTTTCCGTTCCTCGTAAAAATGCAGCTAATTTCAGTCCCCAAAGACCGCTGATACTCGGAAGTGTTTGAATTTCCAGGTTAAACCCACGGTCCTGGTTCAGCCCAAATCTTGCCTCTCTTTCGCTAAGGAAATGTTTCCACCTGGCCGAACTTCTTGGAAAACGCCCGAGGGAAAAATAACATCGAGTGTGAGCTACCTGGAACCGGGTATCTGGCGCTGGTTTGATTTGGTTTATATTCACTCCATGCGTTCTTCCCATGATAAGTTTGATTTTGATTTTTCATTTTTACGCCCAGTATCTTTGTTTCTCTGTTTTCCTGGCCAGATTTGACTATTTTTTTCCCGTGTCAGATTTTATTTGATTCTTCTCAATTTCTTGTATGATATTATTTATAGAACGAGTTCATTTTTTTCTTTTCCTTGTCAACCTTGATTTAAGCTGTTTACTGTCGGGTTGGTTTGGATTATTCCCTTCCCGTGTCATGTTGGTTCAGATCATTTCTCCCATTTTCATGTTTGATTTCAATTTTTCTTCTATAAATGTCTTGATGTTGACTGTTCTTTACCACGACAGCTTTGATGCAGAAAACCATTTCTTTTTCTGGCAGGTTTGGTTCTGATCATTTCTCGCTGGGTCATACTGGGTTTGTTTGTTTTCATTATTTTCTTTCAGGGTCATGGTAGTTTTTTTTCTTTTTTCATAAGTATCTTTCTCGGTCGCGGTAGTTTTTATTTTATTTGATTTTTGTCTTCTGGGTCATGGTAGATTTTATTGTTTTCGTTATTTTCTGTCTGGGTCACGGTACTGATTTCATTACTTTCTTTGTGGATCATACTGGTTTTTATTGGGTCGGGTATGATTCTGAGTACTTTATGCCCATTATGATGTTTCATCGAGTATCTTTGATCGGAACCGTCTTCTTTGGGTCATCATAATGCTTTAATATATGTTTTTGGTCATAATTATTGTGATTCATTATGATATACTTTTTCTGTTTAAAGACTCATAGTGACATTTCATTATAATGATTATTTGTTTGTTCGCTCCTTCGCATTTCTGACAAATATTTTTCTCATTGTTGCAGAATTCTTGTTAAATTAGGTTGCTTAGATTTAATTCGTTTTGATACAACAAACCCTTTTATGATAGTTAGGATCATAAAAGACATGCCTTTTTCATGACTGTAATACGTATATGCACTTTTTGTTTAATATTCATAGAGCGCTATTTTGATTTCGACAAAGCTGAATGGTATTTTTTTTCTTATTTCTAGTATGTTTTTTCTTGTACTCACAATCCTGGTATTGTTGTATATAGTTTCGAGGGTTGATATCTAACTAATAGCACTTTTGGCTAATTTTGTTATATTAATATAGTTTCATAATTATGATATTAATCATTGTGCTATTTGCTTTGCTTTTGATCATATTACCTAAGTATATTCACGTAGGCTATTACCATACTTATGAAATATGATCAGGGTGTCTATAATCCTTGCAAATTTTGTTTTTAAATTCTTTTCAGCTCTTGAGAAGTCTTATTTTGGTCGTTGCAGTCATACTTCAAAGTATCGCCTGTGTTGATTTTCCTCTTGACGAGAAGATGGCGAAATAATCCTATACTTGAGAATTTTATTTTATTTGGTTTTCTCAGACGTTCTGTAAACGCCATAAAAATCTCTGTCCATGAGTATATTTTCTTGGTTTGTTCTTTCTGTCGGTTTTTTAAAAATCATGCTATTCAAGCGTCATGTTTTCTTTATCAGGGGAACACCTAATTCTCAACTATCAGAATAACATAACATCAGGCGATTGTTGACATTATTTCATGGAATGCTAAGAAAAGAAGAAATCTGATTGATGTTTTCTTTTCGTAAAGGAAGAGAAACAAGCAGGAGGCAGAAGCGGGGGATTTTCCTCTTGACTTTAGTACTGGCCACTCTACTTTAAGTAGCTGAAGAATCCCTTCTAAATATTTAGGAAACAGCTTTATAATGACAAAAACTGCCTTGTTAATTGGCAACCTTAAGTCACTCAAGTAGAGAGGAACTGCCTGTCACGTCCGTCTGTGTGTGTGAAGAATCATTACAAGAATAAATACCGTTGTGGTCCCTTCATAATCTCGCCTCTGTGCAAAATATGGCACTCACGCTCATTCCCAGAGGTCTCACTTTCCCGTTGGTGGGAAGAGCATTTTCGACCTTCGGAGAGTCGTGGGTATATCTGAGGGGAAGTAAATCACCAAGCAGTGCCAATGATAGTGCCAGACGGAGGGTGCCAATTGAGGTAAATCAAATCATTGACTTCACACACCCTCCATCCTTAGCCAGTCCCTCCGTCCTCCGCCTCACCGCCCACCCTCTCATTCCCTCTTAGTTCCTGTTCGCATTTCTCTCTCTCTCTCTCTCTCTCTCTCTCTCTCTCTCTCTCTCTCTCTCTCTCTCTCATCATTTGTCTTGATCGAAGTTGCTTCCTGTCAGTAATCGTGTGCAGTCAATGAGCTCTGGGCCCCTTTATCAATAAAATTGATTTGGATGATGTCTGTACCGTGCCCATCTGTAGTTATACACACCCCTATATATTTGTTTGTATGTACCTATGCAAAATTTTTTTTCAGTATTCTTCTTTCTCAATCGCTGAACAAACGCAAGCACAAACACACCCACATTATTTATATATAAATAAATGAATATATATATATATATATATTATATATATATATATATCTATATATATATACATACATACATACTACATATACATACACACACACATATATATATATATATATATATATATATATATATATATATATATATATATATATATATATATATATATATATATCATATATATATATATATATATATATATATATATATATATATATATATATATATATGAATGACGTAGGGATCGGACGACACTACCGCTAACCAACCTCTGGGACGGTGCAATCGACCAAAGTGAACTGTCATGCCGAGAGGTACACCACCCGGTTCGTTGGACGGGTCCGTGAATTGCTCCCTGCCTATCACGCACCAGTCATAACATGTAAATGTGTAAATGAGCTTCAGCATCTGCTTGGGGGAAAAAATCTCTCTGAACCAGCAACTTCGCCCCTAAAGATTTGCGAACAGTATACTTCCATTGGGGAAAAAGCCATCTAGTTAAAAAAAATCTCTCACTCTCTATCTATCTATCTATCTATCTATCTGTACATATTATATATATATATATATATATATATATATATATATATATATATATATATATGTGTGTGTGTGTGTGTATATATGTATATATATATATATATATATATATATATATATATATATATATACATACATATATATATATAAGCACCTTCCTGACTTTTTTGGCTTAGGCTCTAGACTCTAGAGGCTAAGTCATATTTCCTTTCCCATTCATTTAAAGTATCCTTTCAATAACTTGACTATCACCATACCCTTAGCCACCCCAGCCATATGCCACTATTGTCAGCCACCTACCAGGTATATAATTCATTGGCTAAGCCATAGAATCACGGAAGGTTTTGAAGTAATTTTCCTAATGCGATCTGTCCTCATCCTCATGGATGAAATTGCTAGCCCCATGACCTCATTTTGACAGTAGCTAATGCTGATATCCATTCACAGCTTGGTTGACTGGGGCGTTGCCTAACTGGCTATTCAACTGCAGCTTCATTTGCCATGGCTAGGCTAGTCGGGTGTTTTTACCAGTACTTAATTTTGATTATGTCATTCTTTTGTTATAGTTTTTCTTCGTTTTTGAGTTATTCATTTAATGGAGAATTGTACGGAGATTCAGTCCTTTTATTTTGTTTTCTCTAGTTTTGCTTTTTGTCTCGGTTAGCTCTGTTTATTTGTTATTTTATCAATAAGTTGCTTTACTTATGGTTATGATTTTTTCCTTCACACAATCATGGTAATCAGTCCTGTGGTAATTTGATCAGCAAGTTAATGATCTTTCTCGTTTGTTTTATTTGAATTGTTTCACATTTTGAACAGCAACAATAGTAACAATAATGTTAATAATATTATTATTTTTATATATTTAGCATACATAGTAGTGAGTCGAGGTGGTCCCATTTGTTCAGAGTGAACTTTTCAGCAGTCGCTGCTAAACTGCTTTTCTTTCCTTACACTAATTTCATGTTAAATGATAAAGTATTTATGTACTTGCGCTCTGCATTCGTCGGTAATTGGTTCCCGTCTGCTTGTCGTTCTTAGCAATGTCACTTCACTGCTGCAGTTGCTGATAAGTGATGTCATTTTCAAACAAACGCCTCTTGGTTTTATTTGTTGTTTATTTGTTACTGAGGGAAGGGAAGGGGAAGTGAAGGTCCGTGATGACAACCAGGTCCAGTGCTGACGAGGATTATTTGTTTTCTCCTGGCATTATTTTCCCTTTGCCTTTTTGAGTGTTTGTTTTATATATTGTTGACTCATGTGACTTTCATTTGGTTATGCCACTGGGGAAAAGGGTTTCATATGTCTTTCTAAATTCAAACTGTCTATAAAGTATTTATTTTTGCTAGGCAGTGAAAAATTGTCACGAATGAACATCAAGGAGTTTCCTGTGTGTGCTAAGATGTCATATGTACTGAATTAGTTTATGAGCGTAAGAGAGGATAAATTGGTCGAAAAGTAGCAAGTATCATACGTTTTCAGAGCAGGAAAAAGATAGAGAAACCAGGAATGACTGATAAAAGTATCTTTAATTTTTGTTAGGAAGCACTGGTGTTTTTGTAATGTGGAGAAGAATAACGCTTTCATAGTATTCTTAGGACGGGACGAATTTTGAATGAGGTTGTGTTTTTTTAGTATTCTTGAGACATGAGCTATTAAAGTAGTTCTCCGTAGCAGAGGAATTATTCATACACTTAGGTGTCTTTCTTACCTCAGCTGTAGAAAGACACAGGTGCATTGGCTGCTGCCTCACATTTTGAGAGTGTTTCTGTTCTTGGCCCAACAAAAGTCCTCTTATTTTCTGGTACTACTTTCGTTTTACTTTGATACATATTCATGAGAACCGACAATTGTCTGTTGCTTGATGATGCTTGATGTGTTCAGATGTATTCTTTTCGCTCTACATGAATGACGCTTGAACAGCAACAGCCTATATCGCAAACGATCGTCAGTATTAAGATGCCATTGTTATATTTACTTTTATTGATTTTCTGAAATTTCGTATATTTTTTAGTGTTAACATTTTTATTTTTACCTCCTTTTTTCCTAGCATTTTTATCTTTTTTCACAGTTTTCAGAAAGCGCCTCAGTGGCGTGATCGGTATGGTGTTGGCCTGCCACCTCTGTGGCCGCGAGTTTGATTCTCGGGTATTCCATTGAGGGGTGTGAGAGGTGTATTTCTGGTGACAGAAATTCACTCTCGACGTGGTTCGGAAGTCACGTAAAGTCGTTGGTCCCGTTGCTGAATAACCACTGGTTCCATGCAACATAAAAGCACCATACAAAAAAAAAAAAAAAAAAAAAAAAATCTTTTAGTTAGATTTTATTTTTATTTCTTAGAGAAAGCGTCAAGAATTGGCCCATAGAGGTGACCTGAAAATCCCATCACTTTGTCCTGAGCCTTGGACTTCCTTGGGGTTGAAGTTCAGTTACTTTTAGATGTATTTCTTCTATTTGTTATTGTCATTTTATTTTTGCTCATACCTCTATGATTATTTCTTATTGTTAATTCAATTAACCTATTCAGTATTTTTTTTTTTCCAAAATACGGAGGCGATGATGTTTTCGGTAATATACTATGTGACATACGAAAAATTGAAATGACTAGAAATGCTGAGACTGGTAAAAGTGAGAGGACGAGTCATTGATGTGAGATGGATTGGTCATGCGAAAAGGACGGGAACGATTGCTATTCAACAGGAAGGGCTTTCATTTCCAGGAACAGCGAGGGCGAATGCTTAAAGATAGGCGCAGTTCGTGAATGGTGGCTCGACGGTGCTGATGACCCGTCTGTGTACTATGCACTTAGTATATGGTGCCGATAATGCTGTGGAAATTTCCTGCACTTGGGACTTACGTACGCGACAGTGATCATTGTACTGCCTCCCTGGAGATATTATATATAAGAACAGCTCATTATATATATATATATATATATATATATATATATATATATATATATATATTATATAATGTGTGTGTGTGTGTGGGCGCACACATTTGTATACAGCAAAATAAACTATGGTATTTCATCCACATTCGAACACAAAGTTGCATTCAATCTCACAGTTATTCTAATAACTCATTTTCTCAACTTGAACAAATAGATGAACAGCGCACCATTGTTCTAATTTTTTTAGCCTTGCTCTGCCAAGCTGTGTATCTTTTCCGGTGTGTTGCAAGCCAGGCGCTCTCGGATTCTTTACTAAACAAGATTGCAAGAGTCCACATAACTTGAGATGACAGTGAACAACGCCTGCAACTACTTATAATTCTCAAGGACAAGAGTTTCTTCTTACTTTACTTTATCCCATTAATGTTTACTCCCGAGATCTGGCTGAAACCAGCAACCATGTTTATGACGAGTTGAGGCATAAACAGAGCTACTTCTCCATGACCCTTGGAGGGAATTTGCATCGCAAGGGTTGCCTTTCTTCGAGCACTCTTCGTCTTCGCTTCTTCTACAATAGTAGAGTACAATTGGCAGGGCTATTTTTCTATTTATATTATCTTTTTCCATATCTTTACTGTATGTGTTGGATATGATAGCATAAGTTCGAATGTACTTCACTTATGCAACCATTTCATTTCTGCGTTTCTTCTCTCATTCATCTGCTATGCAGCGGTAGAATGTCTCAATATGACGTTTAAGGAGAAGCTCTCTTTTCATTTTATCATTTTGCGTTTTTTCTTCGTCTTTTGTATTTTTCGATGTTACGTCATGAGTTTTGGGCAAGTTCTCTTTTATTTTGAATATCTTAGGTTACGTTTATGCAACAGCTCAATGAGCGCCTACACTTGCTAACCTTACCAGCTTGGTATGCAGCTGTTGATAAGTTTCGACTTTCATATGTTGACTTGGATAACCTGATCTTTTCATAAGCTGACATGTGAGTTTTTTCATGTTTCTGCAGTGCACTTTGCGATATATATGTATATATATATATATATATATATATATATATATAATATATATATATATATATATATATGAATTTTTATCACACCTTGATTCATTTACATGCATTAAGCTACAAATGTCCTTTAATATCCAATTAGCTCTACCTCGAAATTAATATATTTTCATATATGTTAATCGAAGGGGAATTTTTTTGTTGATAATGATTTCGTCTTCTCTTGGATTCGAACCAGCGGATAGAGGAGAAATCATGACTAAAGTGACGTTACCGACTTGTTGGTCTAGTTGATAACCTCACTGAAGTCCTGATTTCTCCTCTGTCGGCTGGTTCGAATCCACGAGAGGATGCAGTTAACTCAGGTACCGTTGTGTGGAGGTCTGAGTATTTAACTGCGAACCAGTTGTTTAATAAATAACGATTCTAGGATAGTCAGTTCATATGCATTAAGTGTGTGGCCTATGATACAGCAATCACTTCTTTCGATATATATGTTATACAATTATTTGAGTGGTTTCTTATGTACTACCTACCGTGCCCGAGCCTGCCAGAGCTCACCTTGCAAAACTCTCTTCATTGTATATCTTTTCAAGTATAGTCCTTTTTATTCTACAAAGGAAAGTTAGAATTTCCAAACCGAAAGCCCCATTTCCTCTCACGGGTTCCCCATAACTATTGCGAGAAGTACCGCTGGGTTATGTGCAAACGGAATTATTACAGAATATGAATACGTTCGTGCAATCATTTTGAGAAATGAATTATGTGGCAATTCGCGTTCTTCAGAAGGTTTGCTTATCGGCCAGAAGTCCAACCCGTCTTAAACCTCCGTCCCTCAATAATCGAAAACATCAATGACATTTTATGTTATAATCTAAATGAGTTTTACTCGTAGTATGTTATAATCTAAATGAGTTTTACTTGTAGTGTACTTATGAATCTGCTCTCCGTTAAGAGTCGTTAATCCGGAAATTAGTAAAGCATAAGATATTAGAAATAAATTTATACAGATGTAAATAAATAAAAATGAATATAAATAAAATAATCTGTTAACAGAAATTATTAGAAACAAATAAAAATTTCGGTCACAGGAAATGGCTACGTAGAAGGTGTTTGGTTTGGGCAGAAATGTTGGAATAAAAGGATCTTAATATTCAGGGCATGGCAGATTGCGTTCATGAAACAAGTGAATGGTGCATTGCGGTTTAGGAGAGCAGGTCAACGTGGGAATTTCACGTAGTTAATATTATATTCTATTATAACTGCCGTTTTGTGTCTGAATTACCTTTAACACCGTAATTTGTGGCTTCACTTGCGACAGCGATAGTCTTTAAAAAAAATATGACCAGTACAGGCATAACCACAAAGATTGCCATGTATCAATTATTGTCATTTTTATACAACGCAAGAAGGTAGAAAAATACTGAAAAAATAGAGATACGAAACCCTGCAAAAGACAACTTTGAAAGTAATTTATGCATCCCATTTATTTAAAATTCTGCAAGGTAATTCACGCTTAAATGGAATTTATTTATGACAATATTTTTGTTATATGAAGCACTTTCTCCCAGCCTCTCATGAGGCGAGAGAGAGACAGAAGTGTGTGGGTGGCGGAGGGGGTTGGGGGTGGGGGGGGGGGGGGGGGGGATGTCGCTGGAGGTCGGCTAGCTCTAGATAATTGCACGTGTTACTGCGATGTTTGCATTGTTGCTGGAATGATTATTTTCCCTTTACTCAATTTATTCTTCAGTTTCAGATTTTTTGTTTTTGTTTTTAGTTTTGGTTTTCAAGTTGAATATTTTTCTTTATGTTTTGACAAAGGCACACATGTATATACGTATATTATATACACATACGTATATATATATATATATATATATATATATATATATATATACATATACATATATGTGTTTGTGTGTGTATAGACTTGTATAAAATGTAAAACTATATTTTCAGCGTGCCCTTTCATCACTCCATCCCAAAAATTTCCAAACAGACACTTATCGAGCCCATATTTCTTTTAGCACCTCCTGAAGAGGCATCTCACAAGACGGAAGATGTAGTGTCATCCCCTTTTGCGGGTCCCTCCCTCATTTCCATTTTTAGCTGCTGTGTAAAAAAAAAAAAAAAGAAGTCGGCTTTCTCTAGAATTGAATTGATGTCTTATTTGAATTGTGAATGGTGTGCGTCCTAGAGTCGTAGTTATTATCATAATCATCACCAGACAAACACGATAGTAACGACCATAACAAAAGCATATTTTATTTTTCATGAGTGGGAGGATACGAGAAGAGCGCTGTCAGTACCTTAGTTAAATGATGTCCTTACATTAAGGCGTCCGCTGAAAGGAAATTGGCTTCACCTCGACATTGTTGAAGTTATGCTTTTTTTCCCCCGTGAAATCATGAACATTTTTTCTCTACCCATGAATAGAAAGAGTAAGTATAGCAATGGGTTTTTATGAAATATGCATTGCTACAACTTTATTTTTTGTTTCCTGCTTTATTTTTATTTTATTTTTATTTTTAGGTATGCATCTTTGGTTGTTTTTTTTGCTCAAGAATGAGTACTAAATATTAGAGTCTGGATAACTTCTAGTCTAGAACAATTATAGCTAATAATTCATGTTGGACATCAGTGACCTAAGTTTGTTATGACGTTTTTTAAATACTGATTTGAATATGAAATTTTAGGCCAAAAACCAAGCGCTCGGACCTATGAGGTCATTTAGGTTTATGGGGGTAGTGCCGTCAGTGCACGTCATTCGGTGCAACGTTGGCATTACTTAAGATGCTTTGCAACGTCCCTTCGGCCCCTAGCTGCGGCTACTTTCATTCCTTTTACTGTACCTCCATTCATATTCTCTTTCTTTCCATCTTACTGTCCACCCTCTCCTAACAATTGTTTCATAGAGCAACTGCGAGGTTTTCCTCCTGTAACACCTTTCAAACCTTTTACTGTCAATTTCCGTTTCAGCGCTGAATGGCCTTAGTTGCCCCAGTGCTTGGCATAATGCCAAAAACCTATATAAAATCTATATATAAATAGCATTTATTTGGAAAGAGTGAAAGTAAGATGGAAGAAAGTATAGGAACAGAGGTATAGTAAAAAAAAAAAAAAAATGTGAAGGGCTACAGATAATGGCCAAAGGGGCGGTGCAAAGAACCTTGAGTAATTCTTATTGAGCACCGCGTGAGCTACTACACTGACGACACCACCCCCTTCTTCGGGTTGTTTTAATATTCAATGGAAGATCTTGTTCACAAGGTGTCATGACCTCCGCCAAGGGAAGGTTATGTTTTTGGTTCGCCTTAGTACGTTTAGCTCGGTTTGTTAGCAGGATTCAGGAAAAGGAAAATCTGTGGAATTCTAGGAACATTTGACCAAAGTTGGGTCTCGTGACTGGCAACAAGGGAGTAGGTTTTTGAAGAGAGGCAGGACCCAGGATTTTTCGGAAGGGATCTGTTGGGGGTGTGGATTGCTCAGAACTGGCGGAGGCTATCGGTCCCCCAACGCTTGTTAGACAAAGCTTTGAGATTTCCCCATTTGAGAAGACCCGGGAAATGATTTCTTTGTTGGTAACTTTGAATAGTTATTATGGCATGTGCGTATTTTTAAACTATTTGCAGTCCATTATTATTATCAAAGCTCTGTTATTATTATTATTTAGTGGTAACATTTGGCATATTAGGCTTCCTTTTCATAGTCATCATTTCGCTCCCTTGCAGTGAATGTTCAATTTCACGGGACCATATTTATGATAACGTTCAAGGGAAATTCGGGAGCTTGAAGACGACCATTTTTCTTTAGATCGTATTCTGACTTATATTGACGTAATATTACATTAAATCCCTCACATAATAAAATTTAAGGACGGATAGCGACTGGTTTCATGACAATTGCTAGTTATATTTAATTAATGTGCTATCAATCTGTGTTCCACCACCCCCACCCCCACCCGAAAAAAAAATGGGACCCCACCTAGCAGTGAGTTTGCCAACCTAGTTATGGAGACGACATCAGCGGTAAATTACAGACAAAAGCCCTCATCGGCTGCCACCTGGATGGGCATGCATGATTCCTACGCGCACTCAAGTAGGCACTCTGTCGCAAGCGCGCTCTCTCGCTCCCATTTGGGTTTTCTTTATCTCTTACCCACCCCATAATTATGGGTGTGATTATTCCCTAAATGATTCCTCTAGTCGAAGTCGTCCTCTTGCGGTGTCGTCTCCTCGCAGTGGCGCCCTTGCCAACAGGGCTGTAAAACGCCAAAGTCATAATGTTTTGGGTAATCTCTGTGATTTCTTGCGTGCTTATGCAGAAATATTCCCAAATTTCTCTCTCTCTCTCTCTCTCGAACATACTGTATTTCTTCCCTCCAAGCCCTCATTTAGATAAGTTACAAGCCGTCGGCCGTCTCGCGATAAGGGAGAATGACTGTTCGTTCTACATCCAATTAGACAGTTTTTTGTTTATCTCTTTGTGATATAAACGAAAGCAAGAAATGTCTTTCAAAATTCTTTGATCATGGAGATGATTATTGCAATTCGCTGCCTCGTACAAACAAACAAACACATTTCATATGTGTGTGTGTCTGTTAGTCTTTGTGTCTGTATATAATTATATGAATAAACACACATATATAGTGTGTATATATATGTGTGTGTGTGTTTACCTATATGTATGTGTCTATGTTTATATTAAGGCTATATAAAAAAATTAAGAGTTGACAAATTTTCTACTGGTATTTTATCATTACGACGGGAAAATCAATCGCCGAATTCTAAATTACTCAGCTCTCTTATATACCAGGAAAACTAAGTCATATTAAAGTTAAGGAAAATTTGCTTTTTCATGTCACAATCCAATAAAGTAAAGAGAAAAATGAAACAAGGGGTTGAGCGCAAGTTGTTAAACTCCGAGCAACCGGTGGCACTGAGCCAAGCAAAGATGTCGTGATTCAGGATATGGTGAAATATGAAGAGATGAAAATGATGAGTGTTTTCCGAGGGGACATCTGGGTGCGGGGGTGAAGGGGAGGAGAAGAGCCCTCCCCTCTCCTCCCCCTCCTAGACTCATCTTCCTCCTGAACAGGTGTGAGTGATAGATGCGGGTGGGAGAAGATGGAAATGAGGCATGGGGAGAGAAATGACAGACATGCATATATATATATATATATATATATATATATATATATATATGTGTGTGTGTGTGTGTGTGTGTGTGGGGGGGTATATATATATATATATATATATATATATATATATATATATATATATATATACACGCATGAATACTGTCCATATGCTAATTTTTGTCACTTTATATGTGTATGACATCTATATATTCACAAATATTAACCTATTAAATATATTTAATATCGAATTCAATATACCTTGGATGTAACTTACAAAGGGAGTTACAGTAATTAATAAGGGCTTCTGCGTCGGCCGATATTCGAAAAGACACACACCCACATAATTGTATTTATGCAATTAAGCATGCAGATAGTTTGTGCATATCTGCTTGGATGCATTTATTGTCATTTACATATGCTTGAAAGCACATTGATTTTCGACTGGGGATACCCAGAATAAATTCTTGCAACTTTATTCTGAAGTCAACAAAACTTATTTATTACATTTGTGTGTTAGTGTTCATGGCATCTTAACTTATCTACGGTTGAACTCCTTTGGACGTCTCATGGTTTTTTTCCTTTTCTTTTTTGAGTGCATTTATCAAGCTCGTAAAGTCGTATAGGTCGTATTATTTTCTTAGTACGTATGTGGTGATTGGCGCGTTAAAGTAACATGATTTTCGCACCGTAAAAAATTTCTTTGGCAAACATCGTATCAGTTTTCTGTTTCCTTAAAATTAATACTTTAGTCTGTTACCATCAGTTAATTCCAATCTTGTTTATTGACTTCGTCTCTTCTCTGCAGCTAAAGCCTGAAGTCACTTGAAGGTCTTCGCTTCACTGTTCCTTCTCGCATCGCCCCATTCATAATAATCTGCCACGAGGCTCCGGTTCCAGCAGCTCGTGGAGAAAGAACACCTTCCAGGCTTTCTCTCTCCTTTCACTGGAATTGATTCATTGTGTCGCTCTTAGCAGTAATTATGTCCGATGAAGCCGACTCTCTTTTTCTGAATATGAAATTCGTCTCGTTTTCTGAACCTTAATTATTCAATGCAACTATTTATTGCAAGAGTTTGTTTTATATGTACGTATATAGAATAGACATTATTATCTTTATTTTATCATTTAATTGTAGGTTTACTATATTTTACTTTAACCAGACCACTGAGTTGATTAACAGCGCTCCTACGGCTAACCCGGAGGATTAGATGTTTTTACTTGGCTTAGGAACCAATTGGTTACCTAAAACAGAGGGACCTACAGCTTATTATGGGATCCGAACCACATTTTTTCGACAACTGAATTTCTAATCACCAGAAATAAATTCCTCTGATTCCACATTGGCAGAGCTGAGAATCGAAATTGCGACTACCGAATCCGTAGGCGAGCACGTCACCCACTCGTCAATGAGGAACTTATTTAACTAACTGGTATTGTAATTTATTTAACGATTAGATCATTCCTTCACTTTCTACGCGAAGATATATCTAATTGTGTTATGTTAAACACCACGTAATTTTCTTTATGTAAATTAAATGTGTACACACACACACACATACGCACACACACACACACACACGCACACACACATATATATATGTGTGTGTGTGTGTGTGTGTGTGGGTGTGCGTGTGTGTGTGTGTGGTGTGTGTGTGTGTGCTATCAGAATTCTCCTGAGGAATTCTGAATTCCTCCCAAGTTTCATGTCCCTACCCGAACACTATCCCGGTTCTTGGATTATTTGATGTTCTGCGATGTTTAAGTTTTTTGCTTAGTTGGAGAAGAAGACTTCTTAGAGAGCATGCGCTTGTCTTATCTAAATCTCATGATTTCTTAGGTTGTTTGCCCACCCTTTGTGGACAGTTGGCCACAATGAACTATACAGTGTTGACGCAGGAAAGCTCCCAGTAATTATTATCGTGGGGATAGTGCGCAGCTGAGCATTTCATAGGTCATATTCATCATTTCTAGGAGTGTAGTGCCATTCTTTACAAGTTTCCCCTCTTCAGTGATGCAACGCCAGATAAACTTTCGTCATTTCTTCACTATTGGGTAGTTTCTCTCTCTCTCGTTTCTCGATCTGCTGTTTAGGGTGATCACGGCGTCAGTGACCCTGTGGGTCGATGCCAGATAACCAAGCAATTAATTGAGGGTGATCACACATATATAATCTATCAGCTGTGGGTGATATATATATATATATATATATATATATATATATATATATATATATATATATATATATATATTTATATTCATATATATATATATATATATATATATATATATATTATATATATGTATATATATATATATATATATATATATATATATATATATATATATATATATATATATATATATATATATATATATATATATATATATATATAAATGTCCTTGGAAAGTCAACCCCTCTTTCATGATGTTGATTCCTCTTGAACAACAATGAATTTGAAGTAAGCCCGTGCATTTCGTTGTCCTTTGTAACAAGGAAACGACAGCATTTCGCAAGTTACGCCAAACTTTTCTCTAGCTTGAGCATTATTTGCAAATGCGTCTTTTATGGCGCTAAATGTTTCTGCAAGTTGTTTCAAGCTTGGCGTGAATTGTGAGAACAAATGCGGCTCTGAGGTTGGTGTTGTTTGCTTAAATGGTGTTATCGTGTACGACTTTACCTGTTAATATCTCGTTACCTAACATTATTTTTAACAACGCAGTTTACCTTTTGGCGGGTGGTGGCGTGTCATGTCCGAGGTATAATTCAAGAAAGAAATAAAAAAAAATACTGAATTAATAAGAAAGCCGCATATTTAGTCCTTTTTAGGAGATTATTGGAAACGGATGCTTCAAAGAGTTAAAATTCTTAAGTGGTATTGATTGCTAAAGTTATCAGCCGCTACATATATAAAGTACCCATAAAGACGTTCCCGGATTTCCGACCTTAATTACACAGAAACCATGTTAGTTAGAGGTAGAAGGTATTCTTCCACTTTTCTTACATTATTAATAAATTTCAACGTGTGCCCCCTTTGTTGCCCGGAGTTCGTCTAAGCGAAATTCTATCTCACGCCAGGTATTCTCCAACATATCCATAGTTACCGTTGCTAGAGCTGCTGTTATTACTTGCTTTAAGGTTTCAACATCAGGTACTGGTGTACTGTACACGTTATCCTTGATATAGCCCCATAAGAAAAATCTGTTGGGCCATCTCTCCCAATCCAGCGGATGCATCGCTTACGGTCTTCAACACTTCCAGTCTGTGAACTTTTTATACCAGTCTTTAATGTTTTCAACATCTGATGGATCTCGTCGATACTCATTTCTGAACTTGCGTTGAACTGCAACAGGTGATTTTGTTTCGTGGTACCATAAACCACACTTGGCTTTCTCCTGCAATGACACCATTTCTGTTGGCGGATAGAGTGATCACAGTGGCATCTGTAGGCAAGCAAAAAAAACTTTAGTAATTACTCAACTGAATGTGAAAGTTGTACGGTCATATTCTACAATAATTTTAAAGTTATTAATTTTATTAATCAGGGAATGACTTTATGGACACCCTGTATATTCCGTGGGATACGGTTATGTATGATAAGTGGTGTTTCTCTCCTCGTGTATTCTTAAGAATACCGTTTAACATGCTGTTTACTCCTTCTGTTCTCTCTCAGACGGTTTCATGTGTTATTATTTTCTTTCTTTCTTCGGTCAATCTTATTTTCTACGAAGTTGTTTTTGTGGAGCGAATCTGTCTATAATTTTGATTGTAAACATTTTTGAAAATATTCATGTCATGTTACTTGATATTTATCGTTAGTGAAATACAGAAGGAATTTAGTGGAAGGTAAAAAGAGGTACAGCTTACATAAAAAAATAAAAAATAAAAAAACTGATGACGCCGGAACAAAGCAAGAGCCTCTACTATTGTCCTGAGGCGCAATAATAGTGCTTCCTTAAAGCGTCCTTAGTGCTTCCGGTACCTGAAGCCAAAGAAGTGATTTGACTGGATGTTTCATGTGGTCACTGTGGAAGGCATTCCGATATTCTGAGAAATATCTTGATTATCAAAGTAAGGAGAGGATAATGCCCTTGATTTCAATAGTGTTATTAATTACACTCCGCTATTGGTATATATTTGTGTTGACAATTAACTGGTATTTTGATAAATTAAGAATGCATTCATGGTAATGAATGGTAGGTATTTAGATAAAAAAGTAAAAAATAGGTCGAAGTGTCTTCAAGACCACCAAAAATAGATTAATCTTTCGGTGGTCTCGGCATAATGCTGTATGAGCCGCGGCCCATGAAACTTTAACCAGGCCCCGGTGGTGGTTTGTCTTACAACGTTGCTAGAAGCACGATTATGGCTGACTTTACCCTTTTAAATAAAATAGAAACTGCTGAGGTTAGAGGCCTGCAGTTTGGTGTGTGATGGTTGGACGGTGGATGACCAACATAATCAATTTGCAGCTCTCTATCCTCAGTAGAGTAGGACACTTACTCGCTTAGTTTCTAATATTTATTGAAGAATTGCGTTAACAATGACTATGGACTCTGATAGTGTTGGCGCCATTCTCTAAGCAATCTTTTACTTTAAAATTGAGTATAATATAGGACAATTTCCAAATACAAAAAGGACAAAAAAATATAAACTTGTTTTTAGGGATGCATTGACACTCCTTTTGTTCGTGGAACGGGAGTACAAGATTTTATTACGAAACAACTGAAAGAAACAAAAGGTACTCGTTACAAAATAAATGCAGATCAGCAAATCATCGACTCTGCCGTGCACTGGGAGAGCTGCATACCAACAAATTAAACAACAATAGGGTACAAATACCCTCCCATTGTAGCAGGAAGTGACAACACTGACCCGGGATTGTAAGCGGTGCAAAGGGTGTCATCTGCTCAATGAAGAATTTCCCCCTTTTGATTGTTTGGAACCTTTTTCGTTACTTTTGCTTTCTTGTTTCTTTCGCCAAAACTGTTTACACATTATACCTCATTGCATCAAGTGGTCGTTCTCATAAATACACTAATGTGCACGGCTTGTGCTTGCTTTTGACAATTTTGCCAGATTTGGTCATTGCAGCCAACTCCAGTCATAGAGATTGCTTAAATTTTTATTAGCTGATTATAAGTTGAGTATGTGTAAGTATGTGGTCTTATTTTTTTTCATCAGTTTATGGTATGTTAAAAAAAAACTACCTTAGTTCAATTGCCAATAAATATTATGCACAAGGCAATCTGTGATCCGCTAAAGGAAATACATGGTTCGTTTTCAATGATTGCTTTGTAGAAATAAGATTGGAAGTGAAGAATAGTCCATTAGCAGTCTCAAGTCAAATATATTGTTTTAATCGTTCCCTGAGCATTTACCTTACACACTTTTGCTACCAAGATATTCTGTCACACTTTCTTTATATCCTTGTACAAGTTTACTTTGCGTATGTTACTTAATGTTAATTATGCACTGAAATTTCTCGAGTTTTAAAAATGTCTGTCGGGGACGGCCAATATTTATAATATATATATTATATATAATAATATATATATTATATGATTAGATATGTTTTATATGTATGACTATATATATATGAATATAAGATTTTTTTTTTATATATATATTATAATATATATATATATATATATATATATAGATATATATATATATATATATATATATTATATGTGTTATATGTATGTATAAATATATATATATATATATAATATATATATATATTATTAGATATATATATCTATATACTATATAATATATATATATATATATATATATAGTATATATATATATATATATATATATATACTACATATATATAAATCTGTTGACGGTACTTACTTTTCTTTGCACAGATCTAAGGTAACGTGTGCCGTGGAGGCTTGTACTTTGGGGAATTAGGCTTATATAAATTCTTCTTGTCTTGCTCAATGTTCTTAATCTGGAATTCGTTAAAAGGAAGGGTTTCTACTTTTAGATGAGAAATGAAATTGATATATTCATACAAATTACGTTTTT
This sequence comes from Macrobrachium nipponense, assembly GCF_015104395.2. Classification (NCBI taxonomy): domain Eukaryota; kingdom Metazoa; phylum Arthropoda; class Malacostraca; order Decapoda; family Palaemonidae; genus Macrobrachium; species Macrobrachium nipponense. The sequence goes on along the minus strand of NC_087202.1, from coordinate 42,483,668 downwards.
TATTCTTCGTTAGGGGTTCTTACAAGTGTTTTTCCACCTTCTGAGTTACTGGGCTTTTGGACTGATAAAACTTAATTGGCACTTGTTGCAATTACGAGTCTATAGGCACGAGGGAATTTTACTAAGTATTGATTGTCACTTTCACTGTCTTTGATTGCTTCGCACACCACACTTTTGCACCTGTTCTTCTTCTGGGGATTCTTCTGTCCTTCTCTGTTTCACAGCCATGCCACTGCAGTTCTCCCCTCAGGCTCCCCGGTTGTTCTCTCTCTTGGCTTCTCTGTTCCCCTTTTTTCTCTGCTCCCTTTTCTGCCTGCTCTCTCTCTGTCTCGCCTTTTTGTTCAGTTGAAATCTCCTTAGCCCCGCCTTTGGATTTTTGGATTCTGACTGGGTGTGGCATTTTCTGAAAGACTTTTTGTCTCTTAGTGGCTACTAACTTCATACGAGACCGCCTTCCTGTCAGGTCTTCTACAGTAATTCGTAGGCTTTGAATTTGTATACGCCTCCTTCTTCATGTCCTGGCTTCTTAGGGGCGTATGCCTTGGTAACCTCATAGGTCATTCGTTGATACCCCTTTTGGGCTGTCTTATGACCAACACTCATGGCTTTTGATTCGTCGATACTAGAGGCCTATATTTGGGAGGGTGGAGCTTTTAAGAGTTTGGTACTTCCCTCTTTCTAACAACGGGTCATAGAATTCCTTTTTAACGTATGCCAGATGGCTCTCTCTGACCTGTTCACGAAGGGAACGCCGATTAGTCATAGGCGCTAATGAGAGTAGTTTCCAATTTCTCGTATATGCCTGGGCGATATCCCTCATCGACCATAATCTCTTGTTGGTCACTAATCGCTGGTACGGACAGAGGCTTTTTGGGGGAGATGAAAACCAGATGTCTAATGGCTAAAAGCCTAATGTTTTGAGTAACAAAATCCCTTCGCTAAGAAAAATCATTATCGTATTCCCTTTTTCTCCTTTCTTCCTTATTATCCGTTTCGTGCCTTTTTCTTAAGTATTATTAAGTTATTGCCTTTTGTAATAACGACACTGTGCCACACTATTACAGTCTCGGCCCGCTACCTCGCTGACTCCGACAGCGTTATCTAAGCTGAAGCAAATATTATACCTACAAGAGGACTCCTAACTTATGCTTCTTGGAAATCATATTGAAACTTTAACTCAAAAACATCAAAAATGAATGTAAACATGAGCAAATCCTTGATTAAGTAACATTAAGGGCAACAATCAAAATTGAATGTAAACATGAGTAAATTCTTGAGTAAGTAACATTCAGAGAAACATAAAAAACTGAATATGAATATGAACAAATACTTGATTAAGTAATATTGAAAGAATCATCAAACTGAATTTCAAAGTATGAGTAATCACATTAAGAAACATGGAAACTGAATGCAAACAAAATAAATCACCAAAAAACAAGAAAAACTGAAAGTTAAACATACATAAGCCCTTGAGTCACAAAAGTTATATAAATGCATGGTAGAAGCAAAAAATAATGGTAACTATCCAAGTTTACAGTACATGATTGTTTCAGTCCTCTGTCCTATTCTATCTAGGTGGATATCGTTTTTCTTTATGGAAAAATAAATTTCTTTCTTTGTTGACGACACTTGATGGCTTCTTGTTTGCTGCGACCTGCTGCTTGGAGACAAGTCCTGGGAGAAAATATCCTTGTGTATTTGTATGCAATAACAAGTGTGTCCTTGACTTCCTACTGAGATTGTGTATTGTGTTTATGCAAAATTTCATTGGACATTCTTACTGTAATTTCTGAGTAACCTTGTACATTAAACAATATAACTTCACTGCTTGATACTAAAACAAATTGGCAACTCGGTTAAAGGAACCGGTTAGTGGTTAATACTTGTAGGTTTCTTCTACTGTGACAACAATTAGTAAGTTTTCACCAATCAATATCTTGTTAGTAAGTTTTTCAACAACTACTATCTTGTTAATGAGTCTTCATCAATTAACTTCTTGTTAGTGAGTCTTCATCGATTAATATCTTATTAGTAAGTTTTCATCAGTCAAACATCTATGGATTTCGCAAAGTAGTGTATTAATTACCCCTTTAAAATCATAATCATTTCTGAAACGAATTCTCTTATCTTAAAATCTCTTAATATCTATCTTAACCCGTCTTATTTATTCTTTTACTTCTAAGAATGTTCTTATGGAACGGTTAAACTTAATATACGTCTTAAATTCTTATACTGCGCATTGAATCGTTTCTTACATACCCAAATATTTCCCTTCAAGTCAAAATAAATTTGAAGTTAGTGCACGTACTCAAAATTCTTGCTACAAACCGACTAATTAAAGTAAGAATTGTAACAATAAAAGATTATTCCTAAGTCGACCGATGAAGGTAACTTAGCAATAAAGAAATCAAATAAATACATGGGAATAAATGGGATGAATTAATGGGTTTGTTCTTCTGTTTCACTGAAAAGTGACTCTTCTATTTCTTAGGTTATATCTAGTTCCTTCTTCTGGAATTTCTTCTGACGTCTCTGTCATTTCGGATTCTTCAACTTCTTTGGTTCTCTTGACCTTGTCCTTGTTTATCCAAATTCTTCTTCTTCTAATGATTCAGCATATGTGGAAGGCATTTGGTTATTCATTTTCTTAACCTTTATCTTAGTTTCTTGTACGTCTACGACCTTGTATGGTCCTGTGAATTTTGTGGCTAACTTATAATTAACTACCACTTCTTACTTCCTTCTTAATATAACTTCATCTCCTTTCTTGTAGTCTACAGGCCTTAATCCTTCTTGATGCTTCTCTATCATATTCTGCTGGGCTTCTTCTAGATTCTTGTGTAATTGCTTGTGGATTACTTTAAAGTTTCCGATTCTTATCTTCATGATATCTTCAGAGTAATTTGGCTGTATTGGCTGATTCAGCCATGCATAAGGTAATCTGGGTTCATATCCCATCAAAGCTTTTATGGGAGTTGCACGAATACTCGTATGATGCCTTGCATTTAATGATAATTGGACTAAAGGTAAATTGACGTCCCAGTCAGGATCCTGTCCTACTGTGTGACGTAATACGTCTAAAACCTTCCTGTTATTCCCTTTTCTACTAACCATTACTAGCTGGGTGATACGGCTGTATCGCTAACCCTATTTTCTACCTTAAAGGCGTTACAAATTTCTTGAACTAACGAGTTGTTGAACTCTGTCCCATTATCAGAAATAATGAGCTGTGGGGCAGAATATCTGCAAAATATCTTATCGAAGAGTGCGGTTGCACATTCCTTGGCACTTTTACTAGTTAGTGGTATCAACTCTGTATATCTCGTGAGCGCGTCGATACATACTAGTATATTCTTATTCCCTTTACTCGTGGTATGAAGATTAGTGATAAGATCAATAGATACTCTTTCGAAAGGAGTCTGTGGGATAGGATATTTCCCTAGTGGTACTTCCTTGTCTGTTCTTCCCTTGTAAGTCTGTTGCATATATTGCAGCTTTTCACATAATTACTAACATCCTTGTGAATTCCCTTCCAATGGAAAGTTCCTTGGATTAATCTAATTGTCTCATCCCTTCCTAGGTGAGCTCTCATGTCATCGTCGTGCATTAGCTCAATGACCTTGTTTCTTAGACTCTTAGGTACTAACCTTTTGTGCAGTACACCTAGAAATTGACCAAATGGGTCATATTCGTGACACATCCAAATTAATACGCCATCTATGTCCGTTAATGCATCTGTGGGACATCCAACCTTCCTACCTAGTTCGGTTAATTCTTGTTGCTGTGTTTTCTTTCGTTTCTAACGTATTTAAAACAGTTCCTTATATCTTCATCTCTTTCTTGTTCTTTTATGAAATTTTTTTGCCGGGAAAGCTCCTCTGTATAATGCATGGTGAATACATTTACGTCATTGCACATTGTTTCATTCTTTTCTTCTTCTTGACTTATCATATTTATACTATCACCTTGTGATACATATCTTGATAATGCATCTGCTACCTTATTCGTCTTCCAGGGACATATCTCACTTCTATGTCATAATCTTGGGCTGTCATGAACCAACGGGCTCTTCGTCCGAAAAATTAGGGTTCTTTAGCATTTCTACTGCAGGCTGAATGATCCGTGAACACGGTTATCTTGTAACCAAAATGATATATCTGAAATGCTTTAAAGCGTCTATTATAGCTAGAGACTCGAGGTCTGTTACTGAGTAGTTCACTTCTGAGGGCTTTAATTTCCTACTGTAATAAGCTATGGCATTATACTTATTATCTTGTCTTTGCATTAAACATGCTCCTATACCAATGTGGCTTGCGTCCGTGGCTAAAAAGAATTCTTTGCCAAAGTCTGGAAAGCTAAGTACTGGGGGATGTGTTAATCTTTCTTTCAATTCATCAAATGCTTCTTGCTGCTCGTCTGTCCATACAAATGATACGTGTTCCTTTAAAAGTTCAGTTAGTGGTGCGGATATGACTGCAAAGTTCCCTATGAACTTGCGGTTAAAAACCCTGCTAAAGAAACCTAAAGAATGACTTTGACGTCCTTCTTGCACGAGGTTGGGTTAGGCTGAATTTCCCTTGATTGACTTAATCTTTAGTCGTTTACTTCTACGCCCTTTTCACTAGTGTATGCCCAAGGTAGTCTATTTTCCTTTTAAGGAAGTTACACTTCTTAATTTAAGCTTCAGGTTGGCTTTTCTTAATCTCTTTAGGACTTCTCTGACTAAGTCTATGTGTTCCTCTATAGTGTCTGTTGCTATTACCAAATCATCTATGTACAGTGTACGTCCCTTCCTTGCGTAGTAAATCGCCCCAAAATTTTATCCATTAATCTTACAAAGTTACCGGGCTTGACTTTAGACCAAAAGGCATTCTTACATACTGGTATCTGCCGTTACTAGTGGAAAAAGCAGTCAAAGGTTTACTTTCTTCGTCTAGAGGGATTTGCAAGAATCCTTGCAATAAATCTATAGTGGTGAAGTACCTCTTGGACCCTATGGTGGCGATTAGATCTCGCATTGACGGCATTGGATAAGGATCATTTTCAGTAATTTGGTTCAATTTTCTGAAATCCACAACTATTCTATAAGTTTTGTCCCTTTTAGGAACTAGCAAAAGTGGAAAAGACCATGGGGATTTAGATGGTTCTATTATTCCTTGCCTATTCATTCTTTGTACTTTCTCTTTCAATGATCTCCTTCTGGGGAATGTGCTACTCTGTAGGCTGTATGTAAATTGGCTTTGTGTTCGATGGAATGTCTAATCTTGTGCGTTATTTCGCGTGTATTTCCCAAGGTGTCGCCGTCAAGAGCGACTATATCCTTATATTCGCACAATAAGTCTATGAATTCTTCTCTAACATGGTTTTCCTTAATGTCCTTTAAATGAAATCCTATCTTAGCTCTTCTCAGTTTTATGTCCTGAGCGTAATTTTCATTTCCTTTACGGATCGCGGCTACCGTTTCCCTTTCTACAACTCGGATAGGTATGGAGTATACTTCTGCTAGGCCTATCTCTGTACCTGGTGTTAACTTAACCTTTCCTCCTCTGTTATTCGTAATCTGTAACGCTATTTTGCTCTGTCTGACTTCATGTAAACTAGAAGAATAATGTATTCCGTTTACTTGCGACTTTTCAGTAAGTGTGAGAATTTCCTTCCCTTCAAAAATTGGGTTTACTGTCCTATCTACCCAAGTACTTTCTCCTGGTTTTAAGTCTTAATTCCCTTTCTAACTTTAAATAAGCGCATTGATTTGATTCTAAAGGTTAATGATCTGTTGTGAACTCGTGATGCATTCTGGATATCTTCCCTCCGTTTCTTATCCTTCTTTAAGATACCTTTCAGTGTGGGATTCTCTTGAGTCTGGGTTCTTTTCTTAACTTGCATAGTTGGTATTCTAGGAAATCTCCACGACCGTTGTTCAATCACTAGTTGTTCTCTTGGGGCATCAATGCTTATCCCTTGTCTAGCCATAGTTGGATAACCTATCAGCAAATGAGCAAAAGCTAATTGTATATCTCTGGCTACCAGAACATTTTCTCTTAGAGCAATTCTTCCTAGCCTAAATGGAAAATCTAACTGTCCAATTACGTGAATATCATTACCCTGGACGTCTGTGATTCTACAATCTACTGCTGTGTTCAAACTTAAGTGAGAAAAATAACAACCGATACACCTTTTCCTGACATTATATTCTTAGGACTACCTGTATCAAAGAATGTAACAATAGGTTTCTCTAGACCGACATGTGCGGGAAATAAGGGTCTATAATTATATTCATTCCCTACATCAACTTTGCTAACCTGTGTAGCTTGACTTAGCCTTGACATTCCGGACGTTCTCTCTGTTATAGAGGAAGATTCATTGTACCAGTAAGCAGAAAACAAAATTTCCCATTGCGTCGTCTGACATTGACTGAACTGATTGATACGCCTATACTTGCGTTTGATTAGCATATCTATTTGGGGTTGAATCTCTATTTCCTCTAACTGGGGAGATTGACTATTGTTTCTACTTCTGCCTCTCGACTGAGATCTACCTCTAGGAGCTGAAACAAATTTATTTCTGCATTCTCGAGCACTATGTCCTGTTCTCTTATGGAAAGGACAGAAGGCTATCCCTCGGCAGTCACTGGCATAATGTCCTCTCTTCTGACAGTTATAACACGTGACTGTCGAAAATCCTCCTTGAGAAGATTTACCTGGCATCTTATTCTGATTTCTAGATGGTGTCCTAGATCTATTTGGACCCTTTTCTTTTTGTCCTATAGCGACTAAGGTCTGTATATAGGATTCCCTTCAGGTCTTCTACCTAGGATTTTTGTTTCCTCCTCTTCAATCTCTGCTACATCATCGGATGTCTCCCACTTACGAGTCATCCTTGCAATGACTTCCGTTGGCAGGCTTCCAATCATTATTGCTAGTCTAAATATTTTTTTAACATGACCCATTAGCATTTTTTGCTTGCCTCCTTCTACCTCTATCCAACCTGTGGATTCCATGAAGTTACCCCATTCATTCATATTGTTATACAACTGAGAGCTAAACTCTTGGTAACGTCTTTCGTCTAACTTAAATTGACGCACTATCCTTGCCAAGCTAGTAAACTGGATCTCTTTCACCAACTGTGGAATAACCTTCCTGAAATACCGTTTCAATTCTTCCCAATTCTTAAGATCTCGGTAAGTCTCGGAGTGGACGTACCGTTCTAAGTCTCCTCCGGCTTCCAAATCAAGATAACTCTTGGCTTCAATAAGCTTTTCTCTATCTGTCCCCGTTATGCTATCTAGGCGTGTCTCCACCTGCTCTATCCAGTTCTCTAAGTTACAAGCTAACTGACCGTTCTTTCTTCCGCAAAATTTAGCTATGTGATTAATCACATGTCCCTTATGTGTTCCCATTACTGCTGCGCTCGAATTCGCGGACTGTGTACCTTCCGGCATGGTTAATTTCCTTGTTTGACTTCTCGTGAGCACAGGCGTTCTTACGTTCTGATAAGGAGTCGGTCTCCCTTTGACCATCGACTCGTTAATGGAAATTCTTAAGTACTGAGTATCATTAAAAGTATCAAAGTTATGACAGTATTAACCCGAAAGAAAATGATAATAACAATAAAGTATTTTTACTAAAGTATTCGATCACCAAAAAAATAAAAGAATTTTCCCCAGAAATATTCTCAAAGTCTTACGTTATCGGTAAGCGATTCTTAAACAACAACAAAACCCTCTTAATAGTTCTGGTAAAACGATACTGAACTGACCGTAAAGTGTACGCTAACGAGAGACCTCTCGTGAATTACCCTTGTTATCCTAAACAAACAAAATAAAAAACAAGTAAACATTCATTCGACGTAACGAATAAGATTAAAAGCAAATATTAAAACAAAAAAATTCAAAGTATAAGAAATCACAAAACAACCAAAATCACAAAAAATCAAAATAAAATGACACAATCTAAATTAAAATTAAAATTTAAAGTTATTGGTTAGTAAATACAAATGTTTGGGAAAAGGTCTTAGTAGCTGATTAGTTATAATTAGTAAAATGAAATATCGTAGAGTTTTCGTTGCCAAAAAAAGAGTTCAGAGTGAAAATCTTTTAATCTTGAAATACCAGAAATTGTCTAACTGAAATGTTAATCGCGTAATTTACTTTTAATAGAGTTTAATGTTATGTAAGTGTGGGGACATTTATTTGGACTTAACTTCTTTCGTCTTCTTCGGCACCCGGGTTTACGTCTGACCGCTTGCGTTCGCCTACCAGCGCGTTGAATGATGTGTTGGTTCCCCCTCTCTCTCTCTTCTTTCTTTCCTCTCAGAGCAGGATTGCGTTGACGGATGCGTTTTCGGAATTGTTTTCTTTCCTCTTGATATATTTTTATGCGTTCAAAATCTTCATCTTCTGGTAGAACGATTGTTCTTGTTCTTCGGAGTGGAGCTTTTCTTCGCAAAGTGTGGGTGGCTACTTTGGAGTGCTGTTGATTGTTACGACTCGGTAACTGTCTTTGTATTTGGGGAAACACTGGTACTGTCTTAGGGGAGAACTTTCTATTTCGAGTGGCCTGAATGAATTGAAATCTCTTATGCCGACACTAAACTTTTGATTCTGTTTCGCGGCCGCTGTCTTTAACTGTCATTCGTGTCTCTGATCACCATTTCTCTTGCTGTCTTTATCTTCACCGCTCGACAGCAATTAATCTTGTCACTATATCAATCTTTATCTCATCGTATCCCACCGCTCTGCCACCAATTAATCTGTGACGGTACTTACTTTCTTTGCACAGATCTGGGGACTCGAGGTCCCCAGATCTGTGCACAGATCTGTGCACAGATCTTTGCACAGATTTGGGGAATTAGGCTTATATAAATTCTTCTTGTCTTGCTCAATGTTCTTAATCTGGAATTCGTTAAAAGGAAGGGTTCTACTTTTAGATGAGAAATGAAATTGATATATTCATACAAATTACGTTTTATTCTTCGTTAGGGGTTCTTACAAGTGTTTTTCCACCTTCTGAGTTACTGGGCTTTTGGACTGATAAAACTTAATTGGCACTTGTTGCAATTACGAGTCTATAGGCACGAGGGAATTTTACTAAGTATTGATTGTCACTTTCACTGTCTTTGATTGCTTCGCACACCACACTTTTGCACCTGTTCTTCTTCTGGGGATTCTTCTGTCCTTCTCTGTTTCACAGCCATGCCACTGCAGTTCTCCCCTCAGGCTCCCCGGTTGTTCTCTCTCTTGGCTTCTCTGTTCCCCTTTTTTCTCTGCTCCCTTTTCTGCCTGCTCTCTCTCTGTCTCGCCTTTTTGTTCAGTTGAAATCTCCTTAGCCCCGCCTTTGGATTTTTGGATTCTGACTGGGTGTGGCATTTTCTGAAAGACTTTTTGTCTCTTAGTGGCTACTAACTTCATACGAGACCGCCTTCCTGTCAGGTCTTCTACAGTAATTCGTAGGCTTTGAATTTGTATACGCCTCCTTCTTCATGTCCTGGCTTCTTAGGGGCGTATGCCTTGGTAACCTCATAGGTCATTCGTTGATACCCCTTTTGGGCTGTCTTATGACCAACACTCATGGCTTTTGATTCGTCGATACTAGAGGCCTATATTTGGGAGGGTGGAGCTTTTAAGAGTTTGGTACTTCCCTCTTTCTAACAACGGGTCATAGAATTCCTTTTTAACGTATGCCAGATGGCTCTCTCTGACCTGTTCACGAAGGGAACGCCGATTAGTCATAGGCGCTAATGAGAGTAGTTTCCAATTTCTCGAATATGCCTGGGCGATATCCCTCATCGACCATAATCTCTTGTTGGTCACTAATCGCTGGTACGGACAGAGGCTTTTTGGGGGAGATGAAAACCAGATGTCTAATGGCTAAAAGCCTAATGTTTTGAGTAACAAAATCCCTTCGCTAAGAAAAATCATTATCGTATTCCCTTTTTCTCCTTTCTTCCTTATTATCCGTTTCGTGCCTTTTTCTTAAGTATTATTAAGTTATTGCCTTTGTAAATAACGACACTGTGCCACACTATTACATATATATATATATATATATATATATATATATATATATATATATATATATATATATATATATATATATGAAAGGTTTCATATTTAATTAAGAGCTTATATAATGTCAGTCTGTTCAGCTTAGTCAGAATTTTCATTTTCTGCAGCTATATAATGCTCTGAAGTTTGTCAGTGGATTAGCAGTGTTATGTTATTTTCTCCGTTCTCTTGCAGGCACCATGGCAAAGACGTGTTTAAAGAAGGAAAGCCCTAAAGAGGATCTTCATTAAATAAGGTAGGATGTTTTCATTGGTCGGATTTTGAAATAAGGTGTTCATGTTTCTCTTATTGATCTTATATATATATATATATATATATATATATATATATATATATATAATCATATATATATATAAATATTATATACACATATATATATATATATATATATATATAATATATATATTAATATATGATATATACATATATATATATATATATATATATATATATATATATATATTATTTATAATTTAATATGTAGTCATTCTTGGCATATGTATTAATATATAGCCAAATATATATGTATGTATATATATATATATATGTATATGTATATATATATATATATATATATATATATATATATATATATATGTGTGTGTGTGTGTGTGTGTGTTTGTGTCTGTGTCTGTGTCTGTGCATGTGTGCATGTATACGTGGAGTGTGAGTGAGCATGCATATTCGATGATGATACATATTGTACAGTGCATACAAAATTATACGTTGTATAAATTCTTACATAGCTTTATCCTGTGTATATATGAAGGTGAGGCGTAAGATAATGCGTTTAAAGTAGCTCAAATACTTTGATTTGAATATTCGAAAACATAACACATTACATTTATAGATCATATTTTTGGGTCAGTAAATTTGATTAACCTACGAATCTCTGCAATAATAGACGATCGCCAAGAGAACAGATGCCGAAGAGAGTAACGTTATTTGCCTCTGTTCTCATAAACATATCACTTCAGAGGAACTGGATGAAGAGATTAGTTGTGATGAACAGCGTCAAATTGGGCCTCTCGTGTCATAAACCGTTCACGCACATGCCTTTGAATTCAGTCTTATCTCCGCTTACTGACTTTGAGTCCCAGGTGCGGCCTAGTTATCTGAGGAGTTTCTCGGGCAGTTTTGATAATTTCGCACAGAAGATAATCTTGCATTCATCTTCATAAAGTTCCTGCAAGTAGATGTCATTCCTCCTGACTACGTTGGCTCGTATCTTGATCAGGCTGAATCTGCCATGTTAGACGGGTTTGTCGCGACAGTATTTCCACGTGATTTGTCTTACGTAAGCGGGTGTTGGTTCTTTCCATGAACTAAGCCATTTTCAGTGTCGTAAGTATATATATATATATATATATATATATATATATATATATATATATATATATATATTTCCTTTTTTATTATTTTACACATCGGTCTTTTTTAAATATATAATGGCCATTCTCTCTCTCTCTCTCTCTCTCTCTCTCTCTCTCTCTCTCTCTCTCTCTCTCTCTCTCTCTCTCTCTCTTGTCTATCGTTTTCTTTTCAAAGAGGAAAATAGATTGTCTTTTTACGAATCATTCCGTAAAGAATCTTCTGTTACTTAATGTTTTCCCTGTCAAATTGCGCGTTACTACAAAACTTAAGAACAAGAAACGGGCACTGAGATTGTCGTGCGACAGTCCTTATTGATAGCAATAATAGTAGTAGTAATAGAAATGGGGGTAGCCATGGTTATGAAAGTATGAATTTGACTTCTATCCTATTATAACAGAAAATTTCACTAAAAGTCCTTACTAGAAGAATAGTTAACTTTAGTTAATTAAATGATACCAGTATTTTCCGCAAATAGTAGTAGTAGTTGTAGTAGTATTAACCATGGTTATGATGGTATGAATTTGACTTCTATCCTATTATAACAGAATATTTCACTAAAGGTTCCTACTAGAAGGATAGTTAACTGTAGTTAATTAAGTGATACCAGTATTTTCCGCAGTTTTTAAGGTTTAATTTCCATATCAATTCGTTTCACGTGAATGGCGTATGGCGCAACTTTTACTCAGACAAACTGAAGGGCAGTTCACAAAAAAATTGTTTAGGGTCATAGGCTTTATGAAAAGAAAAAAAAATGAAAATAAGCGAATGTTTTTTTTCTTTTTATGTAATTGCCATTTATAAACATTCATCATACAAGATGATGTTGCTACACGGACTCCTAGTCTATAAAGGAAAGATAGCCTAATTGACTCATTTCCCGACTCATCTCCATAATTTAGTACAATGCCGTTTGAAGAAGCCGCTACAGAGAGAGAGAGAGAGGAGGAGAGAGAGAGAGAGAGAGAGAGAGAAAGTGTCTTAATGAATCCGAAAATACCTCCTCGGTGACGGACTGTAGGGGTTTTGAAGATAAATGTTGGTTTAAATGAGCCAGAATATTTTTTCCGTTTTAAATAATGACGTACTTAGTGTTCATAACTCTTCCAATTTAGAGGCATCTCGAATAAAGTGGTCCGTTACGTTTTTTTTGCTTACTCGGGGAGTAAGCCTACAAACTACTTTGTTGTTGGTGGTGGTGGGGTAGGAAAGCCTAAAAAGGTCTGAAAAAGGTGTTTCGCGTTGAGATACAAATAAAGGAATTTTAGGATAGGATATTTATGATTTATTCATTAGAATGAAAATGTAAAAAATAGATAATGTGCATGTTAATTACTTACTTACTTACTTATTTTATCTTCCCTCCACTGGCCAGTGGCATAAGGCTGAATGTGCATGTTAGTAGTATAGTTAAATTATTTTGAATAAAATATGGCGTATTTGTTTTAATTTTCGTTGGTGAAACAACGCTCTATTTGACTGTAGATTTTAGCATGCGCCCCGAGTAAGTTGGCGTTCGGATCACGCCTTGTTGTGTTTAGGAGTTTAGTCGTTGGAAGTAAAGTCTTGGACAGATACATATATATTGTCTTGATAATGAGATATTAATTATTCGATAATTTAGAAATATTTTAGCCAGTGAAAATTAGCCTTAAATGCTGCTGAATGTTGATAAAATACCTGATTCCCTAATCATAGAATTACAAGATTTTCGCATTGGTTTTTTATCTTCTGAATAGACAGAGAAGTTAGGCAGGGCAGTTATTTCCCCTTAAGTGGAATTTTGCTAAATTAAAAAAAAATTGAAGAGGTTTTGGGCCTGAAACCATGGCTCTCCGGTGGTGTTTATTAGTTGATTTGTGTGTGTGTGTGTGTGTGCGTGTTTGTGCATCTAGCTAAATAATTGTCGGGTAAGTATTTTGCTTCTATTCATTTTGCATATTTTTCGTTGACTTATCATTACACTGCTTCATGGCGTCCTTCTCGCGTGACCTATTGCTTAATTGCGATGACTTTTCATATAATCCGTCTCGGATCTAAGCAGAGGAGGAATTTCTCTTTTACTTTGTATTTGCCTCATGATACTTTATCTAAAGTCCCGGAACAATTCCATTAGATGCTCAGATTTTGTAACATATATATCTAGAAGATATGTGAATTGTTTCAGCATGTATCTTCCCTTTGACACTCATGGGGGCCAAGGGAATTTTCTTGGTAGGCTAATGATGACATTCTTACCTACATTTTATTCTATTTCCAATTCATTGCTTTTATATAACTCTGGATACAAAAGCGTTTCTTTCATTATTCATTTACAAGGTAAATACGCCAGTCGACGACAGGAAAAGAGAAAAAGAAAAAGTATCTTGTTTTGGTGCCTGAGGTCTCGTGTCGAGGATGTCAGCGTCGATAATTTACTATTCTTATCACACCTTGGTATGACCTTGTCATGCGCTGGAGGCTCTCGCTTGCGGATGTTTCCTGAGAAATTTTGTCTCGAAACATAATGTCCCGTTTTATGATTTTATTTCTGTGAATCAGTTTAATTATTATGTTAATAGTGAATATATTGTTAATTACAGCTATGAAAGGTAAAAAGGGTAAGGATATCTTGATAAGCGAAAGAGGCACTTTGCCCTTTTATAATCATTTATAATTATGTACTTCTATATATCTAGGAGGGACTGGTAGTAGAACTGACAGAAGAATCGATTTTAATACGTTCTTATTCTAATTGTTTAGATAGATAATCGTGATGGCTCTAGTGAAGGATCCCTTTGAAATTCTAAGACAAAGTTAGATTAACATTATCAATTCGGGCAACAGTTTTCCTTCATCCATTGATTGACATATGGGTTTACTTTAACAATTGTGAGTTTTTTTTAAATGTATGTATAATGTGTTTATATATATTTTTTTCAACGTTATGTCGTTTCATCCAAACTTTTTTTCAACGTTAAGCCGTTTCATCCCAATTTTCTTTTCAACGTTAAGCTGTTTCATCCCTATTTTTTTTTTTTCCAACGTTAACCCGTTTCATCCTAGTTTTTGTCAACGCTAAGCCGTTTCATCCCAATTTTTCATTTTCAACATTAAACCGTTTCATCCCAATTTTTTATTTTCAACGTTAACCCGTTTCATCCCATTTTTTTTTTCAACCTTAACCTGTTTCATCCCCTTTTTTTCAACCTTAACCCGTTTCATCCCAATTTTTATTTTCAACATTAACCCATTTCATTCCAATTCTTTCTCAACGTTAAGCCGTTTCATCCCAATTTTCTTTTCATTATTAACCCGTTTCATCCCAATTTTTTGTTTTAACATTAACCCATTTCATCCCATTTTTTTCAACGTTAAGCCATTTAATCCCAATTTTTATTCAACATTAACCCGTTTCATCCCAATTTTTTTTTCAACATTAACCTGTTTCATCCCAGTTTTTTTCAAAGTTAATCCGTTTCATCCCAATTTTTTTTCAACATTAAACCGTTTTATCCTAATTTTTTTTCAATGTTAAGCTGCTTCATCCCAATTTTTTTTTCAACGTTATGCCGTTTCATCCCAACAGAGGATGGTTCCTTAGAGAAACAATACAATGGTCACTGTCATGTTCATAGGTTACCTGCTGAAAGGTCGACGAATCTCGGTTTCAATAAAACTTCTGTATTATATGTACGTAATTGATCGCATCCCAAGAATATGCAGAGAGAAGACATAGTAGGTCTTTATGTCTGTTATGAAGCTGCAAAATAAGATGTATAATTGAACAGAGAATTCAATTTTCACAAAAGAAATAAGATGACTTGCGTATGGCGTGGACATTAGGGTGGGATTGACACTGAGGTCATTATCACAATTGGTCATCTCCGTCCTCTACCTACGGCCCCTCTCCCCTTCCCTCAACTTCTCCCCGACCCCGATGGAGACATATCCATCCAATACCCTCCCCGTGCCCGCCTGACCCTTATAATATCCACATCATCCTCTGGTGTCAGTTATTTGCACGAGGGAACCCACTTGGTCAGGTCAAGAGTGGCACACATCGGGAGGGTCGGTAAGGGTCTGGTCACCATACACTGACACCGGATTACCAGCCAAGGATGCTTTATCCAGTTGGCACGGTCGTTGTTATATGCTCCATGGTTAGCCGTGTCGTCAACCAGTGGCTGGATGGGGAGAGGAAAGATAGTAGGGGGTGGGGACTGGGGGGGGGGGGTGGAGCAATCGCACGTCACAGGCCCTTCTAGGTGCAGATGGCATAGACACTTGGGTAGCAAAGGAATGCGCCCTCGGGTCCCATTCTGCCCTCCTCCTGTTCTGGAATTCCATTGTTTTTCTTTCTTTACGTGTTTTTTTATTTATTTTTTTTTATACCGTATGATGGCGTGAGTACTTTTGAATTCAATGTTCACTGGAAGTCAAAATGTTGTTATTTGAAAAGTCCGAGTGATTCTTTTAGATCAGAATAAGACAGTAATATTTTTCACAAACCTTTTCAATTTCCCTTCCTTCTGTACAAGACTCCTTGTTATATAAAAGACCCTTCAACATTTCATTACAACTTCGGTGAATTTATAAAACGTAATTGTTTGGTAGGTAAGTTTCGTTCTAGTTGAATCGATAACTTGGTTAAAACCCTTTTCTTTGGGATTTAGTTGATGCATTTGATTTTATTAAGGGGTAACTTCATACCAAAATATGGCATTAGTTGCATCTGTGTTTAGGAAATTTGGCGTCGTCAGTTACAACAGTTAAAACCAAATTAATAATAGCTCCCACAACAACACCCTCAGCATTAATAATAACAGTAATGATAATACTGAAGCTAAGGGTAATAGTAACAATTACATATATTATCATTAGTAATAATTTAGGAATTAGCTAATCATGCATAACTGTTAACGTCCAAGAGTTGAACTTTAATAACGGGCTTTTAGCCTTTCTCACATGAAGATTAAGATGAGAGAGAGAGAGAGAGAGAGAGAGAGAGAGAGAGAGAGAGAGAGAGAGCGAGCTGGTTGTTTGATGGTAGACAGACATGACTGAAAAAAAATGTGTAGTTTTCATATTCCCAAATACATTTTGAATAGGTGTTGGCTGTGCGCTTGTGTTTTCATAAATTTGGGTCCTCGATGACAAACCAAGGCATTCGATGGTTTCATTTACATTGACTTCTATCACTTCACAATTCCTTGTTTTACTTCAAACTCTGATCTTTAAACTAAAAAAATCCCTTGAATCTGGTTCGGGATTTGCACGCTTTATTATGGTAAATGTCGTTTTTAGCTTAGCCAAATTGTCGTTGATATTAATAAAAAGAGATTTAAATTTTTTCACGGATGGCGTCAAACGTATACCGAGAAGTCATAATGATAAAAAGGGGCCAATAAAGAGGGAATAAGAGACTAAGATGAACGTGTTATGCCCAAACAGTGATTGGAATGTCATCTACAAGACTTGATGAGATGGAGGTTTTTACTGAGAACTGGTAGGATTATTGAACCACACAAGGTCAATCATTAATATATATATATATATATATATATATATATATATATATATATATATATATATATATATATATATACATGTGTATATATGTGCCGATAACGATAAGTAAAGAAAAGAGTTAATAACACAAACGGGATTGTGTTGCGAAATGATAAAAGGAGGTTAAGATGCGACCGTCGTCCCTCTAGCATGGGTTGAATTACATTTTCTTAAGAAGATTTCATAACTCGGACGTATCTTTCTTTTGCTTTACATGAGAGGATCATCTGCAAGTCAATAACTTAAGCAACACATTTGTGAGTGTTTTTGTCTCAGCTCATTTATATTGATTGAATAATGTATTGTGAACACCATCGCTATGGGAATCTACACTGGTTTTATTATCATTTATGTATGAGTCTTTTCACGGTTCATTTTATTGTGTTTATTACAGTGGAACATAAACCCTTCGCTATCAGCCTAGTCTTCTCAGAGGGCTCACTCCGGTAGGTGCTGCCCTTCCATTTCACAGGTTTGTAATTAAACATAGTATGAGACTGTCAGCCTAATGGTCCATGTCTTCGGTGCCATTCGTTCCCTGACATCACTGGAGTGATACCCGTGATCAGAGGTAGCTTTTTCTAGCTCTTGTGTTCTCCTGAACCTGGCCGTGGTGGTATAACGCCATCCATTCGGTACCAGGGTGTTAAAACACGTAGGAGAATTATTATTCGTTCAAACAAGTTATGGTGAACATTATCATTAATGTGTTATTGGATGTAAATTTAATGCCATTACAGTATTGTACACACTTTTGCATCTTATAACAAAAAGTCTGTTTCCAAGTGTTGGTAGTTCACCTCATTTTTCCATCATCGAATAGCAGTTGCTTCCTGATATCAAACCTACATTTAATGTATCTCACACTGTATTGGCGTGGAATATTTCCATTTAGCCAATAATTAACGATACAGAGACTTTACATATTTTGACTATTATCATGTTATTTTTCATTTAAATTATTTTGCCTGTAGAGAAACAAAGAGACCTGTTTCCCTATAGGCATAGGAGTAGAGTCAGAGATTCTTCTGTTTGAGCAAGACTAAAATGCCTTAGATTCTTACTGAAACCTTAGAAAATACAGTGAACTTAGTGGCTCTTTTGCGAGAAGCGAGAAGACATGGGCAAAGCATTCTCAGGACACTTGTATTCATTTATTTACGATAACCTCTGCCTTCCGTTTATTATAGCTTTCCATTCGTGTCAATGAGGTATAATTTTTTTTTTTTTTTTTTTATTGAGAACAGCCTCAGTAGGTACACCAATTTCTTGCTGTTTGACGATTCCACGTTCCACATAAGCGTGCCAGGTAATGCTATATTTACGGTACAATTATAAAAGAAATACAGATGTGAATGAAAAACTGGAGAATTCTAATATCTGTCCACGATAAAACGAATGTTTTTTCCACAAATTTTGCCCGCGTGAAACTTATCAAGGGTCACCCATCAGCGCTACATAGACCTAAATCCGATGTTCTGGTCGATATATGTTACTTATGCGCAGTCATGACCACCTTGTTTCGTAAGTTTATATAATTGACATAGGACATAACAGACCCTGATTCGTAAACCGTTTCGGACTTTGCAGAAGCAATAATGTGGAGGAGAGACTGTCAATAACAATACACATCATGGTGTCACTTTTACATTTTAGAGGTCTAGGGTTCGATTCGCGCATTAATCGACCCAGTTGAATTTGTAAAAGCATCGGTTGATGACGAAGATTGGTCATAGGGCTAGCAGCCACATCCCTGAAGACTTACTGAGACACGAATTGTTCTACTCTCCTATCATCATCCCTTTCAGGTCTGGAAAAGGACTTTTGCTGAATGAATATTTCAGCAAGTATTTTTGAAATTAAGGAGCTAGTCCCATGACCTGCCGCCCTGCCCAGTGGATGTTCAGACTGAGTCTCCCTTTCTTGGTGTCACCCATCCAAATACTGACCACACCCAACAATGCTTGGCTCCGCTGATTAATGGATTAGCTATTTAACGGGCATATTTATTGGTTAATTTTTGCCGCATGGATTTCTCAGTTTCCTACGTTGCTTAACATAGTGGGCACGTTATCCGTCTGAGATCTTAGTATTCCAAAGAAAAATTAAGGAAATTCTCTGGAAATATATATTCTAAATCCCACTTCCATGAGAATCGAATATTAGCATTCTGCACCTCGTCTTACTGGTGCCTCTTTAGTTCTTATATCAGTGAAACATCATATATATATATATATATATATACATATACATATATATCTATATCATATATATATACATATATATATATATATATGTATATATATATATATATATATATATATATATATATATATATATATATATATATATATATAGTGTGTGTGTGCGTGTGCGTGTGTGTGTGTGTGTGTGAAGAGTGTAGAATCTGCTGGCCACTTTTACCAGATTTTATATAATTTTAATAACCACAAGGCCCTCTTCAGCATTGTTGCTAGTATGTTAGCATGTTATTAAAAGTTCGTCCTTCCAAGTTTGGCGACAGATTCTGATTCAAAGGAAAAACCTTCCTGGAGTTTCTATATGTTTAATCAACACGCTTACTTTCCCTTTTTTAAATTAATATTCAGACGTGCTTGTGTCTTGTGCACTTCATCATACGTCTATTACTATTTTAGGTCGATAGATATTTTTATGAGAAAACAAATTGCCTCCGTCGCTACTTTCGTTGATTGGAAAAACGAATTACGGTGTTACAAAAATTGGATATGGCAGACAGGTCTGTAACTTATTATTCGCATTTCCAATGTTATCCGTTTGAATCTTTGGTGAAATCTCCAATCATATAGTACGCACAAGCACATTTATTTACTTCTCAGTGTCAGACATTAGTCAGATATCGTAGTTAGGTTCCTCTTCTTTATTCATTTTCACATGGAAACCTTAATCTTGTTTTCTTAAACTTATATCTGTTTTGAAATAGAATAACTCAATTTGCCCTCACTTCAATTCGGAGTGGGGAACGGATACGTGAGTCGGATATAATTATGCGGGTTATCTGTGCTCAGATCAGCGTTGAGTATCCGTGTTGTCAGTCTGTGTGTATGTGTGTGTGTGTTCATTCTAGTGCGTCTCTCAGGGGTGAGGGGAGTCGGGTAGCCAGGTAGGATCGGTAAGGCGGGGTCTGGACGGGGGGGATGTGTTGGTGGTGTTGATGTGATATGAGGAGGGAAGCTAAAGACAAGTGTTGTTCTATGGCTTCCCTTCCTTTCTCCCTCTGGCCGCCGTCCATTATATATCCCTTCTTGCCGACCCTCCTCCCTCCAAACAAACGCCCCTTCCCTCGCGGCCAGAAATAGTACTTCCTTGACGCACATATATAAAAAGAATTATTATGTAAATGTCCTTTACACTTATCCTGTAATAATGATATTGGTAACTATTCGGCCTCGTTATACGAGCTAGGTTTGGAAGTAACTCATCATACACAACATGACTGTTGGAGAGAGAGAGAGAGAGAGTGAGAGAGAGAGAACAAATACAAATTTGTAAAGTTAATTTTTTGTCCCGTATATCACCACCTTGGAATTACAACGAATATACAACTACGCAGTAGTGATAACACTTAAAAGAAGCTTTGCGATGAGTGTTATATAAATATTGAATCAAGTTATGTAACAGATGTCAAACACTTTAGCAGAACATGCTCCGTTACAGCAATCACGCCACGATGACTTCTTTCATAACAGCTTTTTCTCAGAGATTTCATGTACTTTTTTCTTTTACCAGTCATTTATCAACAGATTTGTTTGGTTTCAAAAGTATACTTCACACATAACACATATAATTAATATATATATATATATATATATATATATATATATATATAATATACTAATATATAGATCATATTATCTATATCTATATATATATATATATATGTATATATCCTATGTGTATATATGGGTTTATATATATATACGTATATATTAAATATATATTATTATATCTCATTGTATATAACTATGTGTATATGTATATGTTTATATATATATATATATATATATATATATATTCATATTTATTAAACTGACAATCTATTACATATAACCAACGTGTCCTTACGGAACAAAAATTATTTCGCTTACCATTTCTGGACTATATGTGGCATTAACTTCAAAAATTATTCATTGCTGTACTTCACATTTGGATAGAATATTAACCTTTCAATAGGGGCATTTCCATGCGCAACTTTTACTCTTCGTTTCAAGACGTCCATCTCTGAAATTCTTAGACTACTTTTTTCGTTTGTTTGTTTCGGGTAAAGTCTGCTTTTTGAACCTGATGAGTTGCTTTAGTTGTTTGTTTTAATAAGTAAGGGGCACTTTTCTCGTCTGTTGTTGTCGACAGCATAGAAAAGTTTACCGTTAGAGCAATGCCTTTTCTAATACCTATCGATTCCCACAAAGTATAAAGTTTCATTTGCAGTGCATCGTGAATTCTCTACCTATTCCCCACCCCATCCTCCATTCCGTTCCTTTCACCTCTCTCTTTCTCGCCCCTTTTTGGGAACTTCTGTCTCGTTTTCTTCTTCTTCTCCTCAAGTGGAGCTAATGAACCTCAGAGTCTCCCTGATAACGAAAGGCTGTTTTAAGATCCGAGAAGTATTCTCTCAGGCATCGAGTCGTCTCGTGACGAAACAAAGATAACCTTGTTTTCAGCGCGGTTATATCTGGTGAAATCAAGGTGTTACCGAAAATCTCATGGTTCACGTCCGTGCAATTTAATTTCTAGTTTTGTCATGAAGATATTACATGCGGTGTCTTGCGTCAAGTTATACGTAAAAATAAGCGCAGATACATAGGGCGCATGCGCATACACATACAAACACATAAAAACATGCTCACGAACGCCGGTTTGGATTTGCCTACACAGAATACGTTGTATTTCGTGAATCACAAACATAGCCGGAAAGTCTGTAATCCCACATAAGCTTGTTATGTCTTCGGTTTTCTAAGTGACATCTTTTTTCTTCAGTCATTGTCATCATTTACTATTTTTGGATTTGTATATGCTTATTCCTTATTCTAGAAATGTAATGCCCATAATCCAATAAGATTTTGTTCGCTTTTGGGTATTATCCTACTAAATGCTGTTCGTTTTGTTCGTTCCCTGTCGTTTTCCTATTATACTTCTTCATTGACTATGAAATATTTAGCACAGAAAGTGATGTCGCCGAAGGTGCATGAAAGTCAACCTTGGTATAGCTGAGAGTATTAATTAGCCCAGATTATTTTTTCATATTTGTCATGTTATCTTAAAGTTTTACGCTTATTTTCCTATTTTAACACCTGGGGAATCTGCTATTTGATGCTTCGTTGTCAAGTATTGTTATTTTTTGTGTTATTCAGAAGATGAACCCTATTCGTATGGCACAAGACGACAATGGTCATTGACCTGAAATCCAAGCTTCCAAAGAATATGGTGTTCAATAGAAAGAAGCAACAGGAGGTAATGAGAAATACAGAAGGAAGGGATCATTAGTTAAAAAAGGAATTGCTCCAAAAGAACTGGCTTACATCATGAATGTTCACCGTTGATACGGAAAAAGAGCCGCAACGGAAAAGTTTGCCGAGTATTTCCTGTTGAGTTCTCAATTACCTTGAGTGTAAAGGGATCCAGTTGGATCCTCTTCAGCCCAGGACACCTCTTCTCATCAAAACACTTATTGCCTCCCACCGCCACCCACCCCTCTTTTCTTTTATTCAGGATTCGGATGTATTTTCATAATAGGTGGTAGATATATGGGAATATTTTAGAAAACTCGTTTTGCAGGATTTCATTCCGCTCATAATTGTTATTGTAATCTTATAAATGTACGAGTATTTGACAGAAGTAAGGTAGCTCAAAGTAAAAGTCCGACCTTTTGGTAAGTAAAAAGCCAGTTACATCTATTTTAGCTAAAATCTTAGCTGATCTGAATTAGAGTATTGTGACGAAGTGGCATAGAGTATCTGGTTCTGGATACCATTAATACTTGGTGCATGAAATAGTCAAAGATCTGTGTCTGGACACCATTAGTATTTGTTAACCCAAATTGCCAAGTATCTGGTTACTACACTTACCATTTGTACTTGCTAATACAAGAGACCCTTTTATTCCTGGGTCTGGGACACCCTTTGTACATAGGGCACAGTTCATTCAAGTACCTGGTTGTTACTTACCTCACTACAGACAGACATCTGACCCTTCATCACAAATACTAAACGACTGAATACTCTAAAGGTAAGAGTGATCCCTTTTTTCTAACTGAACAGTCAAGAAAACAATCAGTCTAAGTTCATTAAAATATGTGTGAGGTAATCTTAATTAAAGGGTATCACTCGTGCAAATTCAAATTTTAAAGTATTTCCCCTGCTTCTGTTTTATTTGTGGGAAACGTCACAATTATCACTCTATATTTCTACCTAAACAAAATAAAATATAGCTGGTGGTTCAATGAAATACTCATATGAATTTTAAATACAAAAGTTTATTTCTAAATTCAAAATTTATAAGTGAAATTCACAATCTCAGGGAAATTGTTATTACTTGAAAACAAAAGTTTAATTAATTCTTGAAGTAATTATTAAGCCAAAATTAAATCAAAGTTTATCAAGAAAATTAATTAAATTAAATCATAAAGCAATAATTAAATTTGAAATTAAATTTAATTAAATGCAAGTTAATTCACAAGTGTAAGATTCAAAATGTACACAATAGAATATTATTCAAACTAATTAAACAAAATAAAGACAATGCAGAAAAACATAATGCATAATATAAAAACAATTAAAGCATTGACAGTACAATCATTAAGCATATAAAAAAATGGAATATGTGAAAAGAACAAAGCAAAAGATAAATGTTTAGAAATAATAAAACGTTGAAGTGCACTTCACAACATTTGTAAAAAATACCTTATACACAGCTGCAGCGTCAATCAAAAGGCCTGTTACAATTTTACACTTTTTCACTATTTTCGTGGCGCCTTCACTAAAACCAATAAATGCAATACTATGTTCAGATCCCACAAACAACACATATATTACTATGAATTATATAAAAATGAGTGACCAGCTCGTTACGGTAAGTTACTGAGACAGCCTCGCGAGCGAGCGAGAGCGAGAGAGAGAGATTCTTAGAGAGAGAGAGAGAGTATAACGCAGGCCGCCTATGCCTCAAAGCGAAAGAATGAAAGTCTCTCACCCATAAGCGTATAGTCTATAGTTGAAGGCGAAAACATATTATGTCATCTCTATAGGAATAGCTATGAATAAGGACCCTTGTTCCATTCACAGGACCTACCGCGATGGAAAAAAACTAGCTTAGCTTATCTATTTACT
Source organism: Macrobrachium nipponense (assembly GCF_015104395.2). Taxonomy (NCBI): domain Eukaryota; kingdom Metazoa; phylum Arthropoda; class Malacostraca; order Decapoda; family Palaemonidae; genus Macrobrachium; species Macrobrachium nipponense. The sequence goes on along the minus strand of NC_087202.1, from coordinate 42,459,317 downwards.
AGGGGCTGAATAACATTGCGGCTTGGGGGGTCTTACGCTTGTTTTGCGCCGATAAAGAAATCACCTAGCTAAGACATTCTCAAAGAGCAAAAACAAACTCTGTTCCAAAGGCTTATGAGCTTTCACTCTCTGTAAGTCTTACGCACTTCAAAATGAAAAATGGATCACTTAAGGCATGTTGTCTTTAAATTTGGGAAATCTGAACACAGAAATAAACATTTCACACCATGATACACAAGTTCTGATGTGAATTAATCATATTACCAGAATTATAATTGCATTCTAAACTTACATTATAAGAGTATCTTTAGGATATAATGAAGAATATATAGCGAGTGTTCGGTAATTTTAATCTCATAGAAACGTAATCCAGTTTTCGGTAGAATTTATCTCTCTCTCCCGTCCCACCCTCGCCCCCGCCCGCTAATTTCAGAGATGTATACTAGTATTGCGCCAGCCGACACCCGCCTCCTTTTTTTTTTTTTTTTTTTTTTTTTTTGCCATGCTCCTAAGTTATGCTAGCCTTCAAACAATTTTCATTGAAATTGGGCGTGGGAAACGTAATGAGATTAATTTCAAGAAGATTCTATGGTTAGTTTTTAAGATTTGGCGTCTCTTTTTTTCAGGGAAGGTCCCAGTACTCGGTTACAGTTCGGAATATCTCTCTCTCTCTCTCTCTCTCTCTCTCTCCACCAATTAAACTATGGGGTTTTGAATTTTCGTTGCCATCATGCCTCCTGTGGTGCCAGTTTCAAAGTTTTGTCTTTGAAAATATCGAGGTTATTTAAGCTCAAAATCCAACAAAAATATACTATAATTATGTTTGTAAGAGAAATACAGCTAAGTATGCCATACCGATTCACACATTATGTATGCACCTTCAGTACCCATAGAAGATGAGCGTGAAATGCATGATTTATTTACTTGTTCGGCGTATAAATACGCTGTACGCATTCAAACTGTGTAAGGTTGCGTTTTCAAGTATTTATGCTCTTTTCGATGGCTCCGAAGACCATATTTGCTTGTATGCAAGATTATGAAAATTAAAACAATCTTTCGTTGAGACGTGTTTCTGCATTATACCGTGTCTGGACTTTGTGCATCATTCGTGGAAATGGGTTAACTTAAAAACTGGATATTCCATGAATAATTTTGTTTAGATATAAAACATTTAGACCGTGTCAGGTGTGCGAGGCTTGAATGATTAATTCCTGGAAATAGCTTGAACTGTTTAAAGGAAGAATATCTCATTTCGCAGAATAATTTTAATTTTGACAGATTTCCACGACTCCGAGTATTTCCAAACGCACATGTTCCTCTTTATATATAACTAAAGGATCAGCGTTGAGCAATTCGGCATCTTGGGCCTCCCACGCCCACCCGACCACCACACGTGGTGACCATATGCGTCGCGTAATGGCATCTGAGTCGGGAATGAAGCATCCGTAAGGAATGTCCTTCTGTTCCTCTTCATTCGCCTCATTTGCTGCATGCTCGTCCGCATGTTTCCCCCATCTTGGCTTTTTGAGATGGTAGGGACAACCGTCTATGGTCTTTCCTTCTGCCTGTCAAGTCAGTGTTGTAGATTGTATAAAGATGTCATCAAACTGTTATCTTCACTTAAAAGGAATGAAAGAAAGCATTGTGCGATTGCTCATGACACCAGGGTCAACTAGAACGTATTTTGAGATGGTAGGGAAAATCGTTCGTAGTTTTTTTCCATTGCCTGTCATGGCAATGTTACAGATTTATATGGTGCAAAAGAAGTCATCGGACTGTAGTCGTCGTCATTTGAAAGCAATGAAAGAAAGCATTATGAAATTGCTTATAACGCCAAGATCAACTAGAACGTTTGAAACTGAATGAAAGAAAACTAAATAGGCAAAATTCACAACCTGTAGTGTTACTGGCAATTTGTTAAGTGGTTGTAAAATTCAAACTTGAATTAAGTAGTGTACCGTGCCAAATAATAACTAACCTCTATGTTACTCAGCACAATGGTTTATTTGAAGGCATTATTATTATTATTAATTTATTATTATTATTATTATTATTATTATTATTATTATTATTATTATTATTTGATTTAATCATCCGCCTTGTCCTGCTAAAAAAAAAGTTCTACAGTGCATTATTGTGTGTGCATGCGCTCCCTCTTGCTATCTAGGCCTGTGGATCGCTTCTGGCCTACCCAGCTGAAAATGGGTACCAGCAGACGCTGTCCTCAGGATAAACGGGCATAGGGTCGTGAACCTCACTGCCAAATACTTTCTGAGAAACCGTAAAACTGCGCCCTTCTGGTGCCATCTACTTCAAAGGGGGAGCAGGTGTAAGTTGAACTCACACACGTTATATATGTGTATATGTATATTATATATATATATACATATATATATACTATATATATATATATACATATATATATAATATATATATAATTATATATAATATAATATATATATATATTTATATATATATAGAGAGAGATTGAGCGAGAGAGAGAGAGAGAGAGAGAGAGAATGGTAAAGTTTTGCAAAGACCGCCGTACTTTAAGGTGTTCTAGTTTAATCTGATTGAACAGGGGGATGCTTTTTAGATGAGGTGAAGCTTTTGATTGTTACAGCATGCGTCATCCGACAAGTAAATCAGTTCATTTGGTAGGAGTACGGTATAGCAACGCACATTTAACAAGGAAGTTCCTTGTACAGGAAATGAACGTTTGGTGCTGTCAAACCGAGTTAGTTTTGATAGCTTTTAACTTGCTTGCCATTTTGAAAGTATTGTGCTTTTTAATGCAATAAGCGTTGTAATTATAGTTAGGTTTTCTTTTTGGGTATCTTTTAATTTGTGAATTTTATGAGATTGTCTACAATTGATAATAGTTTTTTTGGAAGTTTTTAATCGAAGATCCCATTCTGGATGACATGCATAAATCGTCACTCAATTTTTATTTTATCAGAATTTGAAAGTGTTTGTTCGCCAATTGAATCAATTCTTTTTCTATCCTACTTTTTTATGTTTTATAACTAATCTTGTTACTTCTTTTTGTCAGCCTGCATCTAGCCGTAATATATTTCAGTATGACAATTAGAATTCTGTCAAGAAAGTTTTGGAATGTCTTGATTTCATAAGCAAAGTTTACAGCAATTTTTTACTTGATTTTCGTCGTTTTTTGGCTATTGATTGTTGTTGTAGATTTGTATAATTTACCTGCAGTTTACCTCCCCTGAGTGGACTTGGAGAGAGAGAGAGAGAGAGAGAGAGAGAGAGAGAGAGGGGTGATTAACTTGAATTTGGCGGATTAAGTAAACCGACTTCGCACAGGAACATGTTTGTTCTTTGTTGATAATTTTGTGTACGAAAGCTGTGTGAATTCATTCTAGGTGACGGTGAAGAATTTGATCCTATGAAGGTGCTTTCCCCTACGTTCATCTCTTATCGTAAGACGAAGCTGTATATTAGATTTTATTCAGGTTTCTATTCTTTTAATCTTCTCTTGCAACGTTTGACGTCTACTCTGATGGGAGGATGGTATCTGTATGTTAATAATGCCATAGCCAGCCTATCTGTGAGTCAGTACTCGTGTATCTCTTATGATACAGCTTCTTGTGTTTAACTGTTAATTATTGTAGTTTTACCGGCTTGTATTTAGATATTCTGCCCGTGCTTCATTGGAGCACTTTAGGACGTGGTGGAACACGTGAAGGTGAACTTTAGGGTGGTAACATCGGGTAAATATAAAGCAGTCTGTCAACTAATTCTTTAGTTCTGTTCTCCCTGTATGCGATGCGATCATGACTATCTCGTAAATTTGAGGACACTAGTAACTATTATAGCTGTATGTAATGAGGAGTATCATATGAGTCCATTATTCAATCACTCATTCACGTCGTCATACTTCTCAGTAGTTTAGATATCGCAGTGTTTCCAAATTATCAGAGGAAAAACGAACATGGAGATTACGCACAGAAAACCTCTCGGTCAGAATTCCTATCCCCAATGGCCAGTTGAGATGGGGGCACACTCAACATACAGATTAGCGAGTAGTGGGCCGTTATTACTATGCTCTTGGGTTACTAATAGCCATCACCATCAAGGGACATCATCAGTCATTGCGTTTGGAGTGGGCAGGGGGTAGGGAGATGAGTGGAAATGGGGAGGGGGAAGTGCCACTGCTGCCTGGCTCGCTGGTAGTGGAAGGGGGATGTGGTCTGAAGGAGTTTGTCCTTGCACCATGCCAACCACACACAAGACGGGGATAAAGGTAGAAGCTGACTGGGGCTTATGGGCAAGGGAGCGGGTGGTATGTCATCCCACTGTGTTGTCAGCCAAATGTCGAATTATAACCCTGAATTATATTAAGCCTTTGGCAGTTATAATTAGTTACGTTTATTCCGAAGCTTCTAAAGTCGGTTTATGAAAGGTAATTCATTGTTGAGGACGAAAGAGGGCGGCTTTTCTGAAAAGTGTTGTAATAATGTCGAAGTTCTAGAAATACATTGCCTGTGTTGGGGAATATACTCGTGTCTGTTTTCATCTTCTCTCACTGAAGGACTTGGAAAGAGGTTAGCATTACTCCACCATTACTGTTTCTGTTGCAAATATCATTTCAATGAGCACTGATTTTCCGTACTTCAGATAGAGCACGAAGTTTCAAAACTAACTGATGCTTCCTTGTCTTCACAGTCATTTCAGTTTGTCTTCTGTGCCATAGTCTGTATCATTACATTTCTTCAATAAGATATATATATATATATATATATATATATATATATATATATATATATAATATATATATATATATTTGATATTCCAGTTCTTTGAATGGAAGTTTTTGTTACTTTCAGAAGTTGAATACACAGTCCGATTCTTTGAGTGCTTTACATTACGCGTTTATCTTTACCACACAGGCGGACAAACAGACGCACATACAGAGGCACAAATACACAAAGACGGACAGAAGAAAGACAACTCTCACACATATATACACACATGCATGCATATATATATATATATATATATATACATATATATATAAATATATATATATTATATGTACGTTTTTACTTAAATGATTACAGTATTCGAATAACGTAGTTTATCATAACGTTGCAGTAGAAATGTATTAGATTGATGTGAAGCAAATATAATATAATGGAGCATTAGAAATGTACTATAACTAAACAGTTGACCTGGATTAGTATGATGTTGTAGGATTGGGTTAGAATGATGCAACAGAAATATGTTAAAATAATTCAGTATAAAAATAAGATCTCAACTAATAATAGGAGTGTTTAATTTAATTGTAAGTTATCCAGTGTAGTGATGACCAGACCATTACATGCTTGGAGAATACAGTAATTTTCACATGTGCACATAGCCTCGTAACACGTTTTTGAAATTCCGTCTTTTATGTGTGGTTAATCTAGCTGTCTCATAGGAATTGTGTAACGAAAAGTATCTTATTTTCTCTGGCAGATACCTCTTTAATATTCTGTGAATTGATGGGTGATATTTGTGTCCATTAAACATTTTGCTCAGGCTGCATCATCATCAGTTAATTTTTAAATTTGGGTTAGGGTCCTTTTCCCGTTGGCCGCTTTTCCTCTATTGCCATTGAGGGTTTAATTTTTAAATTTTTTTTATAAAGGTGTGTTAGTTTTCTGAAAAGAAAACTATTATGCCAGCTTTATCTGTCCGTCCGCAGATTTTCTGTCCGCAATTATTTCTGTCCGCCCTCAGATCTTAAAAATTGCTGAGGTTAGAGGGCTGCAAATTTATGTGTTGACCATCCACCCTAAAATCATCAAACAAGTCAAATTGCAGCCCTCCAACCTCAGTAGTTTTTACTTAATTTTTCAAGGGTTAAAGTTAGCCATAATCGTGCTTCTGGCAACGCAACAACACAGGCCACTCAGGTCGGCTGAGAGTTTCATAGGCAGCGGCTCAGACAGCATGAAACCGAGACCACCTAAAGATAGATCTGCTTTCGGTGGCCTTGATTATGCTCTGTACAGAAAACCCAATTGCCGCATTTTTTACTTGTTTAATGAGTTACCTTTGGGAGACAATGAATTCAATTTTGGGACTTACAAATATTCGTGAGTTTTTCCTTGGATTTGCGCGCTTTCTAAGCCGAGTGGGTGTCGTCAGAGAAAAGTTCATTGGATAAAGGTAGTCTGGCAATTGCCACTGCAATCTCGTTTTAGAGTGCACTAATGACATGGTACGTAGCTTATTTTTCTTTATTACTTTCAAGTGCAATTGCCTGTTTGTGTACGTGACAGCCTCCAAAACGAAGCAGATAAATCCATGAAGCATAATTGTGTTGTTATCCAAATAACTTGAGATTTCTTGAGCAGTGCGTCATCTTCATTTTATTCACTGGCACTTTCAAGAGGACATCCAACGAAATAATAATATGCCCTGGTCAGAATGGCAAGTGGAGTTATGTCGTATCACAACAGTTGTCATTATGTCTGGAGTCATATTCATGTTGATTTTCGGGTTTTGTGCTTTTTGTTCTGGAAGTTTCCATTTCTCTGTACAAGTTCTTTTGTAGGTAGTTACAGCTCAGCTACGTAAGCAATACTATCGTAATGTTAGCCTAGCAGTTGATGTATTTTATATGCTCTCTCTCTCTCTCTCTCTCTCTCTCTCTCTCTCTCTCTCTCTCTCTCTCTCTCTCTCTCTCTCTCTCTCTCTCTCTCTCTCTCCTTGAGGGAGTTATTAGGAAGTCTAAAAGGTATGATGGAATATTGGTAGCTGTTACCTTTTCTTGAGCAGGCGCTTTTTTAAAATGGTATAGATTTATACTATGCTATGGTTTCAGTAGTGTGTGTATGTGTGTGTTTGTGTTTGTATTATTCTTGTAATCTTATACATCTGCTTACTAGATTATTTAGGTCCTAGAGAATCTCTTTCAATATCCAAAGAGAAGGGCCATCCGTCATCTGCAAAGCTACTCATTTAACAAGTTTGCTGTTTATCTTTCTTTAGTATTCGGGTTTCTCATTTGCATAGAGGGTACGTGTTTTGCTGGTACAATGGAGCCAGAACTACTTTGTAACAGTAATTTTTTGTTCCCTTGCATAATGTTTTTTTTTTCCAAGGGTGTAAGACGTACTTTTTTGAGCAAAATTTTGTAGCCCGACTATCTCTATCAGAGTTTTTATTGGAAAAAAAATGTAAGCGTTGCACTTTATACCAATGACTGCTTCAGTCAAAAGAAATGCATTTATAAATATATAACCTCCAAGCAACTTGTTCAGAGAGCTCTTCCTAACAACCCTTGATATACCGTAGCTCGGGTTCATGGCAGAGTATTTATGTAACAGAGGAACCGACGTCGTTTATAATTACGTAGTTTGTCTGTTTTGTATTTATATCTTGATAGGTAAGCACAGGTGAAAATGTCACCTTCGTGGTCGAGGTCGTCGTTTAAGCTGTTGGGTTTATTTCTTTTCGAGTTTCGTGTAGTCATAGTTGATTCTCAATTAATTTTTCAAACGCCACCGTAACTTGGCTTTAGATAGGTTATTGGCAGTATATCAGATCCGCTTGGCTTTAAATGTTCGTATTGTTAATTTAAGAAAACTTACTTTAAAGTGATCCATGGATAATTTTTTCAGATAAATGCATTTTAGTTTTCGTTATAAATTGATTACAAATGTCATGGTAACTCCCTCTGTTGTTTCACATATTTTGGTACCCTTTAAAAGCACTGTTACATATACACAAAAAGAAAGTAGAAAAAAATTCTGATATCTTAAGTAAATATGGAATGCCATTTCAGATTTCCATCTAGAGGGTTTAACCATAGTTATTATAATTAAACATAATCCTTTTCTGTGTTATATATATTATGTGCACTTACAATAGTCGTTAGAAGTGTGTAATTCCATTAGCTAAGTATTCCGAGGATACTGAAATATTAACTTCTAATTATTATTCTTGTTCAATGAACAAGAAGAGTGTGAGCACCCAAACCTGCTGGATGATCTCTGAGAGGGGATGCTGTTGTGGAGATTTGTGTACAGCAAATCACAGGATAGACATGAGTGGCTGAATTTCACAGAGGCCCCTTGCTACATCGTGGTGATGGAGGTGCTTGATGATGATGATGATGATGATGATGACGTTTATGAGGGCTTTATACGTCACTGTGAAGGAATTTGAACTGCAGACAGCTGGACTAACACTACAACAGTATTTCCTGGGAGCGAAAGTTTCCTTTTAAACAATGTCTTCGGCGGTCTTTGGTGAAAATAGTAAAAGCTTGTCGAACTGAAGGTCACCTACATCCATTGTTAGGTTTACAACGTGTGGAATAGGGCGTAAAATTTGGCTCTGAGAAACAAATATTTGCTCTGGTGGGGTCCAAAGCCCCGTTTCTCTCACTCATTCTCCCAATCCGGATAATTCATGGTTTTCTGATTTCCTAAATCAATTCCCGTCACGCAACATGAACACAAGTAGTGTTTACATTAACATGGTTTGCCTCATTATACTGAGTTGCTCTTGGCGTTGCTGCTCTTAAGAAAGGGAGAAAATTGTTATTTTTGAAACCGGAGGAATTTAATTCTCCTTAACTTTATCCTAATATCAGGTGTCAATAGGATTCTGACATGGATTTTTCTGTGACGCAATCGGCGCTCTTTATGGGTACCTAGATTGTTATTTGCCACTGATGTTCAGATGCCAAGTAACAATGCTAACAAACAAACTAAGATAGTGTCATAAATCTTTATCCTATTTAGGAATGCTGAGAATCGCGCTGCTTGTAAACATGACTGACATGCACTTGTCAAAGTAACATGATAATAAGACCTGACAAAATAATGCTTAATCATAATCATACTGGTCTAAACTTGCATGTCGGTAGGTACTGAAGATAGTTACAGAAACATCCAGAGTTCACACTTGCTAAATTAAACGGTCGAAAGAAATTATATGTGTATTCCTCAGTGTAATAAAAACATGCTAAAATGCATCTTGCAATTTTGAAAACACTGTCTGGAACACCGATTTATAGCTTTCTAAACAAAAATGAGATGGTTAGTAAATGTTAGTTCTTTCAAAGTTATTCTGTTTATTTATGTAATTGCCAGTTATTGTGTATTCATGGTTAAAATTTTGCTTTTTTTGGGGTTGCCGGTAGGCTTTCTTTTCCCAACTGCAGAAAAATAATTGAAAAACCTTATCGTTGTTTGGATTGGACATTACATTATTGAAAAATAATCCTTTTTTCTCTTTTTGAAAGTTTTGAAAACTGAGAAACTAAGAGTTTCGTACTTTCTCCACCCACTTGTTTTTAACCCTCTTGTGACTTATTTCTTTCTCCTGGCCCAGCATTTGCTATTGAAAGAACTAGCCAGTCACTTGAGAATCTTGAGAAATTGTTGTTAGTTAGTAAGTCATTATTGTATTGTTTGTTTGATGTTTCTCAATCTAACTGCTTGGAAATGGCTTTGCTTGGCTGTCTATGTGGTAGTTGCAAATCTGCATTGATATACAATTACTATGCAATTTTTATTTTCTTGCTATACAAGAATCCTAAAAATTTTTAGCACTTATACTTCCAGTCACCTTAGTGTCCATTTTCAAATGGGAATTTAGAGGAATGACAAATGTGCATTAATTGGTTTTATAAATGGATAATGTTATCATGTAAGGGACAGAGTAGCTGTCATTCGTATTTTGTTTTATGTAGCATGAAGTTTAATTTTCTGGTATGATAATGTTTATGCAGTTTCTTTAGAAAGCACTTGCAAATGTGTAGACTGTGGTTTGTTGCCTGCTTAAAATGTGGTTAATAACTTAACATCACTTCTGTTGTTGCTATTATAGAGCTGTTTATTTGTTTATGAATATCGTATGGTCATTATAACTTTCATAGCCTGTGTCTTTGTGTGTCTGTCTGTCTCTGTCTCTCCTTGAAAGGTCGTCTAAGACGACCAAAACTCCTTGAACATTTTTTTCACGCTAAAAAATAGATAATCTCTGAGGAAGATATTCTATGCACATCATTATTTTGTAAAGCTTTTGCTTTTCTTGTAATTGTATATCTCTACAGTTTAGTAGTCGAGACCCTGAATAAGCTCCCTGGTCTAAAAACTCCTGTTGTATTTTGGGAAGGAGCCATTCATCATCTTTGATATAATCTTTCTGCAAATTGCTTTGTTTATTTTTCTTTATTATCAGGGTTTCATGCATGTCTAGCTGGCAAACAGTGTTACTGGTATGTTTGTACGCAAGAGAGAAGCTGAGTGTTTCCCTAATGGAATCATAAGAGGGACGATGGAAGTTTCTATTATGAGTGGTCTCCCCGCTTCTCTCTAGAAGCAGACACACTGAGGCAAAAACCACTTTAGCTGTCGTCATGCCTACAGATATACTGTACACCTTAATTAGCTCTAGCTCAGTTGAGTGTAAAGCATTGAGTAAAGCAGACGATGCTGGATCTCTTGTCTTCTAAACTTGCTATTTGACATTGCATTCATGCAACCTTATTGTCTCATTGAGGAAATGAAGGGATAAAAGAAGTTGTCCTGAAAAAGATAAATGTCATTATTCATACAATTTTATTAGTATTAAGTCTAAAAAAGATTTCTTGATAATATGCGCAGAGCGGTCATGTGTTTTGTACCACCAGTACATTGTTTTATAAGAAAAACTATGAAGTGTCATCGACCTTATGAACATTTTACTGAAGAGTGCATTAAAAAAAACTTCATAATAGAATCTGCAAATAAAGCAAATAAATGTTTTTCTGTGTCTTTGAACTCAATCGAAGTGAATTCAGTCGGTATCGTCATTGTTGGATAACCTCACCTTCTGCTAGAGGCTTTAGTAGCCTTAGTCCTTTAAATATTACTTAGCTCTGGCGCAAAGACACTCTCGCAAACCTTTTCCCACCGTTCGGCAACTGTTTCTTTCCTTTTACTGCAAAACTCTGGAATTTTCTAGTACCTGTCTCCATCTTCCCGAGTCCTCCGTTCTCCCATTTTCAAGAGATGGGTCTGTCGCTTCATGTGGAGTTCAGCTCCACATTTTCAATTTCTTCGTCTTTGTACTTAATTTTTTATTCAGTCAGAACCGGATAAAGCCACTGTGTTCCCCTTTTCAGCCGCCCTTGCCTTAACATTTTTTATTTCAGTAATTGCTCGTATAATTGTACGTAAATACAGTATATATATATATATATATATATATATATATATATATATATATATATATATATATACATATATATATATATATATATATATATATATATGTATATGTATATATATATATATATATATATATATATATATATATATATATATATATATATATATATATATATATATATGGGCGTGAGTAAGGTCTGTTTCTCCGTATTCCAAATTTCTTTTCGCACTATGTATAGTTAATGTCAGGATTTTCAAATCTTGTATAATTCATAAGACTTTATGTCCACTCTGTTATTCATTTGCTTTTCATAATTTTTGAGTTCGCTCAGATAAAAGCGAGTAATGTATAGATAATTGCATCCGTGAATGACTTTGGAGGTCTTATGGCAAGAACAGGTAGAGATATATTTATATATACAACCTTCAGGTAATTATGGCCGAGTATTTACGTAAGAAGGGTTACGGACGTCACTGGCGACTTGTTCAGTGCGTGAGGGTCTGTCCTTTCTCATAAGATTTATTTATATTTTCGTTAATATATTTTATAAGTATAAGCAAACGAGACGAAGTGTTAAGTATGCAGAAAAAGTTGCAAAAAGTTGTTAGGAAAATGAATGGAGACAACATCCTAGGAACTGATCTGAAAGAAAGGAAAACGATTATAAGTATCAGAGACAACATAAAGAGAGGGTAACATCTTTATCTGATCTTAAAAGGAAGATTAATTTGACTTTGCAAATTGAAAGAAATGTCTCTGACAAGCAGAAAAAGTTCCAGAAGAGAAGTTGCTGGAAAATGAATGGAGGCAATATCCCAGGAATTGATATGAAAGGATGAAAAACGATTTTAAGAATCAGAGAAAGCATAAATAGAATGTAAAATCATTATTTGATTTCAAAAGGATGATCAACTTGATATTGCAAGCTGAAAGAAATGTCACTGACTAGAGCTGCAATGCAGGGACTGCTGGCATTCAGTTTGAATTGTGCTGCTCTCACTCCATTTGCGTAATAGAGTCATAGAAGGTTATTTGGTTGATGATGAGTATGTTCTGTCATACTACTATGTAGAATTTAGGTTTGTTACATACTGCCTCTAAATATGCGTGTCAAGAAAAGAAGTATGATTCTGGTTTTTACGAAAACATATATAAGGTTGTCATACCACTGTGCAGAATTAAGGTTTATAGATACTGCCTATAAATGTCATGTTAAAAAAGCAGTAAGGTTCTGTATATTTGGGAAACGATTTATTAGAGATATCATAACAATGTGTGGAATTAAGTTTTATGTCTGCTGCCTCTAAATGTTAGTGTTTCCATGATGTTATTTGCGGGAAGATCAAGTAGAAGCTTTGTTTTTATTTAGGTGTTGTGTACATTACTTCTAGCAACTAAATTATAATGATTTAATTTTTTCCCGTGTACTATTTGTTTGCTCCCAAAATACATAGTGGACGGTTGTATTTGGGTGATTACATTATGATAACGCGTTGGCCCTTCTTTGATGATTAACTTTTGGTGGGTGACAATAAAGATCTGACGATTTGTCGCAATCGAGCTCATGTCAGCCAATTTCAGCGTCTGAAGCTCTCGAAAATGACATTAACCACAACGATATACCATACCACTTGCAAAGGACCGGTTTGCGTGACGGTTTTTACGCATCTGCTTGAACTCCAGGCATCAGTTTTTGCTGAATATGTAGGTATATATATATATATATATATATATATATATATATATATATATATATATATATATATATATATCAGTGTATACGCACATACACATGTAACATAAATATGTGTGTATATAAGTGTATATATATGCATATATATAATTATTCATGTATATGCTTGCAGTTGTAATTTGCATGCTTCTTAGTCTTCCCCCCTCATAAGTTGTCGTTGTTGTTGTCTTTTAAAGAAAATATCTAGTGGCCGTGCCGGAGATCTGCTTTTTACCGAGTGCGTTTTTGTGTACTTGATTTCCCGCTGGATTTATTGTGGTGATGACGGCTACTCAGGTATAAATGAAATGTATTCAAAAGACAAAAGGCATTTTTAACTTCTTCCACTGTTCAGTTTTGATTTTAAGAGGACCAAATGAACTGCGAGCTATTCAGCAAACTCCGTAGTGTATACACAACGCTGTATGCTATAAACTAACCTATGAGGACTGCAACGCTATGTGATGTGGATTTTTTGTGTCTTTTAACGACATTTTGATGTCAAGAAACGAGGAATGTTTACGTATAAATACGACTCGTCCAACTACTTATAACTGTTATACTTAAAAAAACATCGAAGCAAAGCCTTGTAACGTAACAGTTAATGAAACGTCTGATTTCAACTCCAGGTGATTTTCCCCATCTCTCCTACTGTACATAAAAGATCAGCGAGTAGGTGTAGAACCCTTGACCTGTATTCTTTGCTCCTCGAATACTTCACTGGAAACGCAAACATATAGACAGCCTGACAGAGTGAAATCTTCCCTAGAACGTGATACTCTGAATAAAGTCTTTCACATTGTTTCCTGTACTAAAGAAACAACATTACATTATGGTGAACAGGATGAAATAGCCAAATTGTAAAAAAATTTCGAGGCTTGCCAGTATCATGACTGAAATAGACCCGAAATTTTAAAAACATTAATGAATTACCTTGTTTTGAGCATAGTACGTATTTGGACGCTCAGTATTGTAATCTTCAACCTACTTCACTCGGAGAACCGCGACTATCTTTTATTAGAAAGTGGTATGTAGTATTTCATCATCTAGAAAGACAAAATCCTCTTCATGTTTGTCATGCAAGGTCTGATCCTTTTTGAATAATGATGTTTCCCACTGGATCACTTGCCATCAGGATACGATTTACCGAAAATAACTAAAAGATCATAATTCTGCTGTCATTATCCGGATGCACCATATCCTGCTTAATAAAAGGTTCATTGTGTTTGTGCGTGTGTGTGTGTGTGAGAGAGAGAGAGAGAGAGAGAGAGAGAGAGAGAGAGAGAGAGAGAGAGAGAGCATTTCTGTAAAGGTGCATTTGTTTATTACGAACAGGTACTTGAATCCGGAGAAGGAAGCTTGACGAACTACCCGGATTTTCCATCTGTTTAGTCTTTTTATTTGTATAACAACAGTTCATGAAAGAGAGAAGGCATATAAATAGCAATAACCAGGGACAGTTGCCTATTGCTAACTTTTAATGACTTGCAGTTATGGTTGCTTTTAAAAGTCAAACATATAACAGAAATATATATCTTATTAATTAAAAAGAATATTTTTCAGTATAGTTTCATTCAGCGAGGCCTATCTTTGTGTTTGTGTGTAGGTAGGGCAGTATCTCTTTGTTCCTTATTTAGTTTAAAAGTGACTCAAATTTCGGAGCACTGACCTCTGAATTACGTTGTCTCTACGTAGGGAATTCTTTGCATATCTCTGGAATCTTCTCAGTACTGAAGAAATAAACACCGTGCACTGTATTTTCACTAATCTATTGCTGCCGTTGTTATGGATACCGACTCTTAATACTACTCCAAAAAATGTTTTGAATTATCATGTGAAAGGTTGGTGTTATTTATTACCTCCTCTTAAGAGTTTACGTTTTAGTTTGGTTTGTTTGTCTGTCTGTCTGTTTCTCTGGGGGATTATGCAAACCCGAGCCTCGTGATTTGGAACTAATCGTCTGTTTTTTTTTTTTTTTTTTTTTTTTTTTGCAAAGTGTCGAATGTGCAGCCTTTCAATTAATTGACTGATTTTTTCCAGTGTCTTCTTTTTTCAGCCTGTATGTATGGTGTCTCTCTCACCATACATCCTGAATAGTGAGAGTGACAGAATTGATAAATTTGCTGAGACAAGAAAGCACTGAAAAAATCACTGTCAATGCGGTTACACCAAATAATAAAAAGAATGAACATTCGACAACTTGCCAAAAAAGAGAGGAAATGATTAGGAGAGTATCTGCTAAGGAAAAGGTACATATTGTGTCAAATGTTCCAAAATGAAAAAAATCGGAACTTTTTGCACCATATCGGTAATCTATCTAATATGATCAACAGTTGCAAAGAAAGTCTCATTGAAAGTTATGTTTCCTCTTATTTTGTGAAATTTCTTATGGATCTTGACAACTAACCGTTTTTGGTGTATTGAATTATGTGCTCATAGAGCCTTGACGTTGGCAGAGATATGCGCTTGCTACATGCTATTATTGTAATTATTATTTGTAGTTGTAGTAGTAGCTTGCATTTTAAGGGATTTTGTTAAACTGATTAGCAAAAGACTAAGCCAACTTATTCTCAAAGAAAAGTTCCAAAGAAAAGTGTTCTTTGTAATCTGATAAAACTTGATGCTTCTTGAACTGAGGAGTCTCCAGCATCTGGTGTTAAGACCACGAAAATGTATACACGCCTGAACCTATACACATGCCCACACAGTTTCGAAATTCATCGGATTTATATTTTCATCAGTTGCAAGGTTTTTTTTATTTATTTATTAGTACAATTTCCCCTTTTCACCTTAAGTCACAACTGACGGATTGCTAGTCCTCGGAGATCGTCATTTATGTATATTTGAAGTGCCTCAGTCTCGTTGCCTTGCTTTTCTTGCGAATGAATTGCTTCCGTCACTGATCACTGAGGATGAGAACAAGTTTAGTCATTATATCTTAGTTCAATTCACTTTGCTCACACTGGTTGGTTTTATGTACAACCCTCCACAGGGAAGATTCTCTCTCTGGCGACCCCTTGTACGTTTTCAAAATGTGGTTCTTATATTTTATAATTGTCTTTTATTCTTGTCAGTACCATAGCTCCAGCAGAATAGGAGTCTCAGTTCTTTTTTCAATTTTGCTTTCCTCTTGTATGATCTTCACTTCAGGCGGAATTATGTATAGTCTTAGCGCGCAATGTACAAATACTATTTCTAATAGTGTTGGTTTTATTTCCTTCGAACTTTGTTTATTAAATTGCGCAAAAGATTATTAGTCTTGCTGTTCTTGATAGATTGTTTCGTTGAGTCATTTATCGTTGTCCATATTTGCTCTCTCTCTCTCTCTCTCTCTCTCTCTCTCTCTCTCTCAAACCACGATCACGATCTACTGCGGTTGTGTTGAAGAGGGCGAGAGTTTATACAAAATAGAGATATTATCGCTGTTATAACAGCTGCTGTCTCTTAAGATTCATATCGTATAGTAGGGTATGATTCTAGTTTTGTTTACTGTTGAAGAAAAAAGGGTATAATCATCCTGGCTATTCACTTAAGCTGCTGACTAAGATACTGTTCATTGCTTGAAGTGTTTATCTTTTGCCTGTTAAAGTTAATTAGCGGATCATTATAGAGACATTTATTTAAGCGCTCATTTCTACTGAATTCATGGAAAAGGATCTTTTCAAATTGCCATGATACGAATAAACATTTTTAAACCGCCATCTCTCCAATTTTGTATTTTCATCTCTGGTTAGTTCTGCAGTCATGCGTATCCTTTCATGATATATATATATATATATATATATATATATATATATATATATATATATAATATATATATGTATGTGTATGTTGTTTATATATGTGTAATATATGTAGATATATGTGTGCATATATACGTAACATATGCATATATCTATATATATATATATATATATATATATATATATATATATATATATATATATGTGTGTGTGTGTGTGTGTGTGTGTGTGTGTGTTCGTTTGTGTACACACCATGATATTCATGATATTTTCCAAACATCGTACCCGTTCATGGTCGAAGTAAAGACCTCCGTTAACTGTCAGCTAAAACGCCAGAGCCGCATTCTTTTTTTTCATAAGCGTTAGAAACGGCTCTTTCTTCAAGGCACTTCTTATCTTTCACGGTGCACGGAGTGTGAAGCTGAATAGGCGTCTACTTCTTCAGCAGCGGCAAAAATTCACGGCTGTCGCTCCTCCATCTGGACTGTAACTGCTATTCCGCGGCAGCTTGTCTGAAGTCCTTGAGCAAAACGCTCTTTATAGGTTTTATGCAAGTGCGTGTGTGAGGTTGCTTTTGGTATGTTTGCATGTGGATATCATCAAGGAGTTCTTCGTGTGTATATATATATATATATATATATATATATATATATATATATATATATAAATATATATTTATATATATATATATATATATTTATATATATATATATATATATAATTATATATATATGTATATTTACATAATTAATATAGGTACATATATATATATATAAGTACTTATATGCATATAATTCATTATATATTAATATGTATATATATATACATATTGTATTATTTTAATTTCATGATAATTACGCCAGTGTTACCTATTTTTGCTGATCGTTTGCAAATATTTGAGCTTCATTCACCTTCCATTTCATAAGCTTTCTTATTGCTTCGAATCCTCATCCATTTCTACACGGGCAATTGGAGAATTTTCCTCTTTAAGGACAGACAGATGACTTTTGCCATTTTTCGTTTCCTCGTTAAAAAAAAGGAACATTGCCATTCATTACTTTTGCTTTCTACCCATCACATGAATATCCCATTTCTCCCTTTTATGACTTCTGTGTTCCTCTCCGAGATGCGGTTGTTCTACAGCAATTAATTGGCCAACCAGAGCAGATAAAATCTCTCTCTCTCTCTCTCTCTCTCTCTCTCTCTCTCTCTCTCTCTCTCTCTCTCAGTGTCTTTGATATGGAGCTATTATTTGTGGGTTCTCCTACGCAGGATCCTCTTCAAAAAGAGGTTGTTCCATATTCTTCATGCTTCTGTCTTTGCTTTTGGTTTTATTTGTCATAATCATTCTGCTTTCAGAATGTCGAGAAAGGGAATACTGATCTGCTGCACTTGATCTTATATGTACATTTTTTTCCATGTGTAATTTTCCTTAAGAAATAGTGCCTGCAAAAAGCGGTAGCCTGCTGGTCGCTACGAGTCTTTCGGGATGCGGTCGCTAGCCACATGCCTTTCTTCACCTTGCTGAAGGTAGGCACATTTACAGCACCTGGCTGCTAAGTACGCTAATGAATGCACAATTCAAAGCTGCCCCAGCAGACTGTACTTCATTCAAGTACACTTATGTCGAATCAGTGTATTATATATATATATATATATATATATATATATATATATATATATATATATATGCACGTTATATATACATATATAGATATATATATATATATATATATCATATATATATATATAACTATATATATGAATATATTAATAATAATATATTGTAAGGTTCAGTGCTTGTTATTGTTGGGAACAACCGTTCTGTCGTCGTTCCCTTGTTGAAGGTGCCCTCCTTACCCAGTAGTGCTTGTTTTTCTTTGTAAGAGGTGACTTTTGCTCCTTGATTGTGATTAACTTTAGTCAGGTTTGGGATAGCAGCGAGTACAGATCTCGACAGCATAGCAGCTTAGAGTTGGAGAATGTTGGAACTGAAGGTATTTCGCTACCTGTGGCCCTCTGCAGTTCGAGGATGGTTTTGATGGCTGAACCTTGTCCATCGGAGGAACGGTGTTGTTCCTGTTTTACAGCAGACTTGCTGTTGCCTTGCCTTGGACTCTGGCGATCATCTGTTTGTTTTTGGAGATGTTCCTGTTGGCCGTCATAGGGCGGGTATTTCGATGATCGTGCAAAGTTCAATGGTGTTTGTCCTCTTGGACCCTTCGTGGTCTTGACATCTCTGTGTAGATTGTCGTGGTGTTTTTTGTACTGCACGAGGGTATGTTAAATGTAATTCTCCAGATAATGTATTGTTACCTTGTCATTTTGTACAAGTAATTTGGTATTTGTGCTGCTTGATTTGTTATATTACCGCTTTGGCTATTGATATTTATGCTATTAAAGTATTTAAAGATTTGCATTTATGCTGTTTAACAATTTCTGTATTGTATGTATTTACGCTGCTTAAAGGTTTCCATTTGTGTAATGTATGAAGGTTGTTGTACCATTATATTATTTAAGCTGTGGGTGCATTTCTTTATGCTATCGTGATTTTTGTTGTTGTTGTAATTAAAGTATTTAACAATTGTTAACTGCAATGTTTACTGTTCATTATGATGTTTACTAATGTAACCTTTATTTATGCTGCATCTGTTATTGACTCTTGCTATTTAATTTATTTTGATAATTTAATTAATTTTGGACCAAACCTGACTCACTTGTATATATGTGAATAATTTAGGCTTAATAAAGTAGTTTGAAGGTTATTCTGCAGTTTTGTTGAAGTCCTTTTCCCGTTGTTACCTCTGCCCCTGCCAGACTTTCCAGTCCCATTATCAATTTTCTTAATTTATTTTTTTGAACCTGTATGGAGCTCATGGCTGACCATAACAATATATAATCTATATAATATATGTATATATATACGTGCATATATATATATATATATATATATATATATATATATATATATATATCTATATACACACTGATTCGACATAAGTGTACTTGAATGAAGTACAGTCTGCTGGGGCAGCTTTGAATATATGTATATATATATATATACATATAATATATATATATATATATATATATATATATACAGTCACAAAATTATATATATATATTGAAGAGAGAGAGAGAGAGAGGGGAGGGAGGGGCGTTTAGTTTGTCTTTGCTTTTCCTTTCACATTTTCATAGGAACACAGGAAAGCCTCGTACAATGGTAAAGATAAAATCCCGTTGCATTGTATTTGGTTCCATTACCACATGTTAACGTCAAGTTTATGGGACGTAATTTGTTGTTGTTGAATGAGATGCGTCTGGGTGGTGGCAGGAGGACAAGGATACAGTCTGCACGACAAGGGTCGACCATTTCTCTTGAATAAATTCCCCCTTAACTTCTTGAAGATTTATCAAGGCTTGCATGCGAAGTTTCTTCCTTCTAAAAAGTGGTGTCGTTATGCTGACTTCATCCGCCACTGAGAAATATTTATTGTGAAATTATTATTATTAATTATTTTTTTATTGCAATAGTCCCTATTATTTTGTTACCATTATTTTATTTTTATTTTAATAGCCTTTAGTAAAACATTTTGCAACTTTGTAGAAAATTTGGACCTTGGGTGACAGAGCAAATCATATGCATTCAATTCATTGAAGGGGAAGTAACAAGTTTTTAGGTAAATAAACGAGCAAGGCATTGTAGCATGCAGTATATTTATTAGTGAGAAGTTAACTAATATGTGCGCAAACATATTTGAACATACTCATGAAGGAATGAATACAATTTCTTTATATGCAAATACACAGTGCAGAGGCTAGAATAACGGTAAAATTAAAGCTCGTAACACATTGTTTCAGTGGCATCTGTTTTATTCGTATGGTGATTATGCTGTTCAAGCATAGATGAATTTATCCGTCAGTAACACGAATGCGTATGCACAGTTCTGTTTTCATAATAATTCGATACCGGAATTTCTGGATTTGTGTCTGTGAAGTTTTATTTGCACGAGCTTGTAGGACCCGAGGTTGCTGTCTCCCCTACCCTTCCGATCCCATACCTACCTCGCCCTCACCCTGGACGGACAAACAGGTTTGCAGGAGGATGGTGGATGTCTCCTCTACCTACCCGACTCCACCCGGGGCTAACAAACAGGTTTGCAGGAGGAGGGTGGATGTTGCTCCTAAACTCCCGTTCCCCGACCTATTAGCCAAGTTGTAGGGGGTTGGTGGCTGTGTCATGTCTCCTCTATTGTCACCCGGGTGGAGGACAAACAAGATCAGATCCTCTCGGATTTTATTATTGTAGATAGATAGATTCCCATCTCACATAAACTACGACTTTAACTTTAGGTGAATTGTGTAATTATCCGATCACTCGACAGAATGGTTATAGGAGGAAGAAGAATGTGTTTCTAAACTTGTTAGTAAAATTAGTAGATAGAAATCAGAGTTTAAATGATTCTTTTGTACCCTTTGGATACTAGAGCTAGAGGTCCTTTGTAGTCTTTAACCCGTTGTGTTTATTAAGGAATTTGTTTTTAGTTCCAGTTGTCTATTTGATAATGATGCAGATAGATTAACTTTATCACATTTTTCTTTTCGTTTTTCAAGTGGTTGCATTTAATTTGTAATTGCTCGAGTTCTTTTCATTCACATATATTCGCAAGCATAATCTCAACGTATTGTAAGTGTTTGTTTATAAATGCTACGTTTATTTTTCATATCTGATAATACTCTGTAAATACTACTGTATAAGTCTTCGTAAATATGTGGAAGGAATGATAATGATTAAATACATTTCGCTTCTCAGCGAATTTTAGCATTCGATATCTTCGAGCAAGATTGAGATATTTCACTTACATGCAAAACTTTTATCGTTTATTGTAGCTACAATTTTTAGAGGAAACTGTTACTGTCAAGAACGAATAGAGATATATACGCGGTTTACAGTGTTGTAAACGTTTTTGATAGAAATTGGAAACAAATTTATGGTTCATTTCTGTATCAGTATGGCACATTTGTGTTTCGTATTTACTGAAAATGCTCTCCGGATATTAATAAATCCAGTTAGTAACAGAGCACTTTGTTGGTTCTAACCAACTTTCCACCTGATAATTCAAGTCAGTCTAAAGGACATTCAAAGTGACCAGACATTTTCTGGACTTAATCTTATCTTTCCGTTCTTTGCCGTTTAAGAATAACAAATCAGGTGGAGCATTTTCAGTAAATCTTATAAAAGCAGTTGGTTGCATGAAGGGACAACAGAAAAACAACTTGGAGTCTTTCGCATTTTATTGGGTTCTAAAGTTTCCAGTCTACTTCGTCAAGATGATCACTCACGAGAGAGAGAGAGAGAGAGAGAGAGAGAGCCCTCTTTAATGTATCGAACCCATCTCAATCAATCGCTTCCTGTTTAACCTTTCCTTCCAATCTATTCCTTTGATCAGATCCATTTGGAAATAAGCCCCAGTCGCCGTCGACTTAATGATCCTCCATGAAAAGGTCACGGGTTCGGAAGTAGTGAAATCTGCTTCGGAATTTGGGTGCGTTTTGTTCGACTAATGAAAGACGCAGATAAATGGGTTTCGCTCGGTTGATGTGGTTGATGCGAAGCCAGAGAGAGAGAGAGAGAGAGAGAGAGAGAGAGAGAGAATAATCTTACATGGAAAATAGGATTTATCATAGCTTCATAGATTTGTTGCCTCAAGGAAGCATATTTTATCAGCAATTTTATGTATTTTGTATGATACATTATACTTGACCGGGCATGTTGCTTGAATACAAACTACAACTTTAAAGATAATGACCTGTTTTTTTTAAATGAATTCTAATTCTATCTACAGAGAGAGGGGAAAGTTATTCTTTTTCTTTATCTATATGTTATCTTTCTTTCTGTCTTGTGCATTAATTTATTTACGTCTCTCCTGGAAGAGAATTGTTTTTATAGTATGTAAAAAGTTTAACTTAGTATTTTATCTCAGTGTCCAACCATTAACTCGGTAAGTGGTAATTCACGAAGCAATAGGCGTTTTTGTTCCAAGTGCACAATAATGCACAGAAGTGCAGTGCAATGTTTTTGTATCTAAAGGCTACAATGAGATTGTTGATTTCAGAGTGAATGTCTTTTATGAGCTCTCGACAAATTTATGGCTCTTTTATGGTGGATTATGTTACAGATTTATTTTAACTCTCATCTTTGTCTGTATGGTCAGACAGACGCGTGTGCTGGCGTATGTACGTATATGCTCTCACATACTATAGTGGAGTCACATCTACCGTGCATTTGATGTCTAGGCCAGTCCCTTACGATGCTCCTGATTGGCTGTTGATAAGCTAGTCACAGGCCTGGAAACTCTCAGTCTCTCTCAAGAGTTCACATAGGTAGGATGTATGTTCCACCTCTCCTGAAAGACGTATCCCTCAGGAGAAGTGGAACATAGATCATACCCTTGTGAACTCTCGAGAGAGACTGAGAGTTTCCAGCCCTGTGACTGGCTTATCAACAACCAAT
The DNA here is from genome assembly GCF_015104395.2 of Macrobrachium nipponense. Taxonomy (NCBI): domain Eukaryota; kingdom Metazoa; phylum Arthropoda; class Malacostraca; order Decapoda; family Palaemonidae; genus Macrobrachium; species Macrobrachium nipponense. The sequence goes on along the minus strand of NC_087202.1, from coordinate 42,436,153 downwards.
CAGGAGCGTCGTAAGGGACTGGCCTAGACATCAAATGCACGATTGATGTGAATCTACTATAACCCGCTAACCAACCCTAGTAGGTTCGAATCCTGGTCGGATTAGGTGTACTTTGCATGTACGTTCATTTTCTTTTCGGAGAACATTATTCCCATGGTGTTCAGAACTTGATATCAATAGGCCAATGGCAAATCGTCTCTTTGTTATATATAAGTATTATTCATGTATGAATTTATGCATGGATATGTGTACGTATATATTGTATGTATTGTGGATGCATGCGAGCATGTTAATTAAATACAAGATCGCCAGTACCCCTATTTTCGCTGTGTTATTCGTTTACTTCCAGTGTAAAAATGATTGTGAACCTATTGATCTTCCCCTATCTGTATTTTTCCTTCATTCTTCGTCACTGGTAACATCGTTGCGTAACTTTAACAGATCTTTTTCACTCGTGAAGACGAAGAAAAGGTAAAACGTTCATATTAGCCGTATTCGGCGAGGCGAATGCGATTTCAGCAGCGTGATGAAGTGACTTTGACGACTGAAATCCGTTATGGGCCTGTAACAGGGCTGATCGAAAAAGATTCGATTTGATATACTATAATCTGTTGGTAAAAACTGACACTGAAAAGATTTGGTAACTCGGTTCCTTAGAAGGAGAGGAGGAGAGTGGGGCGGGAGGTGGGTGGTGTTTGTGTAGCCTTTTGTTGTCGCACGCTTTTCAGGATACTCCCATAGCGGGGTAGTGCCTTCAGTGCACCTCATGAGGTGCACTGTAGGCATTGCTGAAGATTCTGCGCAGCGTCCCTTCGGCGCCTAGCTGCAACCCCTCTCATTCCTTTTACTATACCGCCGTTCATATTCTCTTCATTCCATCTTCCTTTCCACCCTATCCTAACAATTGATTCATAGTGCAACTATGAGGCTTTCCTCCTGTAACACCTTTCAAACCTTTTTACTGTCAGTTTCTTCTCAGAGCTGAATGACCTCATAGCTCCCAACACTTGGGCTTTGGCCTGAATTCGATATCCTGTTCTTTTCAGGATACTGAATCCTTTTCTTGATTAGGAGATAGGTTGAATTTTCTGCCATGGATTGACCATTCGAAAAGGCAAGCACGAAGACAAGTGACCTTCGCTGGCACTTGTGAACCAGTGCCCTGTAGCGGCCGTATGAAATCGATCTATCAGTAGCCACGTCAAGGTCTTTTTTCTAACGTAACAAGTGACTCAGGAAAAAGTCGGGGGAAGTTGATTGGAGAAGACAGACGGGACAGATATGAATACCAGAGGGAAGGATGTCTTCGGATTGCAGTGCCATGATTCTCTCTCTCTCTCTCTCTCTCTCTCTCTCTCTCTCTCTCTCTCTCTCTCTCTCTCTCTCTCTCTCTCTCTCTCTCTCTCGGTGTAACAGCTGCACCGGAATCCCGTCCGTATTTAGTTTGAGGCCTCTTGGGGGATGTGGGATGCACAAGTATTTATTGTCACTGTTTACGTTGTGGTTACGTAAGCGTAATGAACTAGAAAAGATGGCGAAACAAGGGTCTTTTGTCTTCATGTGGCGTTGAGACTTATTATTTTGTTTCGGCCATATTTTTTTTCTCATATTTTCAAGATTTTCGTTTTTGTTCATCGTTCGTGAAGTATTATGTACTGTTCCTCTTTTTCACGAAGGCGATTCGTCATATCACTTGTTTAGAGTACTATTTGCAAGTTATTTTTTTTAAACTGTATTACCTTTCTTTTTATTTCTCGTTGTACGTAAAATTCGAATCTTTCAATATTATGTTATAATTTCCTGGTAAACCCTACTTCTGTGCGTTCTTTTGTGACTGTTCACTTATTGAGACTTTTCACAAAACTACATTTTCGAGAAAGATACCTTACTGATCCAGGAAGGTTTTCATTCATTCCTTTTTGAATTCGTGATTCATGTTTAATGTCCAAATATAAGTGAATTTATGTTCAAGACAAATAAGAATCATTAACAGAGCAGTTTCAATGAAGAATTAGGTACAGTTATCAAGAGAAAGATTTCTATAATAATCTAGTGTTCATGAATATCGTGTATTCTTCTCTGTATAGTCGTGGTTGAAGACGTTGTGAAGTTTCTTTTGCCTATGAATAATAGAATAGAATATGATTCTTTTCAGTCATTTGTGAAATATTTATCATACAAATAATAACTGACAACTATAAACTTAAGATAAGGACGGCTACAGTATAAGCACAATACAAAATTCTGATTAGCCTAAATCGCTTGGAAACGGTTTCAATGAATCTCAAATTTTCTCTGGGTAGCCCCAACACAATGAATTATGAGTCGTATTTTGAAGTGCAGACACACTTAAAAACATGAGGATGTGATTAATGACACGAGAGAATGGCCCTTAGAGACAGGGGAAATGAGCAGGGCTTTTCCCTTCCATAATTATAGAGCAGAGCAGAGAGATCAAAAGATTAGAGTGAAACTTCAGGAATTGTGGTTTTCAGTTTGCAGGATTTTAGAAGGAAATGAATCAGTCTCAAGATGTTGCGTAGTGAAGGCTGATGACAGAATGCCGTTTACTTCCCTTTTACTTTTGTTATTCTCTTTGACTTCATCTATTAATCATTCATAGTTCTCTGTGCTTACGTTGATGTTGCTGCTGATATAAGCATCTTGTGACACGGATGAAATTTTATGCCTTGTTGGTTTTACTTATGGCAACGACGATTGTTACCATAATTCAGAAGTAGCTGGAGCGGTATTTCAATGTGATCATAGTGTTTTGCTTGTTCGTCTGTGTTTATAGCAAAGAGAAGTGTCGTATACCAGAAGAAAATCTTCCTGAGCATTGTATGGAAATGTTTTGCATAGCAGAATAGAGCAGTTCGGTCTGATAAACTTGGACATCCATAGCAATATCCAGATTAGTGTCTTTCTCTAAATCCTTACAAGCTTGAGAATGCAGGACCACCTTATTTGCTGCAGCAGAACGGTTGATCCGAGCGTTGAAGTTGCATTTACATAATCTCTGGTTTTTATTCACACACGCCCGCGCGCGCGCGCACACACACACATACACGCACACACACACACACACACACACATATATATATATATATATATATATGTGTGTGTGTGTGTGTGTGTGTGTGTGCTTGTATGTAGCCTATGTATGTATGTATATAACAAGCTCTTGACATGCACAAGAACTACTATCCCATCTACGCAGAATGATAACTTAGATCATCACCAATATCGTCGTTTTCTTGAAAACAAGTTTGTCCTTCGTTATCTTAGCATGGAAATGCTTGGGAACATCACATACTGCGTCTTTCTTATGAATGTTGTCGTAATAGCAGATTCGTATGAAATAATTTGTATGGAGGGAATGATTAAAGAACCCCTGATTACAGAAGAGGAAACCTGAGAACTTTTATCTGCAAGAAACAGACAATGAAACATGTTGCTCCGGAAATTCAAGCGAAACTTCGCTTCATATTTGAATTGCAACCAGAGGCAGTAATTATGAAGATAAAGCTTTCGATAATGATAAGAAATGTTCCAGAGTTAAAGCAAAAATAGAGCTTTTTCGCTGACATGTGTCACTGATAAGACTCGTCCTCAGTCAGGGCAAGTCAGACATAACAAAAAAAAAAAAAAAAAAAACAGAAGCAGGACATGTGGTTTATTTTATAAAGTCATCATTTATGATGTTGAGGAGGGACAGAAATTCTCCCTTCGTGAAAGCATGACATTTATGAGGAACCTTAACATTTCTCGAAAATGGTTTCAGAGTTTTATCGCTGAAGGACAAATCAAGAACGGTTGATAAACTCGACTGCCTCGGCCACTCTGATAACATCGACCCAGAACTTAACTGACTTTTGAAATGGCAGCCACTTACCAAGATGTCTTGAATTGTGCGTTGTTTCTGGTGGGGGTCAAGTTACCAAGAGACATAGGCATTCACAACTACTATGTCTCTCTCTGTCTGTCTGTCTGTCTGTCTCTCTCTCTCTCTCTCTCTCTCTCTCTCTCTCTCTCTCTCTGTTATGAAAATACACTGGCAACGATGGCTTTCATTTGATGTTTTTCATGAGCGACTTAAAAGTCTTGACTTATTATTTTGGTTCATTAACCGTCTCCACAATAGTTCCTCTGTGTTTTGGCGTGACTCATTTCTGCTCGAAATGTGCTTCTGATATTTTTTCTTCTTATCACAGACAGCAAAAACACATGCGTTAGTGTCATGATACAACAGCCAAGTGGACGAGAAGCAAAAGCATCAAGTGTCGTACGTGACGTGAAATATACATTAGCTGGTTGCGTTCTCTTAATGAATCGCACTTTCTTTTTTAGTTTCTTGATTTATTTTTTTAGGGTTGCAATGACTCACATTTGGGCTGATCATTTCCTCACTTTGTATACATGTCCAAGATGCTGTCATTCCTATTGCGATAGTTTCTCGCAGAAATGATAAAAATGTAAAACACGTGAGAGAGAAAGTTATCTCATTATTCTCGTTAAAAGTCATAACCTTTTTAAACTTTTACAAT
>NC_087202.1:42414106-42426606 GCF_015104395.2 Macrobrachium nipponense | reverse complement strand
CCTTCGACATGATACCACACACATGGTTAATAGAATGCCTGAAAATATATGGGGCAGAGGAAAATACCATCAGCTTCCTCAAAAATACAATGCGCAACTGGAATACAATACTTACAAGCTCTGGAATAAGACTAGCAGAGGTTAATATCAGGAGAGGGATCTTCCAGGGCGACTCACTGTCCCCACTACTCTTCGTAGTAGCCATGATTCCCATGACAAAAGTACTACAGAAGATGGATGCCGGCTACCAACTCAAGAAAAGAGGCAACAGAATCAACCATCTGATGTTCACGGACGACATCAAGCTGTATGGTAAGAGCATCAAGGAAATAGATACCCTAATCCAGACTGTAAGGATTGTATCTGGGGACATCAGGATGGAGTTTGGAATAGAAAAATGCGCCTTAGTCAACATACAAAAAGGCAAAGTAACGAGAACTGAAGGGATAAAGCTACCAGATGGGAGCAACATCAAACACATAGATGAGACAGGATACAAATACCTGGGAATAATGGAAGGAGGAGATATAAAACACCAAGAGATGAAGGACACGATCAGGAAAGAATATATGCAGAGACTCAAGGCGATACTTAAGTCAAAACTCAACGCCGGAAATATGATAAAAGCCATAAACACATGGGCAGTGCCAGTAATCAGATACAGCGCAGGAATAGTGGAATGGACGAAGGCAGAACTCCGCAGCATAGATCAGAAAACCAGGAAACATATGACAATACACAAAGCACTACACCCAAGAGCAAATACGGACAGACTATACATAACACGAAAGGAAGGAGGGAGAGGGCTACTATGTATAGAGGACTGCGTCAACATCGAAAATAGAGCACTGGGGCAATATCTGAAAACCAGTGAAGACGAGTGGCTAAAGAGTGCATGGGAAGAAGGACTAATAAAAGTAGACGAAGACCCAGAAATATACAGAGACAGAAGAAAGACAGACAGAACAGAGGACTGGCACAACAAACCAATGCACGGACAATACATGAGACAGACTAAAGAACTAGCCAGCGATGACAATTGGCAATGGCTACAGAGGGAGAGCTAAAGAAGGAAACTGAAGGAATGATAACAGCGGCACAAGATCAGGCCCTAAGAACCAGATATGTTCAAAGAACGATAGACGGAAATAACATCTCTCCCATATGTAGGAAGTGCAATACGAAAAATGAAACCATAAACCACATAGCAAGCGAATGCCCGGCACTTGCACAGAACCAGTACAAAAAGAGGCATGATTCAGTGGCAAAAGCCCTCCACTGGAGCCTGTGCAAGAAACATCAGCTACCTTGCAGTAATAAGTGGTACGAGCACCAACCTGAAGGAGTGATAGAAAACGATCAGACAAAGATCCTCTGGGACTATGGTATCAGAACGGATAGGGTGATACGTGCAAACAGACCAGACGTGACGTTGATTGACAAAGTCAAGAAGAAAGTATCACTCATTGATGTCGCAATACCATGGGACACCAGAGTTGAAGAGAAAGAGAGGGTGGATAAGTATCAAGATCTGAAAATAGAAATAAGAAGGATATGGGATATGCCAGTGGAAATCATACCCATAATCATAGGAGCACTAGGCACGATCCCAAGATCTCTGAAAAGGAATCTAGAAAAACTAGAGGCTGAAGTAGCTCCAGGACTCATGCAGAAGAGTGTGATCCTAGAAACGGCACACATAGTAAGAAAAGTGATGGACTCCTAAGGAGGCAGGATGCAACCCGGAACCCCACACTATAATACCACCCAGTCGAATTGGAGGACTGTGATAGAGCAAAAAAAAAAAAAAAAAAAAAAAATAGTAATAATGATAATAACAACACGGTATTTCATGTCGGATATCACTTTAATCGATACTTTCGTAATGTTATTGCCTCAATATTTGCTTGAACTTGAATATTGTTCGATCTGCAACGAGATAGGAAGTGATTATCAATTCATTAATATGGATAAAAAATAATGTCTGATCGGCCGTCACGCTGGTTTGGCATCACCCTAGAGTTCATCAGTAGCCAACAACGTAATTACACATCTAAGGTCTTCTGCCGTTTGTTCTGGATATTTAGTAAAATCTTCGACGAGAAGATACACTAATGTATCTTGAAAATGCCAATACTCATTTCGAATTTCCTTCATTAATGATATGCTCTTAATTCAAGTTTCCTTCATTTCCATTGGGAAACCTTCTTGGGTAAACAGTATTCTTCTTGAAAGAATTGACGTAAGCATAGGCAAGAAAATGCCTTAGTATGGGTTGAGGAACCACTAATACCTGGATAAAGGATAAAGTGACAAAAAGGAAAAGAATGATAAGGTGGACCTATTTGGTTCTTGGATGCTTCTGAAGTTTTATCTCCATTTTGCTCTTATGGAAAGATGTCTTCTGTCAGAGATTTCTTGAGAGACTTTAATGGAGGACTGTCACTTGCAGGGGCAGCTGGAAATTAAGGAACTGGTGCACGTATTTCCTTTGAGGAATATCTCATCATCAAATACACTTGTTAGATAAGCTTTGATTGAGAGTATCTGACAAGTTCTAAGACAGGAGTCTGCCAACGTTTTATTTTTCATTGTTTTAAATTAATTTATTTTTTGTCGCATGACCTTCCGCTTTGTCGTCATGTCTTCAACAGTATTTTCTTCGGTTTTTAACTCCCTTTGTGTGTCTGCGTTTTTTCTTTGACGTATTCTTATCCATTCATTTCAGTTAACTTGGCAACGTCCGTAAAGACCTGTTTATTTGGATGTGTGCATCTCTTCCGCCTCCATTTGAAAATAGTCTCTCTCTCAGTTGTCATTGTCTCTGTTCCCCATCTGTGTTCGCTGCTTCCCAAAGGAAGCAGCTAAATGAATTACCCTTAACTGCACATCCCTGAAGGCCGATGACTGATCGCCGGTCTCGTCAACATCCATTTTTGCCTCGATGCCCAACGGCATTAACACGGAGGTGACGCCGAGTTCCGCGATAAGGGAGGTGAGTGATGTCCCCTCGAAGATATCAGATGCCGCTGCGGTGCCCTCCGCGCTCTCTCTCTCTTTCTCTCTCTCTCTCCTTGGTCCCTTGGCACTGACTTTAATCACGTGTGTCAGTGCAGAAAGGGCGTTGGGGTCACACTCTGCCTTCGGTTATGCACGTGAGTGTTGATAGATGGGCAGCCTTAGACAGACAGACAGATATACAGAAAATAACTGTTACAAAGAGCTACAAGGATTAGGATGTCTCAAAGACTTCTTAGTCCATCCGAGGAGACATCGTGTGCTCACTTACCTGTAGGAGCAGGTTTTACTGTGCATTCACAGTGTCCTAATGATTTTGTCTAACTTTCTTTTAAACTCTTCCACACTGTTGCTGTTTACAACTTCTGGTGGCAGTTTATTCCACGTGTCACTTATCTTGTATGTAAAGAAGTTCCCACAATGAGATGTGTTGTATCTCTTCAGTTCTAGTTTCCATCCATTATTTCTTTTCTGGTTTTCGTTTAGTGTAAATAGGTTAGACGAATAGTCTTTATACTTATAGCCTCCAAAGTGTGTGTGTGTGTGTGTTTGTGTGTGTGTGTGTGTAGAGAGAGAGAGAGAGAGAGAGAGAGAGAGACTGGTCTAAGCTACTTTGTGTATCATTTTTATCATGAATGGGTCGTGAGAGATTTCTCCTAATTGTTATTTATGTTCAGGTAGCCAGCCAGTACCTTCTCGTGTGAATTGACCTCTACATTTTCCTCTTTCACTCTAAATATTTTTTTCAATAAAAAAAGGCCAAGCATATGAAAGAACAACAGTCTGTGCTCCGTTGCTTGGTTAAATCAGCACAATTGATCTCTTGCGCATGACAGGTGGTTTTTGAGTAAAGCAAAGAAATTCCAATTTTGCTTGTTAATTTGCGTGTTTGTTTTGACAGAAAGGAAAATGAGATGATCTGTAAATGAGGAAACATTTCTACCTTGTGCAAAGATCGACGGAACCGCTCTTATTTCAGAAAGATAAAATAAATGTAGAGGCACCAAAGATAAATACAATGCACACATATTCACACACACACACATATGTATACGACTATAAAATATTATTTGTTAAAACAGAATTCCATCTAATAAAGGAAGCCAATAAAAACACCAAAAGGGTAGGTTTTACAGTGTTATATTTTTCAAGCGCAACTGTCTTCCTGAACGTTGACGAAGACAATATGTCTTAAAAATATAACACTGTAAAATGCACTGTACCCTTCTGGTATTTTTAAAGTCTATTTTATATATATATATATATATATATATATATTATATATATATATATATACATATATATATATATATATTATATATATATATATATAATAACATACATACATATATATATACACAAAAACATATACAAGAACATTCATTAATGATCACCCGTACCTAACAGTGTTGTATCCCCGTATGAAGAAAGTAAGTAGAATGATGAAATTCGCTGTGCTGTCGCAACATTTCGCAAAGCGATTGTGTCGGGCAGCAGCTTCACTCCATCTAGGACATGGTTTCTATTAGACGTCTCATGACGAGGGTTCTGCTAACAATAGAGACCCGTCATTTGTGACGGTTAGGGTAAAGGCCACTTTTCCCGGATCTTCTCTCTCTCTCTCTCTCTATCTCCTCCTCGAGTACCCTAGACTGTTTCTCCATTGAGGGTTGGGTTACCTCTGCAAACAGGCGCAAGAAGAGGCGGAGATGGAGATTCAGGAGGATTTGCTTCAAGGGTAATGCATTGTTTATGCTTTGCCCACCTACGGAGAACTGGCCGCAAGTAGTTTGCTCTCTCTTGCGCCTGCAGTTCATTATCCCCTTCTGCAGTGTGTAGCATTATGGTAGTCGTTATGAGGTAGTGGTGTAGCAATTGTAGTGGCTATTTCGTTCGCTATTGTTATTTGACATGAAACTCTTCAGTTGATTTACAACCGTCTGGCTGTTCTGGTGATATCATATTCATTCCTCTTCTACCCTTTCTACTTCTCGTCTGTAGGTTTCAAATAACGGCTAAATTCTTTCGCCCATGAGAGTCGAGGTTTGCGTTGAAGGTTCACTCTGTGGAATTAATTGAGTTACGGTCTAGTCCATGTTTGTATAAGGATTTACAGCTATTCTGCTCTTACATGGGATTACAATAATCCCGTGCCTCAAAATTTTTTTTAATGATAGGGCAAAAACTAATGAGCTTCCAAAGCTTCGGTAAAGGATGCAGTACTCGGCGAAGTAAAGATAGTGAACAAAATTTTGTTTAAAGCAGTCCATTGTTTTTCATAAAACCAAAGTTTAAGAAGACTGCGACATGGTGTAAAAATACCCGAAGTTCGTTAATTTTGTGAATAATACATAGTTTGCCATGGAAACTATTAAAACAGGTTAAGGGTTAATTTACATAAAACTTTATTCGCTGATGATAATTAAATATTCTTATTTGGGTAACAGAATTATGGTATGAAATCTTCTTTACAATTCAAAGCTAACAAAGCATTTGAGGAGCGTCGTAGTTGATTATGAACCGTTTAACGTTGTAATAATCCATAATATTTACGCTGATACTCATGAACCATTTTACATGAATCTAATCATTTTGAGCTGGCATCAGGATGAGTTGCATACGCTTACCCTCCAAACTCCATTTTGAAAGAGTGCCAGTAACCGACACAAAACCCTAATTGACATGAAAATAGTGCCACAAACCACCCGAGACTTTTCTTCTCTCCCCCGCCCGTACTTTTTACCGATTATAATTAGTTCCTCCGGTTCCGGGTTTTCATTTGATGTAAATCGTCAAAACGTTGTCTGGTAAACTGGCTCTTATTTGCTTGCCAAGAGCACTGAATAGACCCTTACATCACTCCTCCTTTAGTCTCAAGGAATCCCAAGACGGCCTTATTTTCGCCTTTGTTTCGGCTGCTTTCTGAAATAAACTTTTTCCTTGATTATTTGCTCATCTTAACGTCGGCGACAGGCTCTTCCTGTCATCAGAAAATAACAGATGTGTTGAAAAGAGACTGATGGTTTTGGCAACGGCGACTTCGCAAGTGGAAACTATGAATAATCTACGAGGAAAATAATGAGTAACTAAAAACAAATGTTTGCTTGTGAAAGATATGAAAGATTATGCTGATAAATGCGAACTTTCTATTCAGAGTGCTTTCAATAAATAATTTGCATATTATTGTTATTGATTAGTAGTAGTAGTAGTAGTAGTAGTAGTAGTAGTAGTAGTAGTATTAAGATTACTGGAAATGTGTTTATACCAAATTATGACTTTCTTAATGCAAAATAGTTCTCGTAGTACCAAGTTTTCCAACTAAATTTGAAGACTTCGGATCCTGTGTTTCTAGGGTTATCGTGCTCGTTCCGACTTGGTGGTGAGGAAAGGCTTTAGAGATGTAGTATTCATAATTTATAGTTTTCTAGTTGTTTAAGGCGGTCGTAGCTTTTCAAGTTATAACAATAAACGGCAAAATGTTTTTTCCTGATTTGTCGACATTTTGGTAGTACGAAATGAGGACTTTGGGATTCTTAATGCAGGAAACTGTACATAGAATTTGTAGTTCGTGTATTTGTAGGTTCTCAAGTTATCACTCTTGAATGAATCACGGGCAAATCCAGCGAGATATGTAAGGCCATTTTACAATTTCACAAATGAGTCGAAAGTTGTTATACATGTTGTTGTCTAAACTTTCTAACGTATGGATTCGGTGACAGTCTTCAGAAATTGTTACTAATTCCAGAGGTTGAAAATGTCAACAGTATCCCGTGCTCACGTGACCGGAAACGGCTGCGTTCATTATACGACGTCAAGCAACAGGAGGATCCATTTTCCCAACAATCAGAAACGCTTAACTGAAGGAAATGTTTTAATTCCAGAGTTGATTTCCATCATACGGTTGGAGGGAAATGAATTGGGTATCAGAAAGGGCAATGTTCACCCGCCGTTTTGAATCCCTTCCTTCATTTCCCTTTCACTGAACACCGCCTGAAGTAAGAGGCAAAACTCGAAAAGCCCCAGTGTGTATATGTCCGAGTATTTGTGCTGTGTTTATTTGTCTGTGAGTGTTCACATAAAGCATCCTTTTTCATGGTCGGATGAATGGCGACGTGGAATTTTAATCTTTGTTAGCGGTCGAGTCTTTCTTCCGGGGAGAAAATACTACTGCCAAGCTTGGAGGTGGGTAAGGGGATCGCTATACTTTGTGTGAGGGTGAGTAGGGAGGGGTCTTAGGTAGGTATTCTCTCTAACGTAACACTTTTGTTATATATATATAATATATATAATATTATAAATATCTTATATATTATTATAATATATATTAATATTATAAGCACATATGTATATATGTTGCATACATACGTACATATATATAACACAATATACATATATATACTATATATATATATATATATATATATATATATATATATATATAGTGCTATATATATGTAGTATGCATGCATGTATGTATTTATGAATATTATATGCAGTGTAAGGGCCGTTGACACACTGCTGATGAGTCATCTTGGATATGTAGTGCGATAACGTTATTAGTTATCTACACCTACAAACGAGAGTATGTTTCAATACATGTTAGACGATACAGCGTAATAACAATATATCTGTATTTGCTCGTTTATTACATATATATATATATTTATATAGATATATATGTATATATATGCTATATATATATATAAAATAGTATATTATATGTATATATGATATATATATGTAATATATATATGTATATATATATATCTATATATATATATATATATATATGTGTGTGTGTGTGTGTGTGTGTGTGTGTGTGTGTGTGTGCATGATTTAAGTCTGAAAATGTCTTTTGCTCTTGTGAAATTACGATGAAATTACGATCTGTAATCACTCGCACATTGCCTCCTGAAACAATACGCTTCCATTACTTGGGTGTTAGCTCCACATTAATAACTCTTAAGAGAAATGTGCCTTTTGGATATTTGTTGCTTGGTTAGCGCCTCCCTTCCAAGCAATGTAAACATCATAAGGACCAGTCACTTTAGGGACTGCGGTATCGCTCGGGAAATACAAATAGTCGGAATCTATCTCTCTCTCTCTCTCTCTCTCTCTCTCTCTCTCTCTCTCAGAATTTTTCGTGGGCAACATATTTGAAGTTTATTTTTAAGATTTGATATACAGTTTTGATTTAGAGACCGTTGAGGTAAAAAAAAAAAAAAAAAAAAAAAAAAAGTCCCTGAAACTTATAGTTAGTTTTGAGACAGTCAGACTATAACTGATTCACTTAAGGTAGATTCTTGAATGAGCCCTATTCTCACGAGACGTTAGTTTGGCGGCCGCTGATTGGCTGGGAGCTGCCTACCTCCCGGTACCAGCCAATCAGCTGCCGCCAAACAAACGTCTCGTGAGAATATGGCTCATCCAAGAATCTACATTAAGTGAACCAGCTATAGTTTTCTTTCTATTTCATTTAATTCTCTCTCTCTCTCTCTCTCTCTCTCTCTCTCTCTCTCTCAGAATTTTTCGTGAGCAACATATTTCAAGTTTCTTTTAAGGTTTGAAAATTGGATTTAAAGAACATCAAGTAAAAAGAAATGCTTGAAAATACGACGATGAGTTTGGTTAGTAATGAAATACCGTTTTCATTATAATAATATTTCAGATATTTTCACCGGTTTTGTATGCAGGGCGGTGTCAAATGTGGAATGGTGAATTTAGTTACCTCTGCTGTGAGTGAAGTAGTTGGCTTATTAAAAGACTGGCCTGAATTCGATTCGGTGTTGTGATGTTTCAAAATAATTTCATTAACAACCTTACACTATCCACTTAGTTTTGCCGTATTTTCCTTCTTTCGAAACTGAAACTTGAAAGGGCATTTGAATACCTTTGAATCTGTTCCAAGCTTTATTTTGTTCATTTTTATTGTTGCTTTTTTCGTCCATTGATAGCTGGGTCTTTTTGGCACACTAAAATAGTTCCTTCTTTTCATTCCTTCCATCTCGACGGTCTTTGCTTACTAAGGGGCACCATTTTGCGACAATGAATAGTAATATTCTCATAAACTTTGGTAAAAGAGAGATCTATAGCCACTACCAATCAGAGGACGTAACGTTTTGCCTTGTTTATTTTGTTGTTGCTTTCTCCCTCCTTCAGAAATGCATCGACAGGAACAGCAACAGTAACAGTTCATCGCATCACTTGGCCCAAGTAACGTTTCTCGGCCGTGCCAAATTATGCCTTACGTCACCGTTCTGGTGGGTGCATACCGGACGGCTTATCTTCCGGAACCAAAATAATTATCCATGTATTTTTATGTCAATATGTCAGGGGAAGCAAAAACAACAAACGAGCTAATATGGGTCTCCTTCATGCAAGTGCCGAACGCGGTTCATGGTTCACCTGTCGGACCGGATTTTGTACCTCTGAAAGTTTTCTGTCAGAAAACTCACGAGCTTTTTGGGGTATTTCGTGTCTTTAAACTCAGCAGTGGTGGTATATTTTGTGTGTAAAACACACACACACACACACTTATTTATGAAGTCACGTGCATCTACTGTGATTTTTTAAGCATATATATATATATATATATATATATATATATATATATATATATATATATATATGAATCTTATCACATTTCCGTGATTCATATACGCATTAAGGTACAAATGTCCTTTAATATCTAAATCACTCTACCTCTTGTGTGGTTAGAGCGCTTCACTGTACGTCCTGAATTCTTGGTTGCAAGGTTCACGCCCGTGAGCCGACGAATTATTTATCGACTAAAAAATTCCTCTTCGGTTAACATATATGAAAATATATTAGTTCCAGGTAGAGTGAATTAGATATTAAAGGACATTTGTAGCAAAATTCGTACACACACACACACACACACACACACACACACACACACACACATATATATATATATATATATATATATATATATATATATATATATATATATATATATATATATATATATATATATATATATATATATATATATATATATATATGTATATATACTATAATGAAAAAGCTGTCAGGTAAAAAAGAATATATATATATATATTATAATATATATATATATATATATATATATATATATATATGTTTGTGTGTGTGCGTGCATCCTTTTTTACCTGACAGCTTTATCTTTTAGGGGCGTGACTCCAAAATGACAGGCCTCGTTGTTCTGACTAAGCCTCTACGGATGGTGATTCTACCAGTTGGATCAAGAGGTGTAAAGCAGGCTGTGATCGAACTATGGATTTTTCTTTTAGTATAAGACTTTCCTACTTAGAATAGCGAAATAATCATGCACTTTAGACTATATACTCGCACTTACCATTTTCAGCAATTCTTCGCTGTAACATTGAATAAGATGGAGTTGGAGCGGTTGAACAGCAAAATAAAGAAATTAGAATAATTGAAGTGATTAAGCACATGGATCCAAAGGTGGCCCTGGGAGAAGATCCTACAGTTGCACCGCAAAGAAAAAGTTAAAGAGGTTGGAGAGCGAGGTGGAGGAAGGGAATCGAGAATGCTTGTAAAGTGAAAGGCTGAAAAGTGAAGTGATTCTAGTGTTAGCGCTCCAGTTTTCCCAGTGCAAGTCGTTCATACAATGTGTTGGCATTTTGAGGTGATTTATTTAGGACGACATAAATGGATCAAATGTCCCAGTTATCATTGCTTCATCTGCTCAGGTGTTCATGAGAATAAATACTTGATTCATTATTTTCACATTAGTTTATTCATTTCCTTCTTTAAATATTTGATGGTAGCTTTACCTGTCGTCAGTAGCCATACCCCAGGTTGATATGGAACTTCATAATCGATTTTTTTTTCTTTTTAGTCATAGGCAAATACCATTTGACTTTGTGATGCGAATTCTTGGATGACATTCTGTTTAATTGTATTCTTTTCTTTTTTGCAGGTAAGGTTTATTTTTAAACAATAGGCATCTTTTTTTCCGTAAGGTAAGTTTTTTTTTTTATAGTTGGGAAGGGGCTGCGTACCTTAAAATATCGTTCACTTTGATTAATTTAGTTTTGTTTGCATGTTTTCGTATGACAAATTTTTGTGATATGTATCAGTAATCAAGACAATGCCTAGGACAGACGATGAAGCATCCTAAGTTACAAAGTTATTTTAACGAAGTGGATGCTTCGAGTTTCATCCCTTACAATGCTGTGGATAATTTTTCATGTTCCCATGCTCCTCGTTATGGTATGCCGCGTTGCTTTTATTTGTGCGTGACAAATCTGACGTATAGTGTACGTTACAGTTTGTTTACCACCTTTTTTCTCCCGAAGTCTTGGTTCGATACGTGTATTTAGCCATGCGTCCCGTCGGCTTCCGTGGAGAGAAAGAGCAGACAGTTGTTGTTTTGTTAAGTAACATTAGCAATGTAACAACATGTATCTATGCCATATGGTGCCAAACATGATCAGTGACAACTTTTGGCACTGCGTTGCGTGGGAGAGGAAGGACCCCCTTGTGCTAATCCATGCACCGCCATTCCAAGGGTAATCACTGTGTGGGTACATGTCACGGTGTGTTTTATATTTATCCTGAGTAAGAGGGACGTTGAATTCATGTAATTTTGAAAGCCATATACAGTAGGATTAATTGCAGAATTAACAAAAATAAATTATATTGAATACTTAGCTGCAGGCCTCTAGAGTAATTTCTACCGGGCATTTTGAATTTTGGTGTATTTTCTTGAAGATGGTCTGAGGTTTTTTATGCTGTGTTTGAGTTTGAATGAAATGTTTTAGCTAAGTACAAAGCAGGCAAACGCTGGCCCCCTTCAAGGAACATGAGCGTGTCATTGTACCTTTGGAATGTGTATTCTCAGGCTGGTGAAGCTTCTCTATTTCCTCTCCCTTTAGATTGCCCCTTTGCTGATCAGTAAATCCTTGACGTGTTTGTTTTGATAGTGGAGCAGCTCGGTTTACACAGCACCTCGGGTTTTCTCATATTTTACAATAGTGTACGTCTTGATAGCCACTGCAGAGTCTGGTGGAAGAAAGCATTCAGTGTTATCCTCGATAATCATACATACATATTACAGACATGTGAGCTAAGTCAACATTGTGGGACGCTGAGATCATTCAGGAAGGAGTAAATATTCTATATCCATCTGCAGATACAGAAGAAACATGTTGCACGTTCTCTTGTGGAGATATGAATTCCCTGTCATTATTGCTTTCATTTGATATGCATATGTGGTCTCTTGCAAGGCACCTTTGTGTTGCCTGTCACTCCTTTAATTTCATAAAGAATGAATGGTGGGCGTCACTCATCGCAGAGAGCCAAGGGTATATGCCCTGCTGGAGTCCATCACAGACGCATAGCCAAAGTCTCAGTTACTTAGGGAGGCGAGGTCGCGGTTGTGCAATCCTCTATTCTTAGTAGCATGATGCGTTTTGTTTTGTCGTCGATCTATCCATTGTTCCTCTGCTGCAGTA
>NC_087202.1:42406606-42409106 GCF_015104395.2 Macrobrachium nipponense | reverse complement strand
GTATATTAACAGTGATTGCTACCTAACCAAAGGAACCGACCTAACCAAACTAAGTCTGCATGTCCCCTGGACCCCCCTGTGTAGTAAGTTAACAATTATAAATATCTAACCAATATAACTTGTCCATAAATATGGCTGGCACCCGTATATCCTTACTGATAACTAAACAAAATGAATATTTCCGAGAATACATTGGTTAAAGTCAAGGCCACGTTGTTTGCTCGAACACATGGACTGCGTTCGGGTTCGGTCCTGTGGGTTGGGTTCGGGTTTGGTCGGCTGGGGTCGGGTTTGGTAGGCTGCGGGTCATCTGCGAGAACTACTTACCTTGGCGGAGGGATTACGGACCGGGCAAAATGGTGTTACACGGTCCGGTCAACTGAACTGTAATCTACGTTTTTTATTTTTTTTAGTGAGTCTATGTATAACTGTACATATATTGATTAATTGATTGTCACTGTATTAATTTAAAATAGAGAGATTTCTATAAACATGTTCGGAAATGGGATTAATTGTTGGAAATAAATCATTTCTAAAGACGAATATTACTAGTAAATTTACTCGGGAAAGAGTAAATGGAGAAAAAAATTTACTATCTTACAAGTTAGTACGGATTAAAGGGACGAGCAAGTTAACTGATGAGAAAATGAGTGGCTTTTAGGTATGGGTAATAAGTTAGCCTTGATGCAAAAGCTGTGATAGATAATATATAATTTTAAGTTGGAGAGCAGCAAAGAATGAAAATTTGGCGACAAAGCTAATTAAGACAAGTCAGTTTAATGAGAAAAAATTGAGAGGAGTGTTTGTGGACAGAGCAGCATAAGAGAGAGATGAAAACATTAAATGTTGCGACGAGGAAAGACGAGGCTTAGTGAGGGCTTATCAAACGTGCATTGCAAGAAAGAAGACAATACTATGTACATGTATATATAGACAAAAAATGGAGGGGCAGTCAGGAAAAAAAAGTGCAAAATAAGGCAACTGATAACAATAGAGGGGACAGTGAACAAGGACTACAAAAAGGAATGTGTTGCTCTAGTAGAAATTCACTGCTGAGAGAAAGGCTGTGCTGAATATAGTGCAAGAGAGGAAGTGGTCGGTGTGATTTTGACAATGGTGTTGGTAGTAACTATTAAGGATGTAAGGAAGGCAGCTAAGAGGTTGGAGAATGGAAAGACACTTGAGGTTTTGGGGATTACAAATGAAATGCTGCAAATTGGTAGTGAAAGTGGACCCAGGTCTGTAAGGTATTTCTGTATGAGGGGAATGTTGAGAAGTAATGGGAGATAGAAATACTTGTTGTTTTACTGTATAAAGGTAGAGGCGGTAGATGTAACTTGGAATTATAGGGACATGACGTTACTGGGTATACCCGGAAAGTGTACGGAAAGATTTTATTAAACAAATTCTTGTGATAGAATCGAAAGAGAGCAATGTAAACAGTTTGAGATATTTGAAATTGAAGATACGTTGATAAGAGCGATCGAAAGCTTTTCTGATGGAACTGGACCGTGGGTTCGAACATATTAATGGGAGGGTAACTTGACTGGTGCAAAAGTAGGTCTGAGACCGGAGTGATATTATGTCTCCATAGCTGTGTCATATTTTTTATGGCTGGAGTGATAACAGAAGTCAGAGACGTGAGATTAGATATAAGTGGAAAGTTGGGAAATAATGAAATGGGTTGTCAATAAGGTGCGGAATAGCTGATGTTTGCAAATGGTTATGTGCCGATTAAAGATAGTGATGGAAAAGTGCGAAATTAGAGCTCCGAGTAATATTTGTGAACAAGAGAAAGGTTACGAGGGCACCTGGAAACCAGGAAGATGGAGCAGTGGATGTTAATGTGGATGGTGGGGGAATAGATCTGATTGATTCGTAGGGATATCTAAAATATGTTAAATAAATCTAACGGATGGCAGGATGAGAGAAAAGACGCCATAGAAAAGGTGGAGTTCCCCACTGAGCAGAAAACGTTCACAAAGTATTGCCACTTCATGCAACCGCAAAGGAAAGTCATCGGCAATGCATCGGATCCCCTGTATACACTGTGCCCTTCACCTGTATCTTAATATCCACTTCCATGATATTGAGGGCCTTTCTTTCAAATGAATCTCACATTAAGTTTGTTCAAAGTGTTCCAATCCTCCTTTCACCTAACACTCCCGGATTATACTCTAGTTTCCTCTACCTATTGACCTCAGTTCTTTCAACAGAACCACACCATTCCAAAATGCACCGATCCATCAATTCACACACCTTTACCTTTTCATGAATTCTGCGCACCTCGTTTTTTGCACATTCAGTACTCCTTGCGCTGCAAATGCTATACTACCAATTCATCTTAACAGCTACTGCTGTTCTTGTTCATTTGCATTCAACGTTCACACGTGACTTCCACAAAGGAAAGTTGCTCAGAAACCCAATGAGTTCAAAAGACATTTCAGGTTCCTTCCAGTCTCTTGTGCACACAGGAATCAACTGTTAAAGTGCGAATGTG
>NC_087202.1:42381606-42401606 GCF_015104395.2 Macrobrachium nipponense | reverse complement strand
GAGGCTCGAATAAAGGTTTAGCAATGTAAACAGTCGAGACATGTTAAGCAGAGCCCACGTCCCAACAATCACGTTCGCAGAAAAAGCATTTGGGGAGGTTAACAGTTTTTACCTCTCTCTCTCTCTCTCTCTCTCTCTCTCTCTCTCTCTCTCTCTCTCTCTCTCTCTCTGTATTTCCCCCAAACGCGGCTAAATATAAGCATTAGTCAAAGGCACCAAACAAAAGGCATTTTCAAATTTATTCTCTTGACACATTTAGTGGGAGTCGGGTATTTTTGGACGGGGGACAAAGCGGTTTTAGGCTTTCAAGTTGAGGGGAAGTTTATTATTAGGCCCTTTTATTTTTAGTTCCCTAAGCGGCGTTTTTTGCCTTCCTTTTGTTCTCTTTGTTACTGTTGGATGGACTCCAGTTGTTTGCATAGAAAGACCAGGCTCTTTTGTCCCTTGCTTGTAATTTAGGAACGGATTCTTCTCTTTGCTTTTATTCGATTTCCTTCTTTTGTTTTCTCTTTAAGCATCAAACTCAAGAGATGAGGGGCCCCTTTTGTCTAGAACTCAAAGAACAACAACAGTTTGGTTATATTTCATCAGATAGGAATAATATCTGCTCTGCAAAGTGGCTTTTCAAGAGGTCCATTTTAGCTCATCGAAACTGAAAAAAACTGTCGGAGATCAATATTTAACTATGTTATTACCATTCGTATTCAAAATGCACAAACTTTTATATAGGACTATAGCAGAAAAGGTTGCTAACGCACAAAGCAAACTTGCTTGGAACTGAATGCTTGCATGCAAGAAAATGAACAAAAGTCCAAAATTACAGCAAATAAATACGTCAAGTAACAAAGAGAAATTATTTTCGGTTATAGGTAACTCTATGTCTGAAAACAATGCCTGTGGAGTACAGGCGCGTGAAGGTTTTTTTTTTTTTTTTTTTTTTTTTTTTTTTTTTTTTGTTTTTTTTTTTTTTTTTTTTTTTTTTTTTTTTTTTTTTTTGGACAGTCTTAATCTTACGAACTTTAGCATTAACAGCGCTACCAGGAATACTGCTCCACAGTGGATACCGACGGTCTTTGAAGCGAGCAACACGCACTACCCGAAGGAGCAGGCTCTAAGGATATTCTTAGGTGATGTTCCATTACTGATAAAAAGGTCGCTTGCAAACATTTTATTTCTGAGGTAAAGACCACAGCTTTCCGTTGGGGTGCGGGGGGAGGTGTAGTACCGTCACTTCACCTCTCGCGGTGCACTGTAGGCATTACTATGGGTTCTTTGCAACGTCCCTTCGGCCCCTACTTGCAACTTCTTTCATTCGTAATCTCTTTATTCCATCTTTCTTTCCAACCTTTCCTAATAATTGCTTCAAGATTATTTTTACCGCTGAATGACCTCATAGGTCCCAGCGCTTGGCCATTAGCCTGAATTTCACATTCCAGTTCTAATTCCGAAGACGACAGGTAACCTTCTTCAATGTGAAAACTCGCGTCCATAATCATTTTCGGACGTTTCGTTTTCTGTGACATTCTTTAGGACAGACGATCGGAATTCAGATGTATTTCCTCAGCAGACGGTGAGCGTCGACTTACATACATATGTCAGGATGCTGGTGAGTTGCTTGTAAAGAATTTTGCATATACTGTTACGATTGTCTTCTTAGATTTCACACAGTATCAGTAATGGATATAATGGCTCTTTTTGTCGTTGTATTTTCAATGGAATTTCCTATGCATTCTCTCTCTCTCTCTCTCTCTCTCTCTCTCTCTCTCTCTCTCTCTTATAGATATCGTTCCGTTTCTTACTCTTCGCACATATTGTATTTTATATGTGTCTATTCTCAAGTCGTAATGAGTCTAAGGATAATTAGCGTCCTTGTGCAACCTAACATAATCTAATATTCAAATGTTACTCGTTTACACAGTGTAATTCCACTGCCTCTCCTAAGTTATGCAATAAATTGTACCATCTCGAATAGTAAGCTTTTAATAATCTTTTGGAAAAATGTATATGAATATTTATCGGATTCTTCATAGTGATTTATTCTTTAGCAAGCACGCTCGTTTACGGTAGTGTGTCCTACTTCTTGTATATATATATATATATATATATATATATATATATATATATATATATATATATATAGTGCTGTGCTGTGCCTGTGTGCTGTTTTTGCTATTATGATTTTCTGTCTCCATATCTTTCGGTTTCCTGATAACCTTACCTAAGAGACATTCTTAGGAAAGTCTTGTTGCGATACCATTCTCACGTATCGCGTCTGTTGATCTGTAATTATCGTTATTTCCTCAAATAACTGAAGAATATTTTACTTTTCCCTATTTTGAGATGTCATTTCGAATTACATGCTTCCGACTCACGACTGATTCATTGCTGATTGAGATTTTTTTGCTTCATTAAGATTTTGGGAATAGAATGCCACAGCAGAGTCGTAAAAAAATACTAAGGGGCTTTTATAGCCATTCGAGGATAAAAAAAATTGTGCTGGGTGTTGTCCTGTTAGGGTAAGTCAGGTTAGGTTAGATTTGACCTGGTAATTGTGGTTATGTGAAGCCAGATTCTTGGCAATTATACCATCACTATCCCAAGGGTCAGAAACTTTGCTGTCAATTTCACTTTTTTAGTATTTAAAAAAAAATCATAGATATATGTGATTAATTTGATGCATTACATGGGATATCTTATTTGAGTTGAGTAAGAAGGATTTCTTGGTGCGTTTTGAGGGGTTTCTTACCGTTGCCTTACTAAATACAATTTGGATGGATACGGTGCATACTTCTGAAATTAGCGGTAGATGTATGCCATCTAGTAACATTTTATCAATCGTAAAACCATTTGTATTGCAGTCAGTGCAATCTCGGAGAAGATAAATATATATATATATATATATATATATATATATATATATATATATATATATATATATAGAAGCCTTACTGTCTGTGATAAGTGAGATATCACCTATATCACTTTATCAAATAGCGTTGAGCCTTCAAAACTCTATTTCCCATTCTTGAAAGCATTAAGCTATGGGGTGTGAGTGGATGCTCGAAAAGCTGAACTTTCGGATGGAGGATGCAGACGGAGGAGGAGTTGGATCAAACAGGCTACAAGCAATTTCTATTGATTGCAGAGAATGTGGTTGCCTGTTGCACGTTGCCCAGTATACGGAGAATATCAGCTCAGGCACACTTTCCTTTATTAATGTATTTATTTGGTTATTTATTTACTTCTTTTTTTTCTTGAATACGTTCATTCATTCATTAATAGTTCTGTCATAATCAGATCGGTGCAGATAACTTCTTTGATTTTTAATATTTTCTTATTTGACCATTTTGTCATATGGAAGCATTTTAGGCATTTACTTAAGTAAATTCCTCATGCACTTTTATACGCCTTGAAAGAGAAATTACATGAAAATGCGAAGAGAATAGGATAGGGTAAGAATACAGCTCAAGGGTAATTTGGCCAATCTATAAAAGTGGCATAAAATCAATTCCTAAACTGGGTCGTGATAAGCTGTCGACCGAGAATGGTAGAAAATCATCCAAAACATGATATAAAAGTACGAAGTCAACGGCAGAATGATGATAAAATAATAAGCGAAGTCACTTCAGCTTATTCTACCGACGTTCCTTTTATTCGATTATTTTCTCTCTCCTTGTCAATATCTCTCTGTGGTCGAAGGTCCTTGAGATATCGTCTCTCTTTTAAGAAAGAAAAGCATCCAGGATTGTGTGTGACTCAGCTTTGGGTTTCCTTACATATCGGAATATTGGAGAATTTCTGTTGTTTCTTTTTTATTTTTTTAATATATTTTCAGCGTCTGAAAAGAACAGGGCTGGTGGTTGTCTTCCCAACACCTCCCACCCACCCCCTCAAAAAAAAAAAAAAAAAAACTTTTGTCATCGTGTGGTTTTCCGATCACTGGTCGTTTTGCTTGGCTGAATTGTCTGCTTGGCTTCATGTGCTATTTTCGTTTTAGTATATTGCTATAATATATATATATAATATATTATATATATATTATATATATGTATATATAGATATAGAGAGTAGATAGATAGATATATATAGATATGTACATATATATATATATATATATATATATATATATATATATATATATATATATATATATATATATATATATATATATATATATATATATATATATATATACATACATACACACACTCAATCAATATATATTTTGTGTGATATAGGTGTATAATTTATGTATATATGTATTTTATACATATGTGTATACACACACACACACACATATATATATATATACGTATATATATATATATATATATATATATATATATATATATATATGTATACGTATACATATATATATATATATATATATATATATATATATATATATATATTCTAAGAATTCCCCTTCGGTTAAGCATATATGAAAATATATTAATTCCGAGGTAGAGCGAATTAGATATTAAAGGACATTTGTAGCTCGATATATGTATGTGAATCACGGTAATGTGATATGACTTATATATATACATGTATATATGCATGTGTGCATGTGTGTTTGTCTGGTTATATAGAAATATCATATGAACTTATTTACGTGTCATATGTATGCAGGAACAGTGTGCATGGCTTACAGAATCGAAATTAGTCGCAGCTGCATTGTGTCGCAGATGACATTTCCAAACAAATGCTCAGGTGACATTTCAGACATAGCCCTAAGTGACATTTACCAGCTTTGCTTCCAACAACGCGTGTATTCTATATATTGTACGCCCGGGATGCACTGAATTCGGCCAGTCTTTAGCACACTGTTCTTTGATAATTCAAGGTTGGTTTTTAAAACCAGGACTTGAATAAATCTTGACGTCTTTGTTTTCCGTTTTATAGGTAGGTAGTCATTACCATTTTGGTTCGTCTTCTTGTGAATCTGAATCCTGCGAGTTTTGATGTGGTGTCAGTCTTCTTACCAACGATAGAAGGTTTGGGAACATTGGATTTTCATCTCGATTTATTCTGCTTATTCTTAACCTGCAAAACACCGTACAAGCTGTTCGTACAAAGACCTGTCCACCCGCAGTCAAGGAAAAGCTAAATCATATAGCAGGTGAAACTGTAATGAAAAATTACTCCAGAATGGTAACCTTTAAAATGGTAGGTATGGACTTCTCTTGTAAACGTTATCCACCGATTCACACTCGTTACTCTTTTACATTATTTTCAAAGGCGTACACAATTTGTTCTGATCCTCAGCATGTCCCCCCCCCCAACCCCACCCCGTTTTTTTTTTTAACTTGTACTGTTTCTACGTGAGTTGATTAAGGTCATGTACAATATTATCCACTTATTTAAAGATTTATCCTTAAAAAGCTCATAATATTAAGATGCATGTCTAACTGGAAAAAGGCGAGACTTTTCTTTGCAGGAAAATTATGAGACGCCAGATAACCCTATGCCAATCCGTCAATTTTTGATAAGAGGGTGAAAGTGCTAGAAATCCTTCCCTTCACTCACATTGTCTGCACTCGCGCTTGACATCCTTTGATTACAGAGACCGTCAATGAGAGATTACGTCTCTCATTGTTCTGTAATTGAATGGTAATTAGTGTCTTTATGGACTGTATTTGTGCGCAGATATGTCATCCGAACTTGAAAAATACATACGAAACACGTCAGGTGAATTGGATAGATTTACCCATTCTCCGGCATCGCAACAGGACTGGTCGGGAACCACTCCCTTCTCAAAGGGAACATCTGACCTTCGTTGAACTGGGACGGCATTAAAGCTAGTGATGAACAGCAATGACGTAGTCGGGTTGCAATTCCCTTTGGCCCTTCAATTGCCAGACTATTGGGTGACTGATAGCCATCGGAATTCAACCAGGTGTCTTCGTTTCGAGAGGCATATATTTTGTTGTTGTTGAGTGAAGTTTGCCTTCGGTAAGACATTCATTGCGCGGTTTTCTTTATTTAAATGGCCATCATTCCAGGTACTTCTGTACTCATCCAGGATGGACTGCTTTCAGTCCATTTCGTCCCCTAGTGATAAAAGACGCTTTGCTAGTTCAGTATGAATAGTTCAACTTGAGGATTCACTTGGAAATGTGCGGGTTTTTATCTTCATTTCAGCAACATCCGTCAGTTACTCGAAAATGTTGACAAGCGGAATCTCATTTTCTTTCGAGATAATTATGCATCTCGAAAGAATACATGAACGACTGTACAGGTGATCTGGTTTGTCATACTATGATGCATTCCATAACAGCTGCTTTAAAGATAAGCAGTTCTTTTTTTTAGCAATGGTAATCGTTGTCACTAGTGCATATATTATTATTTGACAATATGGAGGATATCTAGTGCTACAGAGGACAGGATCAAGAGCTTTCGAATAGGAACAGCGCTAATCCGTTGATTAGTATTATCATTTGATACGACGCCTTCGGGGACCTCCCCATGCTCTTTTCCCGAAGGCTTCTGGCGGGGGACCATTTCCTTCTGCTTCATGTCATTCCTCATGGGAACCATTCATCTTCGAAGGACGCTGGGAAGGGAACGAACTGGATCCAGACAAACGCCTCTTGGGGTCACATGGCGATTATTTTTTCTTATCCTTTTTCCTTCGCTCCCTCTCACAAGAGTCACACCTCTTGAACCTGTACTCAATCAGCGTCCGGTGTAACACGACGAGCTTTCAGTAGTACAGAGTCGGAACATGAGTTTTATCTGTATTCTCTGATAAGGGAGCTAATCCCGTCGCTTTAGCAAGGCACCTTTTTGTTGATTTTTATTCTCCTAATGTTTAATAGTCTTTTAATAGAGAATTATTTAGAGAATAGAGGATTATTTTTAAGATGGGGCATTCTCAGTTGTCTGGGTATATGAAAACAAAATCAATAGATTGAAGACCAGAAAAATGTGGGGATTACTTGGGAAAACGGGACAGAACGAGTCTCTGAAGAATAATTTCAAATACTTTGTAGGCGAGACTCCTTGCATATGATTACAAACGATTAATATGTATATATATATATATATATATATATATATATATACATATATATATACATATATATAGATAGATATATTTGTAGTGTGTGTGTGTGTGTGTGTGAGTGAGTGAGTGTGGGTGGTTTTGCGTGTAATATGTTTGTGAGTAGGGAGCCTACTATTCTTACTGGTTGAAGTCAGAGATCAGCGCCACTTTGTTTAATTTCTGCTAGGTGTTGTAGACGATTGTTTACCTTGGGTTACCCTTCACACATATATAGACACGCTTGTTGAAGCGTACCTGGTGTTTCTTGTAATAATAATTGTATTAAGCTTTAGAAAAACGTCAAAAGGTTGAGAAAATACTTAAAATCATGTGATCGTCATTTATAGCATTAGATTCCTGATAAAGATTTCTTGTCCATTCATAATTAACATTTATTTCGCAAACATGATGGTTGCTCGTGGACACGTCTGTCTTTGAAAAAGACCCCTAAAGGGGGAAACAGAGAGAGAGAGAGAGAGAGAGAGAGAGAGAGAGAGATTTCCCGTCCATTTTCTGACTTCAGATTTTAAGAAGAAACCAAATCACAGCTAAATAAACTATTGTTGGTTCATCTATTTACACTCTAGTTACTTGCATTACCTACGCATACCACGCATCTTGCTTAATTATTCTTTCTCTACCTAATCTTGTTTCAAGCCTTCAGCTCATTAATCCTTTCTATCTTGAGTCTTCTTCGGTTCCCTTCATATATATTAACAACCAAAGTGTTCTGCAGTCCGTAAGTAATAATAAAAAAAAAAAAAAACTCTAAGGCCATCTGCTTGATGCAAATGTAACTTGTGTAAATCAGTTGAAATGGATTCTTTTCTTTCCAGTATTGTACAATTTCAAGCCGTGGCAATGCTGCCTGGTTGTATTACTATTGGTGTGTCGAATTTTAATCAATAGAGGTAAACATTCATCATCTACATTTTCTGTTTGGATTGAAGATTTTCAGTCGGGGGACAGGTTACTTTTAATGAGTAAGTGATCAAAAAGTCTTTCTCTTACGGCGATACAAATGCTTCAGTATATGTAGATTAGATATATAACCTATGATGTGTGTGTTTCTGTATATTGACATCAGACAACGGTACGCAGCGTGCAAAAAAAAACAAAAAATTACCCGATATATGTTATTTTCGGTAGTATTTCCTCCTGAGCTGAAAACATCATTAGTTTACCTAGAATATATATATACTCAGAATATTTCATTAAGTCGACTTCAAAAACGTTCACTAACGCTGCTTATCAACAGCATGATAACGTACATAAGCAGTAGACAGATTAACCTTCACAGTCGAGACAGAAGAAGACATTTTCTCTTTCTGAACATTGGCTTAAACAGCTTTAGCGGGAACCACGTGATTCCGCAGAGAGATTCTCGCCCCGATAGTTATCTTGATGGCCGTAAAACAAATGCAAATAGAATCCCAAGTTACCAAAGGGCCGGCTTTTGTGTTCGTCGCTCGAAGTCGTCTGGATGTCTTAAACATGTCCAAAGAAATCTCACGGAGGGTGATGGATCTGACATTTTGAACTGCCTTCTGTGCAGCTCCTCTGAGGCTTTATGATGTATATGACGTCCTCGGCATACTTTTCGAAAACATCGTGAAAATAAAATAAAGATGCTGGTAAATCTGCGAATGCCATAAATGTACAATAAAAAGGATAAATGATTGTTTATGATTTTTTTCCTTATGAAACCTGTTTTGGTTGGTTGTTGAGGAGAGATTTTTGCGAACAGAAGGTCGTGGATATAAAACAGATACCTCAAAAGTACACAGCATAAAAAAAAAAAAAACTGTCCAGCATCTGAGAAGCAAACTATTTACTGATGAATCTATCACGAAGACGAAAGTAAATAAAATTTGTCTAGAATTTGTTCTTATTTGAATTTGAATGTTTTTTCATTATTTTCAATAAAATACGTTCAGTTGAAAACGAACCATATATCTTTATTTATTTACTTGGTAAGCTAATAATACAACCGAAAAAGAGCATATTTTTATCTGATGTACGATGTTTAAAATCACAACGAGTATAGGTGGGTCAGATTCTATTTTACTCTCCTTGCTGTACTGTAGTAAGGACCACTGAAGGTCAGATTGAATTTTTATTTATTCGGAATAATTCTATTTCCGAAAGCCCTGAGGCTGAATTAAAAAAAAAAAAAAACAAAAAAAAAAGTTCTCGTACTCTCGCTCGAACCTTTTTGATGTACCCTCCCTGTGCTACGAAGATGCCCTTGGGGCCATCATGACCTGCAGTTGATCATCCCAGTATTCAATTGGATTTTCTTTTCTTCTTCTTCTTCGTCTTCTTCGTCTTCTTGTTCTTCTTCTTCTTGGTTCCGTGCCTTTTAAAAGTGCAATTGCTCTTATCCGTTTATACAACGTGTTAAGGAGCAACCCCAACTGGGGCTTGGTATTTTCCTTCTTTTGATTCTTCTTTTTCTTAGTCCATTGCTCAGTAAACCCATAAACTCGATGCTTTATTCATTTACAGTAGTATTAATTGAATCGCAGACTGATTTTTTTGTTTATCAGTATCTGTTGTCTTTGGATGTTTCAAAGAATGTAATTAGAAGCTGATGCAATGTCTCGATGGGTATGTCCTAGTACATAAGATCCTCGCCGGTGTCGTAATACTGAAGATCTTCTCAGATGTCATAATCGTGTACATTTTCAAAGATTTACTAATACTACACATCTTGACAGATATGAGAGGTGTGCCTGCTGTACAATGAACTTCAGATGGTAATCAATATCATCCTACGATTTGCTTGAAAATGAAGTCAGTATTTGACACATTACGTTTCTTAATACAAATGACAAATATAATAACTCAAAGTAACAACCAGAATCCATTTGAACCAAAAGAGCCAAAAGGAGCGAAAGTTCTGTCTCGTTCATTTGTGCCGGAATTATTGGGGACGTGGCCATGTGACCTCAGTCAAAGTCGCTTGCTGAGTTATATGAATGTGTATGTAACGTGACCCCAAGTCTCTTTCGGGTATCTTGACTTTCGTGTCCCAGTTTGTGTGTTATCAAGGAGCAAATAGACTCTGAAGTTAACATGAACAGAACAGAGGAATGTTTCTTCAGTGTTACTTCAGCTTCGAACTTTGGAATTCTTGTTTTCGAGGGCACTGAACTTTTTATGTTTAAATGGTCGCCTTCTTCTTATTCTTCATCATCTTCTTCTTCTTCTCCTTCTCGCAAGAAAGGAATAAAAGCACAAGATCTCACGAAGAATTCTGGCTATGTTTGCTTAGAAGATTAGCACCGTACTTTAGTGGTATCAAGTTTTTGACACTTGGTGTACGATGATGAATGATTTAGAAAATCTGCATGCGGAAAGTGAAAATTCTAGGTAGTGGTAAGACATTCTCTCTCTCTCTCTCTCTCTCTCTCTCTCTCTCTCTCTCTCTCTGCCACGCACACACAGACACACACACCTGAACATACGATAACCAATAAACGAGAGTAATCGATTCCTTTCTTCATCCGTTTGGTGCAGTGACAATCACAGTCGTGATCTCTCTTATTTGAGGGGAGTGTGTAATGTTGTTCTTCTGGCAAATCAATCATGGGATTGCCTCTTCCCCATCACACCAAGACAATGGCACGAAATAAAAAAAGAATTGTGAGGTAATATTTTTTAAGCTTCTTAATGGGAATCATCTTTTGATGGAGAGAGAGAGAGAGAGAGGAGAGAGAGAGAGAGAGAGAGAGAGAATCTTGGTGATCGTGAAAATCTTGTGAAAGTAAGGGAAAGTTAGTTCATAGGGTGAGTCATGGATTGAGAGAGAGTATTAAGAAGAGCAAGAAGAATAGCGGCATTGCTGATGAGAGAGAGAGAGAGAGAGAGAGAGAGAGAGAGAGAGAGAGGCATGTGTCCGTATATGTATACTTGTAACATGAAGATAATCAGGCTCCTTCTGCTCCCTCGGTGGTTAGACAGTGGTGTCTGGGTTTCGTTTTAACAGTTGACATTCCTTCGCTTTCGTTGCGTCGGTCGGTTTCTAAATTCGCCGTTCGACCAAGCAGCTACCGCAAAACTTCTAATCACGGTTACGACGCCAGAAAGCACTAAACAAGTTAGTCATCATACTGGGCAAACGACGTATGCTCCAGATGGTCAAGAAATAAAGTTTCGTACCCACGGAGGCGATATGCCTTGATGGGTTTCTTGTGTTTTGTGATAACTGATGCATATATTTGACTATCATGGAATGGATATTCCTTACAGAGATTTGTTCTTGAATGAAGTTTTTGTTTATGGCGCTTATCTTTCATTTTTCTTTCTCTCTAACTCTCTTTCTTTCTTTCTTGCTTTTAAGTAATTTTATTTATTCGAATGAAAGGATCTAGTACAAATAGGCTTCGTAATGATTTTTTTTCTTATCAATTAGTTTTTAACAATTACCTCTCAAAAAGCACTTATCCGCGGTATATCGGAAACACGTACACCGAAAATTATTCTTGCTTACGCAACTTTTGCTCTAGTGTTAATTGAACGTCGTGAAACTTGAAATTACTAAGATGATAAGAAGATGAATTGCATGATTATGTGAAATAATTCTGTTGCCCGCATAGTTAGAATTCTTCCCGACCTTACTAATGGTAGGGAATGTCACAAAAATTGACATTCAACGGATACTTTAACGGATAATACCCGACAATTTGAAAGGAGATACTTGATGAATCGTATGTCACGTTTCTGTGGATATGTTATGAAAACAAATGAAAGCTTTATATTGGGGGTTGTTACGTACTCGGTACCGAGCATAGTTCAATGACTGTTGCACAATATTGCATTGGCTTCTGACGCATTCCGCTTGCAATCATTAACAACATTTTTGCATGAATAAGGTTGAGCTTTTCCTCTTAACTTAGTATACATTTCTTATTATTAGTATTGTTCCTTTTCCTACTAGTCTTACTTTCGTAAATTTTGATGTTATCTTTATGGTTATAGGGCCGACATCACTATACTATCGTCATTTGTACGATACATCTATCTGTCCATTATATATATATATATATATATATATATTATATATATATAATTATATATATTATATATATATTAAATTGTGTGTTTAAAGAATTGTTGAGCGTCTAATCATCTAATCTCAAAGTGTTGTCGCTTTGAGTAGAGACACTGGCCATGACCAAAGTTGTTAATCCTTGACTAATATTCATGCAGCAGTATTTATTAAACATCGTATGACTCACCGCGTCTCTTTATTATACGAAATTGCATTTGTATTTTGTACAATCTCTGCTCTTCCTTGCACCAAGAGCCTATGGACATTTCTGTAAAGGATGCTGTTTAATACATCAGATATTTTAAATGAGAGATTAATCATTATTTCTGCAGGAATTGGCGAGATATCTAGAATTATAGATATAATTTTCAATTTATACGACGTCATTTTTCACTTATAAATGACTAACGTAGTCTTGATTTTAAAAAGATATTGAAATATTAGTGTTCTTGTCATGTTCATTTTCCGAACTTGATCGTAGATTTAAGCAAAATTTGTTAGGATAACAAGACCTTCACATGCTATATTTGTGAACTGACAATTATTTTGTAAACTTAAAGAGCAATTCAGTTAGTATCATTGCGTAGAAGATTATATATTTGTCTAATATTAATATTTGAAAAATCTGCACAACATAATATTTATCGATTAAGAAAATGCTTGGAGGACTGAGTAACTAAACTGCTGTAAGTGCCTTTAGGTTCTTCAAATTAAAAGTCAAGAATTTAAAAGACTTATTCCGTCATCATTAATGATGGATTTATACGTTAATTCTTTCCTTTACAGACTATGTTTCTACAAAGATAACCTGAAGTATGATGGAATGCTTAATTATTATTATGGTTTTCCATGTAACATAGTCATCATAGTTATAAGTATGTCTGGGTGGTGTTTCTTCATCAAAAAATGTAGTTGGCATTCTTTTCTGATAGCCATATAGCAAATAATGTGGAGATTCTATTATTATTATTATTATTATTATTATTATTATTATTATTATTATTATTATTATTATTATTATTATTAGAAGAAGAAGAAGAAGAAGAAGAAGAAGAAGAAGAAGATGAACTATATTCATAAGGAACAAGATCTCTGCTAAAAAAAAAAAAAAAAAAAAAAAAAACAAAAAAAAAAAAAAAAAAAAAAGTTAATGAAAACACAAAAAGGATGCTATCCCAGGTTGTTACTGTAAGTTATACTCTGTTTTTTTCCATCTGTCCACCCGCCTGTGGTGTTTGTGTATGGTAACACTGCGTCCCGGGCTTTAGATAGTTACGCTATGTTAAGTTTTAGGTAAATAAAAGGATATCTTGTTGTATATTTGCAACTGAAAAGTGTTTTGACAATTTACTGTATGCGAATTACACCGTTAATATTCGAAATAGGATATTGCTATTATTGTTGAATGTAAGCCGAATGTAACTATCTAAAGCCAGGGACGCAGTGTTGCCATACGCGAACACCACAGGCTGGTGGACAGATGGAAAAAAACCGAGTATAGTTATGGGAATCACCGAGTTACCCTTTCAGACTCTCAGCATCCATCAGCCACTTAACAGAAAACTAAGTAAAGGATAGAAAAGCAAAATTCGGGAACCAATTCAGATGAAGACCGTGACAACTGCAAAGTACTTTTAGCCCTGTTGACATGGCGTTGAGGTTGTCACACTGTAGGTGGCACCCTTTAACCCTTACAAGGAAGATTGATTGATTAGGGGTTATCTGGTATCACAGCTGCCAGGTTCCCTGGCGTCCTCCTCTATAGAGTCTATATACGTGAACGGAGCGCACTATATTAGCAGCATACTTCTGAATCACATAGTTATCTAGATTCTTTACATGGAGATGATGAAGCTATGAGCATGCGCTACTTTCAGATGGAAAAATGCTAATACTTTTGGAAGAGATGGAGGAAAACGCCATATCTGTCACCCAATGCTCTGTGGTAGTTGTGAGAAGGCGACTAGACAGACCAGAGGGAGTTGCTCTGACATCACCACAAGATTCTCGTGGGTTCCTGTTAATTAGATTTGCTTCATAAGGCTTAAAGAAAACAACATTAGTTTAACATGTTGTTATTTGTTATTATTATTATTATTAATAGCTAGTTATGTATATTTAGTCTTACTTTTGACTAACGAGAAAAGACGTCAGTAATAATATTTGCCTATGGAAAAATATGACTCTCTCTCTCTCTCTCTCTCTCTCTCTCTCGTCTCCATCTCCTCGTCTCTCTCTCTCTCTCTCTCTCTCTCTCTCTCTCTCTCTCTCTCTCTCTCTCTCACACACACACACACACACACACATCTCAACGCACAAATCGGCAGGCATTAGAAATAGATATATCGTCTATCATATTTGGACTTCTCGATAAAGAACAATTTAAAGTTTATGTAAAACTGCAACCAACCAGTTTATGTAAAACTGCAACTTGATAACAAGGCTTTTGGAGTTTCATTTTGGTATAATTTAGACATAAGTGACCGCTTAAATGATGGTTGGTATCAGCCTCGACGAAAATGTGAAGACGAAGAGTAAGAGAAGCCCAGTAATGTTCGAAAACATTGTAGAAGACACACTTGCCTGATATTATGTTGTTATACACACAAACTCATATGCAGGGCTCTAACCTTAAGATGTTAATCTTCAGCTTGCAGAGCTACGCACAGCCACAGAGGGCTTATAAAAACGGCGGCACAGTTATCAATTCGTAGAATATCTGCCAATCTCACCATTTTAATAAAAAAAAAAAAAAAAAAACACAATGAACCCATAAATAACATATAAGGTTGAAATTACGTGACATCAAGTGAATAATTATGAAGTCAAGTTAGCAATATTACGCCTTAGGCTACATTCAACGGGAGCACGTATTACACACCATCATTTTCAAACGTATGTTTGTATAATATACCAATATATATTCAGATGAAATCTTTTTTGTGAGCGAAAAATCTTGTAACTGGGAGTCGGATAAGAAAAAACGATTTTATCGGTCATTTAGGATATAACCCTGAGCCATCCGAGAGATGCCAATTATTTCAATTATTTGCATATACAGTACATACATACGTACATACGTACATATATATGTATGTATATATATGTATATATATATACACACACATATATATATATATATACATATTATGTATGTATGTATATATGTGTATATGTATGTATGTATGTATGTATATGTGTTCATATATATTGTATATATATATATATATATATATATATATATATATTATATATATCTACTACACACATATGATTTTCTTCTCAAGGAATTCGTAAATTAAGTGGAACTTGTAATGCCAAACGGATGGATTGTGTAGAAAAAGAAAAAATACTTACCACGAGGCGATAAATGCACTGACGACATCAAATTAAAACGATAAAAACTCATCCTCAGTATGCTTTAGAAAGTCTTCATAGCTCTAGAAATTTATTGAACGATTACATCCTTTCTAAGGCACTCAAGTTTATGGAGCGTCTTGGAGACTTTCTACTTAATTTCATGACAGATAGAAACTGAGTGAGAATGCACTGGGTTTGTGTGTTAATAATTCATACAGCATGTGGGTCTTCTGGTGAAGAATGGAAGAGTGGGAGACAGACAGACGGATAGACAGAAAGGATTATGTAATCTTTATCTTTGTCGACGTCGTTGACTTCTACTCTCATTTGCATGTTAATCTCGTGTGACGGTTAAATGAGGTCGTAAGCCCTTATATGCGATGCTTAGGCAGAATGTAAGGGAGGCTTTTCTCTGGGGCACAAGATTGATGAGATAAAGAAGTACTCGATGAATCTTTTTTAAATGAAGTCACATGATTTTTAGTTTGCTGGCATTATCTGGATACCATGCTGTTCGAATATCTGTGCCCTAGGATATCTTTTAAGAAATTACTAGATTGAATTATTGATGAAGAATGTCTAATTAGCTTAATAACTTGCTGTAAAGTATGACCAATATGGCAAAAATATATTTGCGGTCTTGTATAACGCCTATAATATATATATATATATATATATATATATATATATATATATATATATATATATATATAATTATATATATATATGTATATATATATATATATATATACATATACATATATATACACACACACACAACACACATATATATATATATATATATATATATATATATATATATATATATATATATATTATACACAATTTCTCCCTATTCCAGAGAAGCTTACCTGAAAAGGAAAGGTAGACTGACTGAGAGTCTTGATAAAAAGATACTTTCTGCAAACAATGCCATTAAACCTCAATAGAAATTACAGAAGAGAGGAAATATGCCCAAATAGCACACACACACACATTACATATATATAATATATACACACACACATACATATATAAATATGTATAGTATATATTATATCTATATATATACATATATATATATATATATATATATATATATATATATATATATATATATATATATATATAAATAAATGCGATTTGGGCATATTCTCTCTCTTTTGCAATTGCTATTGAAGTTAATGACGTTGTTTGCAGATACTATCTTTTTATCAATTCTTTGGATCAGTCTATACTACTTCATTGCAGGTAAGCTTGTCTTGAATAAGGAAAAAATTATTAAAGATTCTTTCCATTAACTTTTTCTAGTTGATGACCGTTTCCAAACCTCTCGGCGGCTTCTTCAGGACTGGAAGACAGATTGACATACAATGTTTCTATGACTCTGTGCCAACTTTTGAATTTTAAATAGGATGTCACTGGGGTGCCGAATTTCTATTGGGCCGAAGGTCTCATTCTCTTGTTGGTAGTGTGGGCGGCAGATTGGGCATTCCTGGTGCTCTGTAGGCACGTTCCTATGCTGCAGCTTGCAACAAATCAAGACTATCGGACACAGACGGGAGTCATGCTCTTGCCCACGTCCTTTGGTGCAAGCCGAGGCATAGGACACGTCCTACGGAGCACCAGGAATGCCCGTGCTGCCGCCCAGACCATCAATGAGCGAATGAGACCCGCCAACCAATAGAAATTCAGTACCCAATGAGGTCACGTTTAAAAATTCGAAAGTCTGCACGCAGTTATAAGAAAATTTGTCAATTTGTGAAGACACCGCCGACTAGAAACAGTAAATGGGAAGAATCTTGAATAATTTCCCTTGTTCCTGAGAAGCTTGCGAGGAGAGAAAAAGAAGTAGTATAAACTGATTCAAAGTTTTGATGAAAAGATAGTATGTTTGAACAATGCCATTTACTTCAATATATATATTCATATATCTTATGTATATTCAGGCTATTATTCAGTTAGTTTAATGTATACTTTGTTACATTACGCATGGCAGAGTAAATTTAAATAAAATTAACTCGCGAATAAGCTTGTCACTTAAAAAATTCCGATGATCATTCGTTCTTTATACGAACGCAGAATTATCCTGATTTTTTAATGGTGCATATGTTTGCATCTTTAGGCAGTTCTGAGAGAGAGAGAGAGAGAGAGAGAGAGAGAGAGAGAGAATGTTGGCTCTTAACCCTAACACTTCAACACTCTACGGATCCCCAACGGCATAGTTGCAAGGGATTCCCGTATCAAGGACGTAGGAAAGGGATCTTCTTTGGTCTCCCAGCGTCATACGTAATACGAGACATGTAGTTCATTTATACAATTTATATTTGTCACAGTTTAATCCAAATGAAGATGTCACTTTCACAGTTAATTTCATTCGGGTCATTTCTATCTATTAAGATTGTTGCGAAACATTGTTAATATGGTTGTTTCCCATTTTCTATGGCGTGTTGTGTTCTGCTTCATAACGTCATTTTACTGAGTTGACTGTCATGTCACATTCTCTGTGTATCTTATCATTAAAACTGGTGCTGTTAGGAGTTGTAGCACCTCGTTATGATTCCTAGACAGTTATTTTAAAGGTCAATTATCTTCTAATAGTCACGTGAACTTGACATGAATAGTCTCTCATTATATCTGTCCGTCAGCTATATATATATATATATATATAATATATATAGATATACTATATATAATATCTATATATATATATGAAATTTTGTAATAGCCACAATGCCCTCTTAACTTCTTGAATTCTTTGCTGTTTTTTTGGGTGCGCTTGTCACTACAAAGCCTGAAGATCCAAGTTCAAAGAAATTTGAAGAGGAAATTGTGATGTCTGGTCCTGGGAAACGAACCCAGGTCCAATAATCATAAGGAGGTCACGTTGCCGACCTGACCACGAGAAGGATTAAAAGTCTACTCCCTCTCATACGTACATATGCCTGTCGTTTTCAGATATACTTATTTCAGCTGAAATAGACCCATCCTCACCATCGTAGCCAAGTGGGCAATAATTTTAATTGCTAATTCAAGAAGTTAAGAGGGCATTGCGGGTATTGTAATTGCATATGTATCTGGTAAAAAAGTGAGCACCAGATTCTATATATGTTATGTATATATATATATATATATATATAATACATATAAATATATATATATGCATGTATATATATGATATATATAATATAATATAACAATTGATAATATATATATATCATATGTATATATATATATATATATATATATATATATATATATATATATATATATATATATATATATATATGTACTATATATATATATATATATATATATATATATATATATATATATATATATATATATATAACACGACTATATATATGTGCGTGCGTTTGTATGTGTGTGTTTTCATGTATTCGGATATATAGATAATTAGATGTATGCATGTGTGTATGTATGTTATACTACTGAATACATGTGCCTTGCACATCTGCACGTGAGTGTGATTTTGGCCAATGCCATTGATTCGTCAGATGGTTCATTAAAATATCAATTCGCCAGATGGTTCATTATGATATCAATGCACAATTAAATCTATTACAGCCTAATATGACATGCTGCAGATGCTTCAGCCAATTAATCAGATATTCGTTGTAAACAACTCTCTCTCTCTCTCTCTCTCTCTCTCTCTCTCTCTCTCTCTCTCTCTCTCTCTCTCTCTCTCGTGAAATCGGATAGATCAAACGCCCTTTTTGGGAAAGCTACCTTGCATCTTCTTATGTTGTTAATTCAGGTGACCTTTCACGTCCCTTGGAAGGGACTGTCGTCACCTGAACTC
Organism: Macrobrachium nipponense; assembly: GCF_015104395.2. Taxonomy (NCBI): domain Eukaryota; kingdom Metazoa; phylum Arthropoda; class Malacostraca; order Decapoda; family Palaemonidae; genus Macrobrachium; species Macrobrachium nipponense. The sequence continues at coordinate 42,382,319 of NC_087202.1, read as the reverse complement.
TCTTTGGAAATCTTATATCGGAGAAGTTAGCCTCCTCTTCTTCCTCCTCCTCCTTCTCCTCCTCCTCCTCCTCCTCCCATCGTCATCCCCAATCCTCCTTCCCTCGTGTCCTTAGGACTGAGGCTGGAGGAACAGACGAGATGATCTTTGAAGATTTGATGTTATCGGCGCAACAGGACAGATGAGGTGTGTCTATGCCGATGTCTTTGGTAATATTACTGTCAAGTTGCATTTGCAGACTTGAGTAACGTTTTTTTATCAGTATTTTATCCCTTAATTTCCTTTATATGGATACGGATACAAATATAGTAGCGTTTCTCTTAATTTTCATCAATATTCAGTTTTTGTTATTCGTTACTGAATCCAGTTTGGTGGTTAGCTTTTTTTTTTTTTTTTTTTTTTTTTACGGGTTAGGTTTTTTCTCCATATTGCTTACCATTCAGTTTTGGTCATCATTAGAAATTTATTTTAATGCTGTTTCTCTTATTACTTCTTTTTTTTCCTCTCTACCGTTTCAGTAATATTTATTTACGATATTTTCCATATATTATGTTATTATTCAAATATTGTTGTTGACAGAGTAAACATATGAAGCTTTTCCTTAGATGTGAACATAATCATGCATTGTTGAAGAGATGCTATTCTTAACATTTGTAATAATAATTGTTCATAACTTAAACATAAAATCAAGTATTTTATTGATGATAAATATC
>NC_087202.1:42374106-42376606 GCF_015104395.2 Macrobrachium nipponense | reverse complement strand
CTTTTATATCTTTGAGGGAGTTCAAAAGGCTGGGGATTGTTCATGATTTTCATTTAAGGCGCTGTTTATCTTCTCCCTTGGAGAAAGAGTAATAGGGATGAAATTTAGATTATTCAGTGGAAGAAATTCAAGGATACGGATTAAAAAGAAACATTGGTTTAGTGATATATATACATACATACATACTATATATATAAAATATATATCTATATATATATATATATATATAGATATATATTATATATATATATATGTATTATATATATGTGTGTGTGTGTGTGTGTGTGTGTGTGTGTGTGTGTAACTGAATTACGAAAATTTGGAACGTGGTGAAGGAAAAGAGAAACAGTGGAGTACCGCTGGAAGGCCTTTCGACTCTCGTCCTTGCAACGGTACTCCATTGCTTCACTTTCCTTTGTTGCTTTTCCTTTATTTATTTACACACAGATATATATGCCGTATGTTTTGTATATTGTTTATGATATATACATACCATACTACATACATACACACACACACACACTCACACATATATATATATATATATATATATATATATATATATATATATATATATATATATATATATATATTTGCTCGCTAGAGAGAGACAGGATTTTGCTTTTCTTAGGAAGCCTTTTAGGATAAGGTGTCTTTCCCAACTCCTTTTTATCTTGACAACAGCAAACAGTGTTATCTATTTATATCTTAGTGAATTGGTGTGTTGTAGACCGATAGCAACCCCCGGACAAGGCAAACTTTAGTTGAGTGCTGCACCACTCAGCCATATAGCGCCTAATTGCACCGTATTCCCGATGAAAGGTGGTGTCCGGCAGAGTAATTTGCTTACTTGATTCATCTTGTTAGATTCGAAATGGCTCAAATTTCTTTTATTGAAATGTAATTGAATTCAATAAGCGAAAAACTTGGCGACACCCATTGCTAAAGCAATTGTGTAACATTATGGCAAAGATAAAGTCATGCTTCTGCAGCTAAAATTTGCAATGTTGGTGTACGGCAAACGTATCTTTTTCAGTTTTCATGCCTGAATGTTTGTAGGGATATAAAATGGATTTTTTTACACATATCTGTATAGGGATTCCTTTGAGCAATGTTATTTCATAGAAAATGTTTCACAATTAAAGAATGTTTCGATAGATAAAAACTGCAATAATTTTAGCCAAATGTCGAAACGAATTACGATTTTTAAGAATTATATTGTATTTTATCATGAAAAAGAGGAAAAATTATCTTAGAGAAACCATTCCTAATTCCCAAAAGATATACAGAAAAGGACATCTCGCTTTTCTGTACGAAAGAGATTTTATTCAAATATTACGTGGCAAAAGTAATTTCTCTTGTAAACCCTTCAGTTAGAAATCTCATTTCCCTCAAAATCCTTCCTCTGGAAAGAAAAGTTTAATTTTACTCTCAACGAGAATTCGTCTTCATTCTGAAAAATCTGTAATACGTGTTCATACTTTCTACCCTTAAAAGGTGGGAGGCAGGAAGGCCTTCTTCACGTCTTTCCATCAAGCTGGGAGATTTATGAAACCAAATGAACCAACTTATTTTTTATTTCCATAAACCTACAGTTTTGAGAGAACAGCCGTTTATTTCATCTTTAAGTTTAAACATTTCATTGTATCGTATGTTAACCCTTTCTTTCATTCCTTTGTGCCTTCGTTTCAGTTCCCTTCTCCCTCACTTCATTCTCTCCCACCTCCATTTTATTCGCTTTTTTCTTCTTTCACTGTTTGTGAACTTCTCATGGTGCTTTTTTTCTCTCGGAGTCTTCTCATGCCCTTCTCTTTGTCCCTCTCACCTTTTCTTCTGCTCGTTAGTCATCATTATTTTCCCCCTTTGCAATATCACCTCGTGCCTCTTTGTTTTGTTTTCTGTTGTGCATTTGTTATAGCGATCAGGGCAGATTGAGAATAATAGGTAGAGAACGAAAACTTTTGACTTTTTTGAGAAGTTCTTTGAGTCCATTCAGCTGACGGAAGAAATGGCCCATGAACTCCTGAAGAGAGGGTCAGTTGGGAAGTACTACGTAAGTTTCCGCTTTAATCTCTCCCCAACTTGGCCGGGTGAAGTTTAACGAAACGATTATCTCAAGTTCTGTGAAGATGAATGACGGAGAAAAAGCGAATAAAGGAAGACAGACAAAGAGAATGGGCTGAAGAACAGGAGGACGACGAGGCAATGAAACCAACCAATGAAATCTTGTTGAATGCCAGTGTATATAAAAGATCTTGCTGAAAGCACAAACCTCCGTCCCGGGGTTGAGTCATTCGCGAATAGAGATGAAGAACACAAACTATCTCAAAGAAATGTCCCTAAAGGGAAGAGTATGAGAACGAAAATGAACTAAAGAAATGGAGGGTGGAGAATGATGAAAGAGAGCTCTAAACTGAGGCAATTGTAATCTGCTTCGTATTACATTACGAATGGTAGTGTTCTCTTCTCAGACGTTTGCAGTAAAGGATAAACCGCGATT
>NC_087202.1:42361606-42371606 GCF_015104395.2 Macrobrachium nipponense | reverse complement strand
AGAATAAATGCAATTGCCTAAGAATATTTACTCTCAGCTGACTATGTGATAGAGTTTTCATTTGGGATTGATGCCAAAACTCTGTATTTATAACCAACGTGATGGATCTGCAAAGTATCCACTATTGAATATTCAACACCCCTTCCTCCTCCCCCCCAACCGTTCTTTTTTTCATCAGAATGTCATTTCGTAAGTGTTGTCTCCTAAGCTCCTTTTGAAAGCGCTCAATCTCTTTTGTAATGCGCTTATCTTGAGATCTCTAGGCTATTTTTTCTTCTGAATAACTTTGCCCTAATTTAGAATTGTCTTTCACAGTTATGGAATTTGTAGTGATTGCAATTAAGAACTATATATAGTATATATATATATATATATTATATATAATATATATATCTATATATATATATATATATTGTGTATATATATATATATATATATAAATATATATATAATTTATATGTGTGTATATATATATATATATAATATATATATATATATTATAATTACAATCGCTGCTATAAAAGGGCATTACTATTTTCTGTACACTTTGTAAAGTCATGTTCTCTCTCTCTCTCTCTCTCTCTCTCTCTCTCTCTCTCTCTCTCTCTCTCTCTCTCTCTCTCCCCTAAGTTCGTATGAAGCATTTTTCTTCCGTTTTATTCTACTTCATTAAGAATGTATATTTAATTTTCATTAGCCATCACTGGCATCAAAATCACGCTCGTCTTTCGAAATAATTTGCACCACCTTCTTATTTCCTCCCCTTCCCCCCATCCTGTCTATCTACGCTGTTTGTCTGCTAACAACGACGCTTATTCGTGTGCCTAAATTACGAGGATATAAAGCAGAGCAACTGTTGAAAGACTTGTATAAATACCCACCCTATCTAGGCAAAACTTCAGTATTTCAAAACTAGAGGGCTCTGCTATCTGAAAAGAGCTACAATATTTGGTTCATAAATTCAAGACTCTTTGAGCGGTGAGGACGAGGGCGCCTTACTCTCTGCAGACCAATTCATTACCAGTAACATTAACGAGTTGAGACGTTTATTAATGTTTTGGGCTTGAGTTTGTGCCCGTGTCACGCGCCAAGGTATGCACAAGTTGTGGTACGTCAATAGAACGGGCGGGTGGTTATTGGTGTCATGACCAGGAGGTCGATGGGAACGGCGGCGGTGGGTTCTTCGTGAATTCATAGGCAGAGGGAGAGAGGGATGGCCATACTTACAGACAAGCAGGCAGACAAAAGAGGAGGAGGAGGAGGAGGAGGAAGAAGAGGAGAGAGAGAGAGAGTTCATCTGAAAACTGAAATGAGGAGGAGGAGAGAGAAGGAGAGTGTTCACCTGAAAGTTGTAAGGAGAAGGAGAACGAGGAGAAGAAGGAGGAGGAGAAGGAGGAAAAGGAAGAGAGAGAGAGAGAGAGAGAGAGAGAGAGAGAGAATTTGAGAAATTTAGCGCCCTGCTTAATGTGATTTACATGATAAAGCGCTATTTGAATTTTGTCCTTGTTTTATCTCTCGTTTATATCTATGGGTTATTCATTAGGTTTTACGTTTCTTCCGTGAAATGGGACTTTCTTGTTGAACACATCTCGGATAAAGTTCATTAACAGTGTTAATAAACTTCTCCTTTTATGTAACAATAATCATGCCTCACTAACTTTATCAGTTGGAAGTTATCGGGAAGCTGTGGAGAGGCTGAGGGCAAAAAGTTCAAGTAAAAGGCAGACTGAGTCAGGTTTTATAGAAAGAGAGAGAGAGAGAGAGAGAGAGAGAGAGAGAGAGAGAGAGAGAGGAGAGAGAGAGAATGGATGTTAATAATGTGACGATGTTGTTGCGAATTAGATAAATGTATTCTTATAACTCAACGTATGTGCGAGAGAGAGAGAGAGAGAGAGAGAGAGAGAGAGAGAGAGAGAGAGAGAGAAATTCATGTTATTATTATTTATTTCGGTGATGATGTAGTTGCGAATTAGGTAAAATATTCTTATGACTCAAAGTGTAAGTGATGGCAAAATTTGACTCTGGCTTTCATAGTCTTAACAGGGTACACACCCACACACACACACACACACACACACACACACACACACACACACACACATACACACACATATAATACTGTTAATATGTCTATATGAACTTTTAATGTTTAATGTATTTGAAAGGTACTGAAGAGTCGTATATAATCTGGAGGCAGAATGCTTTTACTTATGTTCTGAAGCCCAATTCCTCTCTATTGTCTCCGCAGAATCCTTGTTTAAAAATAACAATAATAATAATAATAAATATCATCATATTTAGAAGATCAGTTGTGGTATTACTACTAGCACTTCAATACTAATAAGTTATCGATATTTTTATGATAATATCAAAAGCTAAACAATAAGTAATTCATTATGTATGCCAACTTGTGTATATAACCTATATAGTGCACGTAATTATTTTGAAAATTTTCATTTCAATGCCTGCCGGCTTTTCCTAACCGGAGATGCAGGTCAACTTTCAGATATTATCTGGGTAAGAATATGCTGGTTATGTGAGTTGCATTCAAACACCCTCTTAACCCACTTTATAAGATTCTGAGGAATTGACCTTAGAAATGCTGGTGGGCCAAACAATATAATATTTCCTAACAGAGTTTTTATACAAATTCAACGTTGAAAAGTTCCTTCTAGCGAACCTCTGTGTGTGTGTGTGTGTGTGTGTGTGTGTGTGTGTGTGTGTATGTTTGTGTAATTTCTCTCAGACTGGCGCCGTGATGACCTGTATACAATACATATATCATATCCCATGCCTCTAACCATATAATTTCGTTTTATTATGAAAAAACATAATTATACTGCAAGTAATCCATTTACCTGAAGTCGGTGCTTATTTTTTCAACGAAACGGCTAATAAAAATGAGAGAGATCACTGTCTGGTTTCAGGCGGCTGTCGTATCTGGTTCGTGTTACAAGCACGAACAGATTCTGTTAGAAAAAACTAAGAGAAAGGTAAAAACTAAATCAGATTTCGGTGGCTCTGACTGTGCGAAACTGAATATACAGAGAAAATACGAATTGAAAGATCGGGCTATATTTTGTCAAGTCACAGACCGTTCATTTGTGTACGATTTGTTTTGGGTGTTGGATTCAGTTGTATCTGCCCAAGTGATCTAGGAATTATCCACTTTTATTTATAATGCATTGAACTTATTATGCTCTTATTTCTTAGGTAGCTGAAACTTGCTCAAATCGAGAAACTAGAAGCCACATTTTGATGCAGTTTGTCATTTAAGATGAATGATATTTGTTGTCGAAGAGGTTCAGAGATAAAAGCATCACCAGTATTTCATAACACCATCAGATTCTTCAGGTAGAAAGTGCGTTATATTCAAGTCCCCTAAAAATCTGGAACCTAAATGAATGAAGGAATGTGGTCGGTCCTTTTTGTGGAAGACCAGATTTCATCAAAGGTCAGTTCACGTTCCATTTTCATCCCCAAGCATTTTGCAAGTTTTAGTCGCGTTTTCCTCTCACAAAAATTAAAACTGCAAATTTGCAGCGAAGCTGACAAGGTGAGATTATGAGCTAAAAAAATAGAAGTGAAAAAGACAGGTCAAATGAGAAGAAATAATTGACTATGAGCAATGTTCCACAAGCAGTATTCTGTCTGTAGCGGGAGGGGAGGGGACGCGAGGGAGGAGAGGTGAATGATTAGACCTCGTCTAATAAGGCCGAACAAAAGGAGCCCAACTGATGGAGAATAAAAGGGCTTTCATCGTCAGCAGTGACCAAGCTGAAGAAGGATCGGGTTGAGATTGAATCCCCTTTGTTAGGAAGGTTTATGCTCGCCAAGGCAGTTATTGGACTGGCAGAAGACGAAGGATAGAGATTAGAGAGAAGAGAAAACTCCAGGAACTTGATCTCGATGCTTGGTTCGGATGGAAGGGAGAAGTCGAAAGAAATAGGAGCTCACAAACTTTGCTTTCCATTCGAAGTGGACTGACTGACTTGGAGTTACCGCATCACTGACGCTTGTCTCAATTTTCGCGTAAGTTAAGGTCAAAGCAAGCGCACTATTTTGGTGGTGGTCAGTAAGACTCCAGAAAAGAACGCACATGATCAAATTTAAGAAATGATTTGTTTGGACCCTTATTGTAATAGTCAGGCTATGCAAATCTTATGCTAATAAGAATGATTCTGTCTTGTTACATGTATTTGTTGACCATATGGTGCATTAATTTTTCACGTAAATATTATTGAATGAATGTGAAGACACCGACTAACAAAAAAAAAAAAAAAAACAATCAATCCTTGCATGCTTCGATTTTTCGTGCTTTTGTTTTTCCTCGAACAATTAATTTTATATTCAGGATAATCGGAGAGAAATTAGTTTTTTAATCGAACAGTCCTTAAATTCTTGGAAGGCTGTCATCTTCTTTATAAATTAATATTTTCTTTTAATGTCACACGTTATATTATCTATAATTGTAATGGGTGGACACATGTAAATGTTAGAGTGGTTTGTATGAATGTTTAAAGAGACGTTTATTATCAAGTACCATAAATTTTATTTTAGGAAATATTTTTTTTCAAAGTTGATAAACTTAGTTATCATGATGGTAAGTAAATACTTTGTTAATAATAATAATAATAATAATAATAATAATAATAATAATAATAATAATAATAATAATAATAATAATAATAATAATGCCAGAGTAACAGAAACCAATCACTCAGTCATCTCGACGCAGTGACGCAACAGGAAAAACTAAGAGAAATGACGGACGAAAAAATCGGAAGAGAGGAGCTCATGTTCTTTGATGTCATATTTGGTCACGGCTTATCAGCCGTCGTCTCGTTTGTTGTTCTTCCGCGGAATCCGGAGCGAAATTGAATTCCCTTTAAAGGGACGGGCCGAGATCGCACGCCGTCTCCGAATTGAAGGTTTGTTTGGAATCGAATGGCAGTTTGTAATCGAGGTAATGAGGTGTAAAACCCATTGGATGGGATATATGTGCCACGCGATATCTTCCCGACAGCCTTTACGTGCATACGGATACCTGTACTTACAGCGCTCCTCCGATAAACCCCAACCTTGTTTTTTTTCCTTCTTTTTTTCCGGTCGTGTTTTGGGCTGTTTAATCTTGACGTTTGGGGACGTTTAAACCGTTTTTTTAAATTCATACTGTCATTATTATTTATGTTGCTGCTACCGCTACTATTATATATAACTACTATTCTAAGATTTGTGTACTATCTGCTGTCGTACAGGATGCTTTATTAAATAGCCAAAGTTAAATAATTCATAATTTTTTGAAAGGTTTATTCACTTTCTATTGATAAATCATTTAACCTCGGTTCGCAAATAACGCATTTTTTACGACAGTAGGAAATACATCAATTTAAGAACAATAGAAACTATATCTATATCGATCCAACAACAGCAGCAACATATGTGAATGTTAGTATCAATATAAAAAAAGAATTTAAAAGTATGATACATAAATTATTTTATCTCTCTCTCTCTCTCTCTCTCTCTCTCTCTCTCTCTCTCTCTCTCTCTCTCTCTCTCTCTTGTTTGAAAGGATGCCATAAGAGATTGCAACTGAACTGTGAAGATTATGTACGCTTGTTTTCGGCTGTTTTATAGTAGTAGCGGGTAAGATTTAAAAAAATGAAAATAATAATAATACTATATATGAATACTATGTCGAAAATGTGTAAGTATAATTATGAAGAATTTTGACCGATCGTTGATCTCAACAAAAATAATCAGGCATTATGAAACCCTTATTTCACATGTTTAGTAGTCCCATGGGATCTGCGGTAAATTGCCGTTCATTGTTAAGAAAACAAATGAGTCCCATCGTTAGAAAAATATGAAAACCAATGTAATTAAACACAGCGAAGAAAATTAATTGTTAGATAACAATACACTTCGACTTAACCTTCAGAAATTGTAAGATCTACATCACTCAAAAATCAGGGTTTCTTTTGTTTTCCTTATGTTTCAGTGGTTAGTTTGTTGTGGTTAGCTTATTATGGAAGGCATTTTTGGGATTGGCTGCAGTTTATCTGATGTAGATCATATCTATAACGTTGATGTTTCTGTAGCCAGCGCTGTTTGGGTTTGCCATCTCAGATGACCATTTCGTACGTTGGTTCTCTTTGGGAAGTTTGCATAATGTGAAATTCATGCTGTTTCGTTTTCTAAAGTTCTAGAATTTATATATATATATATATATATATAATATATATTATATAAATAATAATATTATATATATATATCTATATATATATATAGATATATATATATATATCAATATATATATATAATCCCTCTTCGTCTAACATTTTTTTTATCGGCAACCTTCGGTATCTTCTATTCTATTCTTTTATTTGTTGAGGAAACTTCAACTCTTGCCAGTCATTTTAAGCATTTTAAATGCTGCCTTCCTACTAGGTAATCGAATCAATAGCTGTTTAAGGCTTTGATTGATAAGTATGTGTTAATTTGCCTTTGTTATAGAATTTTTATTCACTCACCGCGGTAGGGGACATTTAGCATACGCCTCCACCTGCCTGTCTCTCCCGGGCATTCATCCGTCAGAGTATTTTTTTGTTATGAATAATTACTGACTATGATTAAATTTTAGACACGTTTGGCACATACCGTATATTTTACATCACCTGGCTAATATATGATGTGATCCAGTTTTGACAATTTTAAGGAAATCTTAGATTGTTATTGGAAAACTGAAATATTGGAAATTGTTTGTTGCATGAACATTAAGAGGTTGCAAGCTAAATTGCACATAGCTTACACTCAGTAGGAATCTGAATGACTTATAAGTTATGAAATGAGTCAAGTTTTACAAATTGTTTTCCAGGGAAATCACTAGTTTTTATTACTCTGACCGGTATTTCGAAAAGTCAGTGTTCTGTACACTATTCAAATTATGCTTGCTTAAAAATTTGAACAATTGTTGCCCTATTATTGCCGCTCGTATAGTAATAATCGCAGCTTTATACACATGTCATGTTGTTGCTAGTTTCGTCCTTTTGCCGATAACCTTAAGCATTTTACTAGGGTGTCTTTCCAAATACGGTTTAGACCACACTCTGTGTTGCATCCACTTATCCCAAAACCAACGATGCTACAGTCACCGCCTCCCATCCGTTATATGTAATTGTTATTTTTACCATCGTTATTATTATGATGAAGATCTTTTTGGTCAAAGTATTTAATAAACTGACTTCACACATATCAACAAATAAGTTAGAAACGAGTATATGTTTCCATCCACTAAAGAAGCAGAGTAAATGTGGAAGTTACAATAAAGGGTAAATTATAAAACCTATAAGTAATTAAAAATGGGCAACCAAGAAACAGAAAAGCTTTATTAATGGATTTTTTTTCTTTTTATTACAGTATCTACATGCCGCCTTTAGGCAAGGATCCGTGCTGGCATAAACCATCCTAATCTAAATTAACCAGCCTGTTAAATTTATGATTTTGCGCAAAAAAAGTTACATAATTCTCTGAACACGGATGGGAGATTTTTTTTTTTTTTATTGCCGTGAATTCCCTTATAATGAAGGGAACCATTGACGGCCCAAACCTATAGGTTTTACTATCCACGATGCTATGGCAATTGAACCTCTCCACATAATCCTTCTCCCAGCAGAGAACTTGACACCGACGATTGGATAAAGGGATAAGACATTACAATAGATCAAGCTTAGAAGTTATGATTCTGCAGTCGTGAAAGGTTTTGAGAATATTGCCTATAAAGTAGGCCCGTTTGTGCCAAGGTCTCAGCTCTGCTGCTGTGGCAGAACCGAGTCCCGCATCATAAGACACTTTTTATTGCCAGGGAGGTCGGAGCTCAGGTGGGCTTTACGGGCCTATAGATGGCCATGTCTCCGAACTTGCGGACGTATTTTCAGCAATATTGAGAAAATTGTATATACATTATACATACACACACACACACACACACACACACACACATATATATATATATATATATTATATATATATATATATATATACACATTTTTCTCAATATTGCTGAAAATGTTTTAGAAATAAAAGGCAGAGAGAGAGAGAGAGAGAGAGAGAGAGAGAGAGAGAGAGAGAGAGAGAGAGAGAGAGAGAGAGTTGACTTGCTACCTCTGAAATGAAATTTAAAATTTGTGGTAGTTAAGTAGGATGAAGAACACTCGACCATGAGATGAGCACAGGTCATGATCGTAGTTAAAACATATCCCGTATGAGTCGGATAAAATTTCCGTGAAGCCTTTTATTACTATTAATAATTATTTTCCTTCATACATGTTCCTATGATATATTCTGAATTTCCACAGGTTCAGAAATTGCAATACCATGTTGGGATTGGCACTAAGATGCTCGACCCCTGCTAAAGTTGCCTTTATTTCCTTCCTTCACTTTCTACGTTAAAAGAAAACCTTAACCTCGTCTCCAGTTATGCTTACGAAAGGTGATTTTGAAATGTCACATAATGCCAAGTTCTGAAGGATCTTTAACTCCCTGCAGTAAACAATGGCTTTGTAATGCCAAGGGCACTGACACTGCAGTCTTTTCATTGACTTTTTTTTTATAGTATACTACAGCAGTCCAAGGGAAAGGTCGGTTGAATTTCCGAAGGGATGGCGAAAGGGGAGGCTGCCCGAGACCCGAGAATGTTCTGTATCATGTGATTCAGGGTTTGAATTACAAGTTCTTCTTCAGATCTCTTCAGATTGGGACAAGATTTGGAGTATAGTCTGAACCTCACATTACCTCCAGGTTATTTCTGGAAGACGCTGCTTCGGCGCATGCTCTCTTTCTGCGCTGGTGAATGTTTTGTTTCTGCTCAGTTGTATATTTGTTTATGCGTATATTTTCATCTTAAAATTCTCAGTTACCATTGCCGTTATTATTATTATTATTATTATTATTATTATTATTATTATTATTATTATTATTATTATTATTATTATTATTATTATTATTATCTTACACAAGAAAAAAAATCAACTTGATAAATCTACGGCTATTTGAGACTGATTCCGGCTGCATGTCGAACTTAAATAGGAGGTATGAATAAAGCAGCATTGCTGAAACTTTTCCCCGTGCGAGGGGCCACTGTGTTCTCAAGTAAGCCCAAAAAGAATGTGAGAGAAAAGAGTATGGTCTGTCTCCGCCAGGAGCGATAGGTCCCTTCCAGGATTAATCCTGGGTCCCTCCAAGGATGTTTAAAGGACGTTTAACCTCTTTGAGTCTCGTCTCTGTTGAACGCACAGCTTCTGATACTTTATAAGGTTTGGATAAAGGATACAGAGCGACCAGGTGGAATGACTTTGCAAGTTCCTTTTTCAGGCAGAAGGTTTAAGTGTCAGAGATAGATAGGTACATCTGTGAATAGATAAAGAACTGAGCAGTTAGGGATTCGTACTTTAAGGATGAGTTGTTAATGAATGACAAACTGGAAATCAAGACACTAAATCGGTGAGGAAAATACAATGTTATGGTCAAAGAGTTTAAGAATTTGCAGAGAATGAGAGAACAAATATTTGCATAGAAGAAAAAGAAAGTCAGAAAGGACTAAAACAATCAAATCTAACGAAACATTAATAGACTGTAAAAAAATGATATATGATACTTAAAAAAAATATGTACAGATCGGAAAATCGAGAACAGAATTAACCAATCAAAGATCCGAAATCATTAATGAATAAATCCAAAAATGAGATTTATATTCCGTTTGCTAGTTAGTGAGTTGTATCTTCCCTTTTCTTGTTATATTATTATGCTGCAAAAATCAAAGTATTCTTTTCACATTACATGAACATTTGAATGGGAAATGTTATTTATAAATTCAATCCAGTTATAAGTTAAGTAGTGCAGATCTCATCCGTAGGGGGGTAATGCCGTCAGTGCACCTAGCTGCAACCCATTTCCTTCCTTTTACTGTACCTCCTATCATATTCTCTTTTTTCCATCTTAC
>NC_087202.1:42329106-42356606 GCF_015104395.2 Macrobrachium nipponense | reverse complement strand
AGTGTGACCTAGAAACACAATGTTTTAATAAGCTTTCTTGGTTCTAAGTGAGGTTTAACGGCAAAAAATTTAATGGCTAAACCAGATTGTATAAGAAAAAGTCATGAAAAAGATGAAACCGGTTCATTTGGTAACAATTTTCGCCTCTAAGCTGAAAAGATCTCTCTCCCTGTATCGTAAAATAGTCATCAATGCAATTTGTTGCGGAGCCATTTCTTATGTTTTGTTTATATATATATTTACTCTGGATTTTTCGTGCCTCCCCTATCGAGATATTCAGTCCAGAATAATTGTTTACAGAAAGATCAATTATACCTACGTACAAAATTATATTCATACATACCTTTCAAGACTAATATTGTTTACATTTTCCCTTTTACCATATTTTATCTGTTATTTCATGACGCATAATATGATCTTACTTTGTGTTCTATCATGGCTCAAGAGTTACGAAGGCAAAGATAACTTCATACCGTAAGGATGCAATGAATCCTTTCTCGCAACCGGAGGCTGTAGTTCAGCTTACGTAATACTGAAGACGCGGCCGCGAAAAGAATAGTTTATCCGTATGACGCAAATGATGTCATTCTCTCCTTTCGATGTTGTTACTTTCGTGTTTCGTAATGCTCTCGTGTTACCGAACCGGTTCTCGGAAATCGGACGCATCTCTCCCCGAAAAACCTTTTCTTCCAGACCTCATATCCTGTTATAGACAAGAACGTTGCAAAATTCGTAAATAAGTAGAGGGGCTCCAGTCATAGTTATAAGCAAATAAAAATGCACGCATACACATGATATGCAAATAAGATATGCTTGCATGAATGTAGGTGTTTGGAAATCGTCAGATAAATTATATTCCAAATAGCCAACGACAATTTATCGGCAGTTTTAATGATGAATTGCAAATTAATTACAGCATTGGGAAAATTTGGTGAGGGTTGGTTTTGATAAAGTGCAAATGAACAACGCAAGGGCGGAGGAAGAAGTGCTCCATTGAAAAAAGAATTTATAAAGAGGTCGTCGGTATTGATATGTTTTACAACCTTCCAGGTAACACTAGGGGGGGGGGGGGTGGGGGGGGGGGGATTTTATGATATTGTTTACAAGAGCCATTGCAAAGAAATATTTCCTCCTCCTCTTCCTCCTCCTCCTCATTACTACTACTACTACTACTGCTGCTTCTGCTGCACCTCATGCGGTCCACTGTAGGCGTTACTTAAAGTTCTTTGCAGCGTGCCTTCGGCCCCTAGCAAAAAACCACCGCTTCCGTTCCTTTTACTGTACCTCTTTTCATAATCTCTTTCTTCCATCATATCTCCAACTCTCCACCCTCTTCTGACAATTGATTCATAGGGCAACTGGGAGGTTTTCCTCCTGTTACACCTTTCAAAGCTTTTACTGTTAACTTCCGTTTCAGCGCTGAATGACATGGTAGGTCCTAGTGCCTGGACATTGGCCTAAATTCTATATTCAATTCAATTCAATTCTGCTGTTGATAGGGTTTTTATATGGAATAAACACGAACCTGTAAAACTAGATCTTCAAATTGAATTATTCCAAGGCGAAAAGCCTCGAACGACTCGTTCTTAAGAGGCTGAAAAATATAGGAATGGAATGAAACACTAACGAGTTATTTCGCCTCCCAGGGCAACACAGAGCTTAGCGAGAGGATGCATTGCGGGAGAGAACAAGCCCTCGTTAAGAAATCGTTAATGAGACCCCACTTAATATTCCTTGATGAGATGTTCGTAATCATTCCCTCGTCCGCAAATGTCGGGTTATTGGTGAATTTCTGTCATGTGTAATGGTGAATTACGAGAGGCGAACTTAGCCTCTGATTTAAGGGTAACGTTACCTGCAAGGTTCTGATCATTAAGGGAGATTTGGGGAGTAGCAAGAACGAGTCGGGTTCTGCTGATCCAACCGGTCTACCTTCGAAAAATAAATCTGGTCTTTTCCGCCATCCTCGAGATGAGTCGAATTTAATATCGGCGAGGCACTCACTGCCAGGAGCTGTTGGTTCTTTTTATTGGTTTTGTAGAATTTTTTTTTTTACGGCACTTTTAACAGTCATAATTTCCTTCACACCTTCACTGAGTATTTCTAACTTAACCATTGTACCATTTAGCCATATTGGTGGTCGTCTGCATATTTTCGAACGGGAAATGAGAACACTCACGTTCTCGCTTGACTGATGACTAGTTTTACATCTGGCGCTTTTGTTTCGAGTTGCATTTTAATAACGCCACCGTGAAATTTGTAATGAGCAGGTTCTTGGAATTTATAATGAGCAATTAGATAAAATCTGACAAGCAAGTGGTCTGGGAGCAAGGCTGAAACGAAGCTAATTATTCCTGCAAGATCATATTGTGCTTCTTATATGCCGGGAAGAAGATTGAGATTTCCACGATAAATGAAGTCAGTTATTTGCCTACTTTTCAAGGTGTTATGAGGCTCTCTTTAGATAACATCTATTGCGTGCTAAGACTTTTTGTTGTAAGCGAATTTGGATATATATATATATATATATATATATATATATATATATATATATATATATATATATATATATATATTATATATATATATATATATATATCGAGCTACAATGTCCTTTAATATCTAATTTATATATATATATATATATATATATATATATATATATATATATATACATATACATATATAGATACACACGTATTCTTTATTGCATTCCCGTGTGTGAATTAGCGGACGTTTAAATTGAAGTATTTTAGCTTGTGATAGAAGATCGTTTCTAAGTACGCATTTATAATGCGACCTCGTGAATTTCAGAGCCTTCATTTGTAATTGTAGAGTATTTTAAATTCATTCCCAGCATAACACTAAAACCTTCTCAATTTAAACATTTTGTTTGAGTTCATTAAATGCAGAATTATTGTAATCTTATGTACCTTGCAATTCTCCCATTATTCATACAGTAAAGTAATTATGTATTTGTCGCCTACTAGTATCTTCAACTAAAGAAGTATACAGGTTTATGATATTAGACAAATGCTGCCGACTCGAAATTTCGTTAGATTTATCTCGTCGTAAAGTTCACGCACAATGACCTTAAAGTATTTCGTGTTCAATTCATTGCACGCCTGGATTTATGGATGCCCGAAGTTTGGTTCATTGTCTGTATAATTGCTATAATTAATTTTTCAATCGTACCTTTCATGCTTACTCGTCGATAATTTAGTGGATTAGGGACGGTATCTTGAACGAACGCTTCTCACGAGGTCAGCGGTCCATGATGCACCCATAATTGGGAAAGTACGATGAGGTAGATTCTCCGTCACTTGATATCACTACTGCTGTGGTCACAGAAACTGTGGTCACAGAAAGTGTTGTTATGTAGGTTTCCTTGACATCAGACATAGTTTTTTAAAACATGCGCTTTAGACTTTTATGCATTCCACCACAAAGGAAAACAAGTATTGAGGTGAGAGAAAATAAAAACAATATAAAAGGAATTTGTACTGGGCTACAGTATTATTATTGTTATTATTATTATTATTATTATTATTTTATTTATTTTTTTTTTTTTTTTTTTTTTTTTTGCTCTATCACAGTCCTCCAATTCGACTGGGTGGTATTTATAGTGTGGGGTTCCGGGTTGCATCCTGCCTCCTTAGGAGTCCATCACTTTTCTTACTATGTGTGCCGTTTCTAGGATCACACTCTTCTGCATGAGTCCTGGAGCTACTTCAGCCTCTAGTTTTTCTAGATTCCTTTTCAGGGATCTTGGGATCGTGCCTAGTGCTCCTATGATTATGGGTACGATTTCAACTGGCATATCCCATATCCTTCTTATTTCTATTTTCAGATCTTGATACTATCCATTTTTTCCTCTCTCTTTCTCTTCAACTCTGGTGTCCCAAGGTATTGCGACATCAATGAGTGATACATTCTTCTTGACTTTGTCAATCAACGTCACGTCTGGTCTGTTTGCACGTATCACCCTATCCGTTCTGATACCATAGTCCCAGAGGATCTTTGCCTGATCGTTTTCTATCACTCCTTCAGGTTGGTGCTCGTACCACTTATTACTGCAAGGTAGCTGATGTTTCTTGCACAGGCTCCAGTGGAGGGCTTTTGCCACTGAATCATGCCTCTTTTTGTACTGGTTCTGTGCAAGTGCCGGGCATTCACTAGCTATGTGGTTTATGGTTTCATTTTTCGTATTGCACTTCCTACATATGGGAGAGATGTTATTTCCGTCTATCGTTGTTTGAACATATCTGGTTCTTAGGGCCTTATCTTGTGCCGCTGTTATCATTCCTTCAGTTTCCTTCTTTAGCTCTCCCCTCTGTAGCCATTGCCACGTGTCATCGCTGGCTAGTTCTTTAGTCTGTCTCATGTATTGTCCGTGCATTGGTTTGTTGTGCCAGTCCTCTGTTCTGTCTGTCTTTCTCCTGTCTCTGTATATTTCTGGGTCTTCGTCTACTTTTATTAGTCCTTCTTCCCATGCACTCTTTAGCCACTCGTCTTCACTGGTTTTCAGATATTGCCCCAGTGCTCTATTTTCGATGTTGACGCAGTCCTCTATACTTAGTATCCTTTCCCTCCTTCCTTTCGTGTTATGTATAGTCTGTCCGTATTTGCTCTTGGGTGTAGTGCTTTGTGTATTGTCATATGTTTCCTGGTTTTCTGATCTATGCTGCGGAGTTCTGCCTTCGTCCATTCCACTATTCCTGCGCTGTATCTGATTACTGGCACTGCCCATGTGTTTATGGCTTTTATCATATTTCCGGCATTGAGTTTTGACTTGAGTATCGCCTTGAGTCTCTGCATATATTCTTTCCTGATCGTGTCCTTCATCTCTTGGTGTTTTATATCCCCTCCTTCCATTATTCCCAGGTATTTGTATCCTGTCTCATCTATGTGTTTGATGTTGCTCCCATCTGGTAGCTTTATCCCTTCAGTTCTCGTTACTTTGCCTTTTTGTATGTTGACTAAGGCGCATTTTTCTATTCCAAACTCCATCCTGATGTCCCCAGATACAATCCTTACAGTCTGGATTAGGGTATCTATATCCTTGATGCTCTTACCATACAGCTTGATTATTATTATTATTATTATTATTATTATTATTATTATTATTATTATTATTATTATTATTATTATTATTTGGTCTATCACAGTCATCCTATTCGACAGAGTTGTTTGTATAGTGTGGGGTTCCGTGTTGCATCCTGCTTCCTTAGGAGTCCATCACTTTTCTTACAATGTGTGCTGTTTCTAGTAGCACGCTCTTCTGCATGAGTCCTGGAGCTACTTCGGCATCTTGTTTGTCCATGTTCCTTTACAGGGCTCTTGGGATCGTGCGTAGTGATCATAGGTACAATTTCCACTGGCATATCCCATATCCTTCTTATTTCTATTTTCAGGTCTTGATGCTTATCAGTTTTTCTCTTTCTTTCTCATCTACTCTGGTGTCCCAGGGAATTGCGACATCAATGAGTGATACGTTCTTTTTTATTTTGTCCATCAGCGTCACGTCTGGTCTCTTGGTACGTATCACCCTATCTGAAAAATTGATGAACATAGTAATATATAGACCTCCTAATACTAAAGAGTTTGACTTAATAATAGAAAAATTGGATGATATATGTAGAAATCACAAGGACTGGACTATTCTCCTATCTGGTGACTTCAACTTTCCTTTCGTAGAATGGAAAGAACGAATAGGAGACTGTGGTTGTACTTATACATATAAAAAAGAGAGTAATAGTAGTGCAGAAGATAAGAGGCAATTTGAAAAGCTATTAGATATGCTACTAGAATACACATTCAACAAATAAATCACCTGCCAACAAGAAAGGAAAATACTTTAGACCTAGTATTTGTGAACGAGATGAATTATGTTAAAGAAATAATAGTTTATAATGCGAGTATTTCAGATCATAATGTCATAGAATTAACAGTTCATTCCAAAGCAAGTGAAAACAGAGATAAGCAAGAAATGAAAAAGTGGGAAGGATATGGAAAATACAACTTCTACAGTAAAAATATAAAATGGTCAGAAATTAATGAAGAATTAAACAAAGATTGGGATAACATTTTCGTAAGTGATGACATAAGGGTAAATACGGAGATATTATATAAAATATTGGAGAAAATAGTGGATAAATATATACCGAAGAAGAAAAGTAAACATCATTCATGCATACCAAGAGACAGAAGGATCTTGTTCCAGAAAATCAGAAAGTGGAAAAAAGGTCTTGCAAAAGAAAAAAATGCATGGAAAGTTATTGAACTAAAAAGTAAGATAGAAAATGCAGAACAAAAGATTATACAATCAAAAGAAAATGAAAAACGGGACTTGGAAGAAAAAACCCTATTAAATATCAAGCAAAACCCCAAACTATTATACTCATATGCGAAGAAGATGAATAAAAGAAGAATAGAAATAGGCCCTCTGAGAATTGAAGGGAGATTAACGAATGAAAAAAAGGAAATTTGCAACATACTGGCAGAACGATATAAGAGAGAATTCACCCCTAGAATAGATAATGAAGATAATGATATAGAAGTAAGGGACGAAAATAGTGAATATTTAGCTGACATAGAAATTAATGAAGCTGATATTGTGCAGGCAATTAATGAAATTAAAAATGGAGCTGCTGCAGGGCCGGATGGAGTCCCTGCTATTTTGTTAAAGAAAGTAGTTCATTCTATCGCAAAGCCACTTGCAATATTATTAAGACAAAGTGTAGATACAGGCAAGATTTATGATGAGCACAAATTAACATATATCACCCCTACTTTCAAAAGTGGATCAAGACTAGAGGCAAGTAATTATAGGCCTGTGAGTCTAACATCACATATTATGAAAGTGTATGAAAGGGTAATGAAGAAAAATATTATGAAACATTTAATAAAAAATAATTTGTTTAATATAGGACAACACGGTTTCGTACCCGGAAAAAGTACACAAACCCAACTGTTAGTCCACCGTGAGAACATATTCAAAAATATGAAAAGCGGAAATGAAACAGATGTGGTTTATCTAGACTTTGCAAAAGCTTTTGACAAAGTAGACCATAATATATTAGCAAAGAAAATTAGAAAACACAATATCGTAGATAAAGTAGGAAGATGGTTAAAAGAATTTTTACACAACAGAAAACAGATAGTTATTGCAAACGATGAGAAATCGGATGAAACCAAGGTAATATCCGGTGTGCCACAAGGTACGGTGCTAGCTGCAATATTGTTTGTTATTATGATTGAAGACATAGACAGTAATGTTAAGGATTCGGTAGTGAGTAGTTTCGCTGATGACACAAGAATAAGTAGAGAAATTACTTGTGATGAAGATAGGAACGCTCTACAAAGAGACCTTAACAAAGTATATGATTGGGCAGAGGTAAATAGGATGGTATTTAACTCTGATAAATTTGAATCAATAAATTATGGAGACAGAGAAGGAAAGCTATATGCATATAGGGGACCTAATAATGAGACAATCACAAATAAGGAAGCAGTTAAAGACCTTGGTGTGATGATGAATAGGAACATGTTATGCAATGATCAAATAGCCATTCTGTTGGCAAAATGTAAAGCAAAAATGGGAATGTTGTTACGGCACTTCAAAACAAGAAAAGCTGAACACATGATTATGCTTTATAAAACATATGTTCGTAGTCCACTTGAATATTGCAATATGATATGGTACCCACACTATCAAAAGGATATTGCACAAATAGAGAGTGTACAAAGGTCCTTTACAGCTAGAATAGAAGAAGTTAAGGACCTAGACTACTGGGAAAGACTACAATCCTTAAAATTATATAGTCTAGAAAGGAGAAGAGAACGCTACATGATAATTCAGGCATGGAAACAGATAGAAGGAATAACAGAAAATATCATGGAACTAAAAATATCAGAAAGAGCAAGCAGAGGTAGATTAATAGTGCCCAAAACTATACCAGGAAAAATAAGGAAAGCACACAGAACATTAATCCACTACGCACCAGCATCGATAATGCAGCGTCTATTCAATGCGTTGCCAGCTCATCTGAGGAATATATCAGGAGTGAGCGTAGATGTGTTTAAGAATAAGCTCGACAAATATCTAAACTGCATCCCAGACCATCCAAGATTGGAAGATGCAAAATATACCGGAAGATGTACTAGCAACTCTCTGGTAGACATTAGAGGCGCCTCACACTGAGGGACCTGGGGCAACCCGAACGAACTGTTAAGGTCTGTAAGGTAAGGTAAGGTCTGTTCTGATACCAGAGTTCCTGAAGATTTTTGTTGGTCTTTTTCTATCACTCCCTCAGATTGGAGTTCGTACCACTGCAAACTAGCTGGTGCGTCTTGCAGAGGTTCTGGTGGAAGGCTTTTGCTACTGAATCGTGCCTCTTTTGTACTGGTTCTGAGGAAAGTGCCAGTCATTCGCTTGCTATATGGTTTATGGTCTCGTTTTTTTTTATATTGCACTTCCTGCATATAATTATTGTTAATATTCCATACTCAGTTTCAAGTTGTATATGTATCCCTCATATGACATTTTTCATACTCTTCCATAGACTTTGATTGAAAACAGCTTAAATCATTATTATTACTACTCTTTTACACTGAGGCAGCATTCGTTGTAAGACTGGGCGCATGGGACCCCTTTAAAGCTGCCCTTCCCTCCACGCAATTTTTAATCTAAGATCTCATGGCAATAAATCCTGGAAAATCTTGAGTGACTTCAGTACATTGATCAGCGGCATTTTACATATTCGCTTTTTCTCGTTATTTTCATGTTTCTAGTTTCATAATTTGTAATGGGAAAGTAATAAGACTGGAAGTGAAGACATGGAGATGAGATAAAATTTTCATAAATACGTTAATTTATGGCAATGATAATCATAACAAGAAGAGTCTTGATATTGGTAAATTTGTCAGAAATACTGTAGTTTTGATGTTTAAAATTTTTTTAGAAATTCTTCAATAGCAATAGTAATAAAACCGCCATAAATACAGGACTTGTATAATAGTAATAAAAGCAAATCAAGGAACATCCGTTCTAAAAATAAGAGCAACATATGTACCCGATCATTTTCCTCATAATAACAAAACGAGTCTGAATTTCAATCAAAATGTCCATATTCTTGCAAGATGGAGATAAGTCTCAATATGCAAATGTTGTTTTCCAGATGACAAGAAAAAATTAAGATGCAAAGGAAAGAAATGCGTATTTAATCAGCTTGAAAGCAATGGCGATTCCACTTTCATTAGTTGTCATATGTTAGGTATTTTCCATCATTTTGTTGGTGGTTGTTGTAGTTGTGCTGCTTCGTATTGCTGGTTGATCTTTTGCACGCTGCTTGTATTTTCATGGTCTTTCATGGTGTGTGTATGTGTATATATATATATATATATTTATATATATTATATATATATATATATATATATTATATATATATATATATATATATATATATATATATATATATATCTAATATATATATATATATTATATATATAGTATATATTATATATATATATATATAATGAGAGGTATCAGAGATAATAGGTTTTCAGACTTACATCTTAGCTAATCCGAATGTGTACAAGAGTTAAAAGCTGCTTTGCCAAATACCAAGTACATTCCAAAAACAACCATAAGATGATGAAATTGACACGTATCATTTCTGAGTCAACAAAAGCATCTCAACCCCTGTCCTTTGGCACGATTTATATCATAGTCGAATTTCATCCTCGACGAGATTTCTTATGAAGGAGCCCCTCCTCTGATGCGACTGATCTCGCAGATTTATCGAAGTAGTCAGATCTCTTTAAGAGGATCTTTCGATTTAAATGGCCGCTGTTTTTAGTTCTTGGCAGTAATGACGTCTTTTCTGGTAAACAGTTGGCTGAAACGATTAGAAAGCAACGCCTTCGAGGTGGTGTGACTCATCCGATGTCTTCCCGAGTATCCTAATCTCGTGTTCACGGTATCATTCACAACTCTGTATATGAAGAGCTTCTACGATTCTTTATAGATCACTATTTTCATGATGCGTTTTAGAGAGTGTAACTACCGGATGTCTTTGATTTGAGTCGCATTGATATAAATTTGCATTTGTGAATGTTTGCGTCTTTCTTATTTCTTCGGCTACGGCTAGAGATGTTTATCCCGTTTATCCGAGGTAGAGCGAATTGGACATCAAAGGGCATTTGTAACCTAATGCATGTAAATGAATCACTGTGATGTGACAATTTATATAAAATATTATATTTACACTGGCATATATATATGTATATAATATATATTATATTATGTATAATATAGAAGATATATAAATACATATAACTATATATCCATAAATAAGAAAAGAAGAAAATTAATTAAAAAAAGCTAATACCTTTCATAATAAAAAAATAGACCTTGAAAAGAGAGAGAGAGAGAGAGAGAGAGAGAGAGAGAGAGAGAGATTATTTGCTATGACTTCAGTTTTCTTATTTCTTCGATTCTTGATAGGTCCATACATTTTTGGATTGGCTTAACTAGCTCAGTCTTTTGGTCAACATAACCCTGAAAAGGTTTAGTGAAACATGTTTAGATGCGCTTATTTTAATTTGTATCTTCGGCTTTGTAGTGACAAGCGGATCCGAGATGTGACTGCATTGAGAAATTTTATTTGTTTTAATATCCAGCATAACTAGTGATTATAGCTTCATAAATATGACTGTCATTCTCATGCAATGAGCAAACTACTACTATCAACGTCAGTCTCTCTCTCTCTCTCTCTCTTCTCTTCCTCTGTACTGTCGTCGTCGTCGGCGTGTGTGTGTGTGTGTGTGTGTGTACGTCGCGCGCGCTATCTTATTGATTTTTTTTTCAAGGTTTGTTTTTTATTGTGATAGGTATGAGATTTTTTTTTATTAATTTTCTTCTTTTCTTATTTATGGATATATAGTTATATGTATTTGTATATTTTGACGTTAATATTTACTTATTTACTTACTTATTTACGTATATATCAATTTCTGACTCACATCAAGATCTAACCTCAGTCTTTCAAATGAAAAGCCAGGTTATTTACCAGCTGACCCATACAAGTCATAAAAGAATTTGGAACCGGATTTGACCCAACTTGACTCACAGGTGGGTCGGGAAGTTGGGTAAAACTTCTCTGGTACAGTTGCTTCAAAGTATTCCTTTACACCCTACCCTTGTAACGACGGACGTGAATGGTTGGGTTTATTCTCTCAATTTTCCTTGGTATCATTAAACAATACTATATAGAACTTTTGTAATACCTTGATAATGACAACTAGACTATTAGATTAATGTAGTAAAGCATTGTGTTTTTAATCCACGGCCCAAATATCTACTACTTCTGGTTTGGAAATCTGTTTAGGGTAAATTTCTTTAGTTTTTTTTTATAGAATGTCATTATGCTCTTAATCTACGTTCCAGTGAAATATAGACTTTTTTTAAATTAAACGTTAGAACTAAACAAAAAGGAAGCCTATAGTTTATCTCTCTAGGAAAACATTCACCTACATTATCCATCAATATTTTCTTCAAGGTTCATTGAATGTTATATCTCAAAATTTGTTCCCTTAAACAATATCTTATTTCTCAAAATATTATTTGTACTTGCACAATAGAATAATCCTAGTAAAAATAAAGTGAAAAACACAAAAGGAAAAAATAAATGCTTTTAATTATATGCTCACAAAAATTTATACATACACTACTACACATAAACGTATTATAGACCTGCACTGTTTAGCCACAAACAGTGTTTATTTCTTCTAAGCAGCAGAGATTATCCAGGACAGTATCGTAAAACAAAAAGAAAAAAATCATAATTTGTTCCTCTGATATATGATTTCTGTCTTAAAGGTAAAAAATATAGTTATATTTTAATTAAATAAAAATATTTAATTGGCATTATAAAAATGATTTACCAATTAACAAAACTTGATTTAACTACATTTACCGAATATAAAAGATTAACACTTAAGAGAATTAGCTCAAAGAAATATACCTCATTTGGTAAAAAAAAATTTATTTCTAATTTACTGCTGTCGTATTGTCATAAATTTTAACCATTGTAATTTTTTAAGGAGTTTACAATGGTTGAAATGTGACCAAAAACAAACATTTGTTGCGGAAGCTACCCACAAACACCAAGTACCTCCAAACCCCTCCCTTCCTCAGCCATTAATCTTACAAATAAAAGTTGTAGAACTAAAATTTCAACAGTTACAAAATCCACATTAGCATCTATAACTTAATTGGTAACTGCCATACAATAAGATATTGTAAAGTATATATACACAAACTATTAACCTATGGCCTCTAAGTTTTCTTCAATTTCATGGTTTGCTGGAAGAATAAAACCCATTTAATGATATAATCAGTTTTAACTCTGCTAACTCCTTAGCCTATGAATATTAAACAATTTTTTTTACTACCCCCAAGCTGTTTGAGATTGACTGCTTATCCAGGTCTAGCACAACTTCCATAGTGGTCGTAGCAGGATCCCCATTATCAAATTCAGTTTATTCATCAGATGTATTTGATCACACTGCAAATTCCACATTCGCCGTTTGATTTTCCATATCATTAAACACTGACACCTTCACTGGTTGGATCATCCATCCTTAGATTAAAATCACCACAGATAAAAACACTGGCAGCCCATATTATATCAATCCCGTCAAGCAGTAGACTAAACTCAATCTTCCCTCAGAACATGAAGGAAGCTATGCTCAGGTGGGGTCATTTCAGCAATATTGGCAGTTTCATCGTCTTTCAGCCATGTCTCGGCAATGGCAAAACTAGCCACAGAATTTTCAGTCAAGTCCCCAATCTGTAGCGTTTGATTTCCTTCCAATTGGATATTCTCGGTACCGCATTTTAATTTTCTGTTTGCAATTATAGCCATGATCAGTGTAAGCAGCAATCATCTTCATCTCATAATCTAAAACTTTGCATTCTTTTGAGTTCACTGCATGACCATATGTTTGATATTTGTGACCATTACAATTTATACAGTTCATTTCAACAGCAAGAGTAATATTCTTTTTGCTTACTTCACCAAAATTCACACATTCTTTGGAATACACCAATCACCACTTTCACGTCTAAACCATTCTCCTTCATTATCATCTTTCTTGCAAGGAAGACAGGTCACCACAGTGCTTTTACTAGCCATGGTGACTAGGTTAACCCCATTAATGGGGGTAGGACAGGAAAAAATGACTGACAATCAGTTCACCTTTTCACACCAAGACACGAAAACGCGTCCGATCCGCATGCACGCAATAAGATAGTATTCAAATTCATGACACCTACAAATCTGAAGATATTTAAATTCATGACACGTACAAATCTGAAAATAAGACATTTGAATTCAGACACCTGGAACGATGATAGATTTAAATTCGTGCAGCTTAGATTTTGTAACATCATCTTTGAATACAAAATTTGATGAACAGAGACTTTAACGTGTGATGTCATGGTCACTAGTTAGCCACAGATCATACATGATGGTCCATGTTGCCACTGTCTCACCGCGTTGAGGCCATGACCGTCGAGATAGTAGGGGACGTCAATGCTAGAGAAGGATCAGCCTGCCAGAGCCTCACCTTCCCAGCACTGTCACGGAACCCTAAACCGTGAGGTTAGGCCCTTCCTACAAAGGGACTCCCGAAATTAACATTGATATGGATTGCCACCGCCCATACCAATGCCAACCTCAGGTCTCTTTACTTGAAAGTACAAGAGATTCAAAAGTAGGAAGTAAAGTAAGAGGCGACTTATGCTCGTAGAGCCTGTTCCATTGTTAGTAAGTTTGATTAGGTTCAAGTCTTCAGCTGTCCGTGGCAGCTCGCCAAAAGTATCTGAAAACCCCTCCCTTCCTCACCCATTAAACGTACAAATAAAAATTATACACTAAAATTTCAACTGTTACAAAATCTACATGTACATCTATAAATTAAGACACCTGGAACCATGGAGAGTGAATCCGGAAATGATATATTTAATTTAATTAAACCTGGAATGAGTGAATCCAGAAATAAGATTACTAAATAGAACAATGAATTTGACCGGAAATAACGTATCTAAATACCTGAAAAAATACATCGAAGAACTTTATGAAGAACAATCGAAGAACTCATCGAGGAACAATTGAACTCGTCAAAGAACTTGAAGAATAATCGAAGAACTTGGTCATATTTGCAGTCTCTTCACTAGCACTGCTTCGCACTATTGCACTTAATTCTACAGCCCTGCTTAGTGCCATACTATTGCACTCACTTCACCAGCCCTGCTTAGTGCTGTACTATTGCACTCACTTCACTAGCACAGATAGCACTACTGCACTCACTTCACCAGCACTGCTTCGCATTCTGGCACTCACTTCACCAGCACTGCATAATTACTAATACTACACACACATTATAACAATATATGTACTCAAACATTTCACCTACATCTACCATAAACTCATTGACTCAAATTATTGAAGTACAATTCCAGGATTTTCCACAAAAACAATTTACTACAACAATAGTTTTGACTATCTACAAACTATTTAGCGTCAAATGATTTAATAGTCTGGCTATCTGCAAACTATAGTTTTAAATGATTAACTAAACTGTATCTGCAAACTAGTTTCAAATTATTAAATAATCTGACCATCTGCAAACTATAGTTTCAAATGATAAAATAAACTTTTACCATCTGCAAACTATTTAGCGTTGAGAGTAAACAGTTTTTTACTATCCCCAAACTATTCAGCCTAGAGAGATTAAAAATTTTTTTTAACTCTTAGTAAGTCTGATCTGGTTCAAGTCGTCTGCTATCCGTGGCAGCTAGTCAAAAGTATCTCCCCTCCCTTCCTCACCCATTAAACTTGCAAGTAAAAATTGTACACTAAAATTTCAACTGTTATAAAATCTACATGTACATTTATAAATTAAGACACCTAGAACCATGGAGAATGAATTCGTTAACAATATATTTGAATGGAACAATGACTTAATCCAGAAATATATTTGATTTAATTAAATCTGGAAGGAGTGAATCCGGAATTAAGATAAATGGAACAATGACTTGAGCTGGAAGTAAGGTATGTAAATTCCTTAAAAGCAAAATATCAAAGTACTCTACGAAGAAAAATCGAAGGACTTAAGTCTTAATAAGTGATATTTGCACTTTCTTCAGCAGCACTTCTTCGCACTATTGCACTACTTCACCAGCCGTGCTTAGCGCCGCACTATTGCACTCACTTCACCAGCCGTGCTTAGCGCCGCACTATTGCACTCACTTCACCACCCGTGCTTAGCGCCGCACTATTGCACTACTTCACCAGCCGTGCTTAGCGCCGTACTATTGCACTCACTTCACCACCCGTGCTTAGCGCCGCACTATTGCACTCACTTCACCAGCCGTGCTTAGCGCCGCATTATTGCACTCACTTCACAAGCCGTGCTTAGCGCCGCATTATTGCACTCACTTCACCAGCCGTGCTTAGCGCCGCATTATTGCACTCACTTCACCAGCCGTGCTTAGCGCCTATATCATCATGAACCAATTGACTCAAATCATTAAGTTCAATCCCAGAATTTGCCACAAAAATTTACTAAAATAGTTTTGACTATCAGCAAACTATTTAGCGTCAAATGATTAAATAAACTTTTACTATCTGTAAACTATTTAGCCTCGAGATTAAGCAAATTTTCTGGCCATCTGCAAAGTATTTAGCCTCGCCGAGATGAAATAAATTGTTTATTTCATTTATAAGAGGAATCTGTAACTGGCACTTTTACAAACCTCCAATCCATGTCAAAATCCGCAACAAGAACTACAACCCCATATTTGATTCTTCTGAGAAGTAAAGATGATCCAGTATAGTATCCTGAAAAAAAACTTAATTTGTTATATCTCTAGGTGTCCATTAAAGCAGGCTTTTACCATTGCAACACATTACTCATTTCACTGTTTTCTCTAATGAATTAAGAGAACATTTGAGCTTTTTAAGAAATTGTAGTAGTACTTAATAAGTATTGTAAAAATTCTTCACCAGTTAATAACGATACTGGATTGCAATAAGTTTGCAGACTCAAAAAATTAACAAAGTTCCCAGAATTGTAATACATTCTTTTTGTAACCTCAATTCAGTGACATTACAAGGAAAGATCGCCTTTTATTAACACAGGCTTTTATTAGGGAATAGATTTAATTTCTTTATGATCCTACTTTCAGTCCGTAAATCATGTTGTTAAAGGATTGTGTCTACAGAAAAGATTCGATGTCTAGTATTTAACTACCTCAACATTCATCATTAAGCAAAATTAAAGTACTTTTCACGATTGACAATGTACATACTCTGACACTACAGAGATTCGTCACAGATTTTTTAACAGCCTTAAAACACAAATGTCTACTACACTCTGATCACTAAGAAATGAACACATTGAATACACCAGAGATGTTTTGGTCACTGTTAGCCATGGCTCATACATGAAGAATGTCACACACCCATCGTGGATGAACCATGTTGCCACTGTCTCACCACGCTGAGGTCATGACCATTCTAGACAGGAATCAGCAAGAAGAGAATGAAGTAGCAATTACATATTGTACACCACTACACTTCCATATATGTATAATAAACAGGCACCATACTCGTTACTTTGACTGGTGCTACACCTGAACCTGAGAAGTTTGACCTATTCCATTACTTTAAGGATTTTACCATGCGGAGACATGACCAAAATCATGAGTCAGAGACTGTCTAGTAACTTAATCACATATCACAACAGAACCCTAATTAATGCAGGCAGTAATTAAGACCCCTTAATGAAACCCCTAAATAACAGGGCTATTTATTTCTAAACTATTTTCATTAGGACAAAATAAAGATCTGCCTGTAGTTGCAGTCTATTTTTCATTACCTAATGAGATTATAGATATTAAACATTAAAATAAACTTAACAGCTACAATACTTTTGTATTGCAGTTTGTTTTTCAATCTACAGATATTGTAAATTTCTTGACCTAATCAATCAATAGATACTGAAAATTAAAAGCTCAACAACTACAATATTTTATAAACAGAAGTGACTATCTCCTTTCACTCTTCAAGTCATGTTAATTGATTGTGCCTACAGAAAATGACCCGGCAATCTGACATCCCCTTCAGAGCACTCGCAAGTTATTTAGCGCTAAAAATTTATATTCCGTAATCTCACCTACTTGTGCTTTTCTCCCCATGTTAAGGAGCTATCCTCTCCTTAGCTAATTTTCCGGTCCCATTCTGCATGGATTTATTACATTAATTAAATCAACGACACTGGAAAAATTAGTCTCGCAATACGGTGTCTTCTCCGATTCTATGAAGGTTTACCATGTTAGCATTCCCGTCAGCAATCACAGCATCCAGCTTATTCTATTGATTAGTAGTTTATTTTGTAATTAATTTTATTTCTCTATTGTATGGAGCCTTGGAAAAATAAATGCGGTAGATTCACTTCAATTTCCTGAGCCCATTCGAGAAACCTATATATCTATGATACCCTAAGTTAAGTTACCGTTGCTTCCTCTCCTATACTACTTATTTTTCCCTTGTTGGATTGCCAGCGTACAAATATCGTTCCAATTGGAATTGCCAAAATGCCTTATCAGTGACGGTAGCACTTTCAACTATTCAGTAGACGACGAAGTTTCGGCTAAAGGAGGAAGAATTCTAGTATAGGTTGATTTTCGTTGCACGCATGCCCAAATTTTCAATGCTTTCGTTCGCTTTAGGCGCTCTTACAAAAATTAACGAATTTGGCTCCCGGCATCAACTAACGACTTTGGCTCTCGACATCAGCTAACGACTTTGGCTCTCGACATCAGCTAACGACTTTGGCTCTCGACATCAACTAACGACTTTGGCTCTCGACATCAACTAACGACTTTGGCTCTCGACATCAACTAACGAAATGGCAATTGTAACTAACAAATCAATTGGAAGTATTCTGGGGCACTTCACCAAGAGAAACGACACTCGCATAAACAACCTGGTGTCGACATTCTAGAAGCTGGAGGTGAGAAATTTGGTCTATAACGTGAAAAGGAGAGTTAACATAGTTTATGCGGCCTTGACGTACGAAGGGACTAGTAGGCGTTTAAAAGTGAATTCTTCCTCTTCAGCAGCACAGCGGAAACTATCTTAAACGGTTATCACAATGGGAGATAAATGTAAGACGTCTAAACTGACGTCGTAATCAGTTTATGAAATATGATAAGAAGCCTTAGGGCGATACTAGCAAGAAGCTAAAAATGAGCTCGTATCCATCTTCCTTCACTAGCGAATGCGACAGAGCCACTAACGATTTCCTGATGATGCCTTCAAGAAACCTCACTCCTATGATGCCGCCAACTGTATTCACATCCTGTCCTTATCTTTTAAAATCCTATTGGATTGGCAATATGGAACTAACGTTCGCATTTTAATAGCAATAATGCCTTAGGCCCCTATCACTGACAATGTGCTTGAAACGAATACGACAAAAGCCCAGTTTCAGCTAAAACGAAAAATGACAGCGACTTGAGTTCCTGACATTAACTAAATTGGCAATTGTTACCAGCTAAGAGACTCTAGGATTCTTAGGCGCTTTCCATAGCAAAATGACACTTGCATTAATAAATGGACGATTATTCTAGCGAGAGGTTTTAAATTTGGTATATTGTGAAAATAAAATTACTGTTTTTGGGCCACCTCTAACGAGAGAAATTAGTTAGGCTGCCAAGATTTCTTTAAAGCCACAGTTTTTCTAAATATGATAAATACCCAAAATAATTGCTAGAGATTGATTCTTATGGAATCTGATCCTTATGGGTTAGAGCCAAACCAGCGTTATAGTCAACATTTTTAATTCTATTGGGACGTTTCGGCTTTAACACAATAAGCCATTTTCGACCTAAATTAGAGGCAAAACATACAAAATCAAAGAAAGGTCACATTCGTTTTGAGGGTCTTTATGAAGCTACCCAAATACCACACCATGACAGCTGGGGCATGTATGTATAATGGTAAACAATACCAGAACGCAAAAAATCAGGCAGTTTATCTTTGAAAGGTCGAAGGCTTTTTATTGTAAAATCATTACTAAAAATAACCTAAAAGTAATCAGTGGACACAGTATTTCAGTTCCCTTTCAAGTTGCTTAATGGATTTACCAATGTTTACGAACTGTAACAACTGGTACTTTGCGACTGTAACGTTTTCCAGAAATAGCCTAATATGTTTAAAGGCAAAATTGGTTGGTCAAGCCTTATTTGCGAACATTTAACAAAGAATTCCATCTCTTCATGAAACTGAATTTTTTAAAGGATAAAAAATTTAAAAGTGGTACTAGGAATTCCGCTAAATTATATGGCGGGGTATTATAAGAAGCATCGACCGGTCTTAAGGGTACGTTCGGCTCTCATGGATCTAAGGTGATCCGTATAAAATAGCCGGGGTGGGGTGAGGTGGGGGTGGGGGCAGCCACTTGCATAACAGTTGTTGTATTCTTCATCCGAAATACAATTAGATTCCCCACCCCTACCCCTCCAATGAAGGTCGCCTGTTTATTTTATCTTCATTCAGGATATTCCTAAGATTGGAGTCTGATGTGGCATCTTGAATCGAGTAGTGTCACGAAGTAAAGCTAACATCTTATTGACCTGAATGACTGAACCATTTCCTTCGTCGGGTTTGCTAATGATCAAAGAAGATTCTTTCCTAAATTCTATAGTAAATTAATACCATCCCTAGCAAAAATCGGGCACATGATAGACTTGAAACGATAGAAAAATTTGTATATTGACTTAACTGTTCCCAGTAAAATGAGTAGTTTCAATCTGTTAACATGGGATTCAAAAGAAAGGAAATATCTCGTGGAATTTAAGTCTTAATTGGCAAGTAAAATTTTTGACTTAAAAATAGTAAAAACTTCTCTTTCAGATAATTCGCACTAAGAAAAACGAACTCTTCTAGAAGGGTCACATGATTTTTAAGCATCGCATCCACCCAAATCGTAATTTTCTTATTGTGCACTTCCCCTATGTAGTTACAATATTGACTCATTTCCATTGACTGCATTTTTCAGTACATAAAATCTATAAAAGACGCAGTTTCCTTCAAGCGACCTTCCAGGGTCTTCACTTGTCATTTCAGTGCTTTCTAACGCCGTCTCTTGAAAGACATTTCTAGTTCCACTAGACCAAACAATCGAGTGTGACCTTTCTTTGATTTTGTTTTTTACTTTTAGTTCGAAAATGGCTTAGTGTTTTAAAGCTTAAACATCCTAATGGGAATAAAAATGTGGACTATAGCGCTTGTTTGGCTCTTCTGATAAATACCCTTCACCCAATAGATGACACAGCAGATCCACTTCAAGTAAATGGTGCCATTCAAGAAACTTCATTGAAAGATATAGTCCTGACCTCTCCTTATCTTTACCACTATCGGATTGGCAATAAAAGCCATCATATCTCATCATTGACATCGTCAGTGCTATTTATAGTCATCTTAGTTTTCCACGCGCGGCAGACTGTTTCAGCGAAATGAGAAATGACAGCAATCCGCGTTACAAGCCCGTACATAAATTCCAAAATTCACACTGTCTCAGAATTAGTAAATGACAGGGTTCTGGCGCACTTTGCGGAGAGAAAATACACGCGTCAACAATTGGATAACTAGATTCAAGTCAGAAGTCATGAATTTGGAACTTTTAGATACTTTATGGGCATCCCGAACGATGTTAGTAATTTGGCTATTAAAAGTCCACATACTAATCAGTGTAAGATTGAGCGAATTACCAATTAGAAAATTAAAATAACGTAAAAATAGCAGGAATTCCAAATAAAATAGCCTTCAAGCAACACTTGACAAGAAACTGTAAAAATGACCAAGAAACTGGAAGTTGTTGATTTTGCACATTTTCAACCACTATTACTAGAGGTTATGACAAACATGACAGCCATTTCATATTATTTCACCAAAGATACCTCCCTATCTATGATGCCGTAAACTATATTGATAGCCATCCTGCCATTACTTTCGAACGGATTGCTAATGGGGACATAAAACTTAACCATTCTAGTAGCCATCATGCCTGAATATGTTTTTAGTGTACGACATACTATAAGAGCAAAAGGAAAATACCTATTCGAGTTGTACGTGGGACTACATACCAGCGCATTCGCTCGCTTCCACCGCTCTTATACCAAGTAACGAATTGTCAATTGCTACCAACAAGGAAATTAAAAAGGATTCAGAGACCAATTTCGAGAAATGTAGACAAAATATTTCACGACCATTAGAAAAGGATGGACACAAGTACCCATTTGATAGATTTCCCTCTAGAGTATCACAGCAGGAACTTTAACTTAAATTATTAAACAAAAAGAAAAAAAAAAGCCGAAGGCGCACCTACAAAGACGCAAAAACGACAGCTTTAATTTTTCAGATATAAATCTCCTTAATGTAATAATAACAAAGCCCAGTAATGTCAATTTTCTCTATCATAAAGATATTAAATTTAAATTTAAGGTCAATCAAAAGCGCATCAATTCTCTTTCCAAAACGTAATTATTATTAAAGTATTTAACCTTTTTCTAATGGCAAACACCTCGAGTACTAAAATGACTTCTTTGTAAAGAACTTAAGAACAAAATAGAAAGCTACGAAGGACAATTTGAAGTTGTATTATTACTATTGGGAAAAGACCATCTGCAAGGAAGGCCCTGTAGGAAATGAACGGTAGCAGTGCCGGGGCGGGGGGGCGAAGGACACCGAATATTGGCCCCATAAACCTGCGTGTCTCTGTTGCAATTACTGAAGGAAGAAACCTTGGCGCATTTTTTATTTGTTTAGTGTTGTCTGTCATTCTTTATTTATGTCATATTTCTAAACAACCCTAAACCGATTTATTCACGCTCTCATTTTCGAGAGCTCTTTGCCTGACCTTGTTGCCAGTTTCTGTAGGGTTAGGTTTGCAGACTTCAAGCCGCCATTGCCCAGTACACTTTCAACTCGGAAGAAATATCGATATCTTTTTTATTGTCTTTTACTAATATATGATATTAATTATGCAGTGTTTAAGTTCTCAATTATTCATATATTTCTTTACGTAAACAAGATTCAGTAATCGCTAGTACTTAATGGAAAGTCTTTTTCTAGTTTTAAATTTTAAAAATTTAGTCAACAACAACTTGCATCTTACAATAAAGATTACTACAAATGGATATTTATAAAATCATAGAATTTATTGCACCAAAATTTATGTGGCTTATAAGTATCCTTTTAAGATTGTCCATTTCTTTTGTATTCCATTTTATCCTTTGTTTATCTTTAACAATATTGTTTAAATTCATAAGCTTACAAAAATCCTTGAACGGTACATATAATATCTAATTTTGCGATATTGGAAATTCTGTCGAAGGTGGGCAAGGCCCACTTTTATTAATAGTGCACACATACATGGAAGGCATAATGTTTGGGAAGTAATAGCCTCTATTGTCGTCAGCTCTCACCACAATAGGAAACTCCATGATTAAGTGAAAAATACGATGGACTTCTCAGATCGTATTATATGACAAAAAAAAAAAAAGTTATTGTATTTCTTGTCATGTAAAGAGCTATTGTTATAGACTTCCGTTTCCTCATGAATATCATTTTTTTTTCTAAAATGAATATTATCTATTAAGTGGTAAGATATCTTTCACCTTTAGTAATATCTTGCAGTCACTACAGCGCTATGTGAATTTGTTTTCTTAATAGTAATTGAACTTTTGTGTTTTTGTGTTCTTGTTTTATTCCGAAAACACTTTCATTGCCTGAAATTTTCGAAATAGTAGGTTGATCATATAAAACGAAAATATTTTTTCGTCTTTTGAGGAAGAGGTGTGTGTGCTGGTGATGAAAAGGAACACCTTGACGTACCGAGCTAATGGCTTATTTTGTATCAAAATAAAGAAAGACGGGTCTGATGCCTCATAACTTATCGCAAGAACGTCAGATCTTGTTCTGACGTCGTCTCCTGTCAGTCAGGTTGATGAACAAAAGAGAGAGAGATTTTTAAAAAAAGGAAGGCTGATGAGCTTTTGTGTCATCACTGACAGCCACGTATTCGTCTTATCTCTTGGTGAAGTGTTTCTCTAAGGAGAGAGAGAGAGAGAGAGAGAGAGAGAGAGAGAGAGAGAGAGAGAGAGAGAGAGAGAGAGCACCCTTGCACCTAGCACCCACGTCGTCTCTTTTATTTCTGTCGTTTTCCAGATGGGAATCTGAAATACCTTAATCAGACTTTGGTCTCGTTTCTTGGTTCCTCTCTTGGAAGTTTAATAGCGATGCGACAGTTCACTAATTCGAAGGTATCTAGTTAGTTGAAACGGAGTGATCTTTGCATTCATAGCGGGTAACAGCATTCTACACCTTGACGAGGGTATCAGTGCTGGAATGTAATTCCAGATATGCTTCAAATCGCCCGGAATGAACTCAAACCATTCGATGAAGCGGAAGAAAGATTGTTAACACTCAGCTGGATTAACATTAAGAATCTCTCTCTCTCTCTCTCTCTCTCTCTCTCTCTCTCTCTCTCTCTCTCTCTCTCTATATATATATATATATATATATATATATATATATATATATATATATATATATATATATATATTCGAAATTCCACCTCGATTCCTCCCAGAAATACAATTACACTGAATATTTAGGCCTTGACTGGAGGACGAGGGGTCTGAACAAAGAAAAAAAAACTTCTCAGGCATAAGGCCGATTTTACTGAGGAGGGAGGAATTTACATAAAAGCTGGACTCTAGTTTTAAAAGCACTATATTTACATGAATTTACAGAGGTCCAGGAACACAAGGGGCGGGGGGACAGCTTTCCAATCCACCTGAACACGTGGCGGGAGCAGTTCAGCCACGGCGTTTAGAAAATTGTGCAACGGATCAACATTGCAAGCTTCAAGGGTTTCCAATTCCTACCACAGCCAGGCACAGCATTTGTCTGCAAATAGAGGACACAGGCATAAGGCAAGGGGCCACACGAGGGCGAACGTTACTCACTACTTTCTTTCAATCAAAAGGCCACTCATGGGGGAATGAAATGACTGGCAAATTTACACAGCAGAAACTATTTCGTGGCTTAAATTCACTAGGGGGATGTTATTAGTATCACAGGGGAGTAATTACAGAACTGAGCCCAAATGGTGGGGGCGAATGAGAACTGCACAAGTCGCCATGAAAAAAAAAGAAATGAAATACAGACAAAGATAAAAACAATTCCCTGGTTGAAATAGAACTTCTCTACAGTACCTTATTGATGAGGCAGGTAGTTTTCTCCTTGATGTTTGGCACTATGGACTTTAAAATATACTTTGGGCTTTCCAAAGCATGGGAAAGCCAGGCCCAGGAGTGCGGGGGGGCAAGCGGCATCTGGTCAGGAGCAAGGGCTCTGACCTGTCCTAGGTCTGGTGTTCTTCTGAGAGTGGGCTGCTGCTTTCCAGGCCTTTTGAAGTGGTCGCTCTGCAGGGGGTAATTCCAAGCACCAATGGGAGAAGAGATAGCTTTTTCAAGAGAAATAGGGAGAATGGGTTCTTTCCAAGTGGAAGGGGCAACTTGTAATAACATAGATGCATTAAACTTGGGTAAAAGACTATTTTTCCTTGGTTCTAGCTTAAAATTTTGAAATATATATATATATAATATATATATATATATATATATATATATATTATATATAGAGAGAGAGAGAGAGAGAGAGAGAGAGAGAGAGAGAGAGAGAGAGAGAGAGAGAGAAATCTAAGTTACTTCTATTTCCATGAACATCCACTAACTCTTACATGCAGTTATATATATATATATATTTATATATATATATATATATATATATATATATATATATATATATGGTATGTGTCTGTGTGCGCGCGCGCATGTATTTGTAATAACAACTCCTCCGTGGAGAAGTGTTATTGAAGCGGGTTTCACTTCCCTTCCCCTAACTGTGGTGTCTGTGTTCTCACTTGAGATGTTATATCCTCGCTTTTGGTGGTGTAGGATTTCACATCCTCTAGAACTGACACTGACTTTGTTTGACCAAAGCTTACCTTAAACTATATATAAGATGGCTGGAGAGGCGAGATGGTGGGAAAGTTCTACTTTCAATAAATAATTTGAAGGAAGACAGATATAAATAATGTCTAATTTGATATATATATATATATATATATATATATATATATATATATATATATATAATGTATATAAGGAATCATACTTACAATTACCATAAAAGGGTACATACCACTAGTTTTTATCAGTAAAATTCGCCCATAATTTAATGAACATTAGTGTACGCAAGCGTCATAGAACAGCTAAACATTTCTCCGCGAATAGACAAGCCCCTGGGGCTCGTAAGAGAGAGAGAGAGAGAGAGAGAGAGAGAGAGAGAGAGGAGAGAGAAGGTTGCTAGGGCACATAGCTAACCAGTGATGCATGGTATGTTTTGGGTCCTCAGACTTTTTATAGTTGATAGATTAAGAATAACTACCGAAACGACAGGGGAGACGATGATAAACGATTCAACTGGTGCTATAATGAGGTCATGGTTTGCGAATTCGGAAGAGAAGATGTTTAGACTTCTAGGGGCGCTGGGGGGATACATAGAAGGCGGAAGAGGAGGGGTCGGCGAGGAAGTCGGAGCAGCCGATGAAAGGCGGAAAGTTGTTGTTTTTGTTTTGACTAGGCAGTGCAGGACGTAGCAGGTGCTGTTTTGTGCCTTATTGTTGTTTTGTCCCTCCTCTTAAGTTGTCGTTATGTAGATAATTGCAGTTTTTGATAGGGTGTGTTTTCCAACTGTTTTAATAGGTCAAATAACTTCCAAACCAAATAGAAATTGTAATATCGAATGGGAAGAATAATTGGCTCTGGAATAACAACTTAATCGTCCTGTCTCAAAAAATTCGATGAGAATGAAATAAGAGTTTTTCTGAGGAAAGAAATGTTTCATTTTTCATCCTACTTAACTGTGATTTTTTTTTTCAGGTATCTCAAGCATGCAAAGAAGTTTCCAAAAGCCCTAATGTGCAGTTACCTGCACATGCAGCTCAGATTTGACATTTTTTTTTATTACCGGTGTATTTGTATCGATTTCACACTACCTGAATCACCAGAAGACAACGGCACAGGGAGCTGGACCCATACAAGCACTATTGGATCCCATAGCTCGTAAGGGAATATCAGTTCATCACATCCCTTATTCACTTCATGTGTGGTAAAGGCATCATTAGCTAATAGGCATGACTGTTTGTGTATGAACAAAAAATGCTGTAATGTGCTCTCGTACTTTACAATTGCGTTATTGGAATCTAATTATTCGATACCACACTTCAAATACAGCAGGGAACTCTTGATGTTATTGTAAAATCATGTTGCAAACATCGATCTCTGAATGCTGTAATGATGACATTCTCTCTCTCTCTCTCTCTCTCTCTCTCTCTCTCTCTCTCTCTCTCTCTCTCTCTCTCTCTCTCTCTCATGGGTGTAATGTATCAACAGTGTTTCATTTAAAAAAAAAAAAACAGTAACTAGAGAACTCATGGGCAAGTTCCGCTCTTTAAGAAAGGTAAGAGTCGATGGCTGAACTCTACTCTCTCTCTCTCTCTCTCTCTCTCTCTCTCTCTCTCTTCTTCTTCTTCTTCTTCTTCTTCCTCCTTATGTGCTTGCTGTCTCAGGTGGATCATATTTCCATCCTGCGAAATTATGTAACTTCCAAATTCCTCCAGATTGCCACGATGGCAGGAACTAAAAGTGCAGTAATATAGGTGGGTATGGAGGTAGGGTTATCAATCGTTTCATATAAGAATTAGAGCCCAAATAAGGGGTTGAGGGGAGACCCAGATAAAGGGGGTTTCTTTGGCATCTTCATGAGTCAACGGCCTCATGCCATTCCTCTCTTCGCCTTTTATCCATTTTCGTCTTTCCTCTCTCTTCGCTTCGCTCTGCGCACCTGTTACACCTTTTCTCGCTTATCCACACCTGGACCACATGGGTCACAATCATGTCTCCTTCATGTCCAAGTTATTTTATTCTTCTCGTCTAATGTAGTTTTCATTTCTTATTATTTATATCATTGGGTAATTGTCATAGTTTTTGTTTCGAAAGTTTTATTAAAATAATTGCTGTTTTACTGCTCTTTTTTCCCATTTTCTTCATAGCGGTTTTTTTTATAACCAGAATTCGTTTTTAGATTTGGACGTTCACGCACACTTTTTAACTCTTGAGTTTTTCCCTCACAATTTGTTTCTCCCCAGACTTTTTCCTCTGTTGCTCCTCCTCCTCCTCCTCCTATTCCACGCTGGTCTCAGCTTTCCTTCCTTCCTCCAGCTGTTTATTCACCAAGCAAACTAACTACCTTGCCGATGAGCCACATGTGAAGCAGCCCCGAGTTTTGTTCCCT
>NC_087202.1:42269106-42326606 GCF_015104395.2 Macrobrachium nipponense | reverse complement strand
TTGACCTCTGTCATTTCCCTTCGCCCTTTGTAAATGTGTCCATATTTTGTTTTCGCAAGAGTAACATTCAGGTAGTTCACTTTTGTACTCATCTTCGTTTTACGTCTATCGGATCAGCAAATTAATATATAGAACGAGGATATACAAAAAGATTTAATTTTTGTACCTCTTCCTCTAAAAGAGCGAAATCTCATTTTGATCATTTCACCCTCGGGCTTGGGGAAGGGGGCGGGGGCAAATTCGTAACCTATCATATCGCTCCCCAGTCAAAAGCGAAAGTAAATTTGGAGCAATTTCTCGGCTCGAGATAACCCGGCCCCCCTCCCCTTTTGCCATCTATCTCCTCCGTTATCGGCCTAATGTCTCCCGCTCGGAGCGTCGCTGACTTGTAATAATGAACGTGCGTATAATTCCCCTTGGTATCGCTTTTATCATGGGTTAGGAGAGGAGCTCTGAGCGAACGAGAAATTGAAAGTCATATTCTCTCTCTCTCTCTCTCTCTCTCTCTCTCTCTCTGACACCCCACACATATACGCTCATTTCTTATAAAGTTAGCCAGCCACCTAGAACTGCAGTACGGC
Source organism: Macrobrachium nipponense (assembly GCF_015104395.2). Classification (NCBI taxonomy): domain Eukaryota; kingdom Metazoa; phylum Arthropoda; class Malacostraca; order Decapoda; family Palaemonidae; genus Macrobrachium; species Macrobrachium nipponense. The sequence goes on along the minus strand of NC_087202.1, from coordinate 42,326,025 downwards.
CACTGAGCATCTTGGAAGGACCACCCCTCTGACCACGTTCGTGGAACAAGCGAGCGAGCGAGCGAGCGTGTATCACGTCCGTTCGTGCATGATAAAATGCCCCTTTCGATGCCCGCACGATCCTGGGTTATTCAGATGGTTAGGAGGAGCGGGATGATGACTGGCTGGGTCAGAGGCTGCGGTGGTCATGGGACGGGCTCTTAAATGCAAGACTGTACGTTCGTTGCTCTTTCCGGCTGTTCTTCATGACTGGAGGGCGGGAAGGTCAGGAATGGCCGGGCGTGTAAAGAGCAGGATTTAGCGACGCCTGATATCGGGGCTACTCGGGAAGTGTTTTGATTTAGTGGAAGTCGGGTTCATTGAGCGCCTTCTCAAATTGGGAAAATACTCGGTTCTTTTTCTTCCGATTGGGCAAGGGAAGTGTTTGCTTTCCTGTTATGGAAGTTTGACAGAGAAGTAAATGGCAGTATTTTCTCGATGACGCTGTCTTTCGTGGTCAGCATGACATAACAAGTACATTTGCATACCGCCTTCCGAGATTTTTGCTTCGTGCTTGCATTCATGTTTTCCATGTGCCAAGGTATGAATATCAGACAAGTAATCTAATCCCGACATAATTATGGCTATCCTGTGTAGCGGCTGAAGTTATCTGGTAATGATGCGCAGTGCTTGGCAATTCGTGCTCATTTCGAGTCGGAAACGCATCGCTCAAAATTAAGAAAAGGCGGCCGTCCTTTTACGGAGAAGCGTTTCATGGCACGAACTTCGCTTATTTGCCCAACGTCAGATCGGAATCCCTGATATCGCCGTTGCTTTACATAATGTGTGGAGCAAATCTCTCAATTTTGGTTTTTCTCTGACTTGGTTGATATACGGCGGAATTAAAAGAAAATTAGAAGTAAGCAACTTACTTCTTGCGTGCGTTTCCAGACTCGCCCTCATTGCATGAGAATAAATAATGTCAGAATGACTATTCAATTCATTTCTTTGCTTACCGCGATAATGCGTGGTAAGAATTCGAATGATGCTTTGCCTTACTGTAGCGCGAATTGGAATCTTATATGTCTCAGTTACTGTTACGTGGATTTTCAAAGAGTATGGTGATCTGTTTTGTTCTCCAACGTTAACGTTTAATTCTGCATAATTATTAGGGTTATTGCCATTTTTCAGAATAATGAAACGTTCACATGAAACAAACTTAATTAACATTATCTTATTAAAAGAAAATTCTAGTAAAGAGAATCCTCCTCTGCGAAAAGAGGAAACAGAAGATAGCAAATAAACAAAGATGCCAGCAAGATGAATTTATACATCCATAAATATTAATGGAAGTTAGAAAAAGCTAAGGAAATGAGGCTTTTCGCTTTCAGGTGGTATTGCAGCCTTTTTTTCAAATTTATGAGTATCCTATTCAATATTAATGCCTTGGCAGTTATTTGAATTTGGTATTCCCTCCTGCCTTGGATGACAGGGTGTTACCTGTCAAGGGATGTAATACGTATGTTGCAAACTGGTCTTCCGATCAGCAAAGTTAAGCAACTGTGGTTCTGGTCAATACTTGGTTGGGTAATCACCAAAAAATGCCAAGTGGCAGGGCATGGGGCTAACAACCTCATCGAGATATAAGAATGCTTAGAAACTGGTGGGAACACCGATAACTCTTTCCTTGATACGGGTTTGCTCCAGAGAAAAGCGAGGCCACAGTCACAACATTCATTCCTGTAGTGCTGTGCAGAAATCATTCATGACATCGGTTTCTTTATGGACCTGCACAGCAAACTCACCAGTAATGGCTGTATGGCATCTCTTCACCTGCCCCCACTGCCCTTCTCATCTTTGCCTGCATGGTTTTTTTCTTCTTCTCCTCTCCAAAACACGAATAACCGTCTTGGACGCCATCTAGTCTGGTCTTCCTCGGTATCCTAATCCTCCATCCCCCCAAAACCTCCGAATTATGCAGCCTCCGCACCAGCTTACAGCCCTCTGCATCAGTGGCCTGACGAACCTACCAATAAAGATTCAAATATAGTAATAGTTCTCTCTTATCAACTACATAGATTTTAAGCTTGAATATAATATATTGAAATATATAATTCCTCTTTATGAACTTAATTCAAGGATACCAGATTTCTTTCCCAGTTTTTTTTTTCCTTTCTTTCACGCCCTGTTCGGGTTAGAAAAGGCGTAAGGATGACCATCAATATGGTCTTTGGTTGCCGAACTTCCAACAGGTTGTTGTAATCTCTTGGCCTCCTATCCGCGTCACGCAGCCTTTCGTCGCGATTTGCTTAACGGACGATTCCCTCCCAATATACGGCCGATTTAAAGCTAATACTTGTATATCAGGGACACACCGTTTATTGACCGGGATTTCGGCTGTATGGAAGAGAAAGTGTGAGTTAGTGCTGACGTTTTTTTCCTGACCGTTTTAGAAAAAAACAACAACATATATATCTATATATATATATATATATATATAAATATATATATATGTATATATATATATATATATATATATATATATATATATATTATATATTTCTAAAAATAAACTTGGAAATTTGTTGTGTGAACTTGATTTCTTAGGTGCGTTCAGTTGATCGAAATCTAATATTTAAGTTGTACAGACTTTATATTTATATATATTATAATATATATATATATATTATATATATATATATATTACATATATACTATTTATATATATATATATATCATCATATACATATTTATATATATATATATATATATATATATATATATATATATATATATATATATATATATATATATATATAGTATATATATATATATATATACTATATATATATATATACATATATATATATATATATATATATATATATATATATATATATCTGTGTGTATGTGCTCCCTTGAACGCGGGACCCGAAGGTGCCAGACTAATACCGAAATTTAAGCCGGTTCTTCTAAAGATCTTAGTTATCGACCTTAGGAAACGTCAAGAGGTATAAGGAAGCTTTGAGAACTACGGAGACTGGGTTATAGGACAGCAGCATGCAAAGAGCAACACCTATTTATAGAAATAACAGTTACAATAACAGAAATGAGATAAGTCATTTTTAACTGAAATATCAAAGAATGGAAATGAGTGACAAGTCTGAATGTTATATAACGAGGTAACGCAGGAATGACATATGTTCACATTTCAAGTTATGCATAAAATAAATTTCTATTGGAATCAACACTTTTTCTCTTCATTTCAGGTAAGCAGAGAAATAGCAGTTAACGCGAGCCATACTGAAACGTCTCTGTTGATGAGGTAAGAAATGATAAACCTCATTGCATTAATGGCAGCATTCCTTATAAAGTGGGAGAAGGTCATTTTTAAAGAAAGCTTTTACTTTTGTGTGGGAGAGAGGCCGCGGTTTCCTGAATTCCTTAATTTAAGATAGTATGTTATTTTCAAATACTTATTTTCTCTTGTTCTTTGTCATTATTAAGGCTATATTCACAATTTATTTTCATGATCATACGAACGGGTCAAACAATAAAGAACATTTTTCGTTTCTCTTACGTTATTACTTACAAAACAAATATATATGAGTAATGAGCGCATCCTGCCTATTGAAAGATCCATAAGATCCATAGGCAACATTATCCTTTCGCTCATAAATTGTTAGTGGAAAGAGAACAAAAAACAGAAGGGATATGCAAATAGATTCCGCTCGCATTTCCGAAAAACACTTTCTAATATAAATTCCATATCACGCTGCAGAGGAGAGAAAAAAAAGTGTTAAATTTCCATCAGAAAAGAGGGGAAAAATTATCGCTTTCATGCAAATAGACTGGTTCAGGTTTTGTATGCGTTTGAAGCTGTTGGCGTGCGTGCTTTCATCCATAACATCTTGCATGATTGCCATAATATTTTGTGACCTCTGTTGATTATTGCTGGGTGGTTGCCAGATGGCTGAGGTTTTCTGAATATTGTGAATGATTTATCGTGTTGTGGGGCGCTGTTCTGGTGAAGATATCCCTTGGAAGAAAATGTGTTTCCAACTCCTTTTAGATATTTGGATTAAGATGCTTTCACCATACCCTTCCATTGCATTTCAGAGCTCTCTCTCTCTCTCTCTCTCTCTCTCTCTCTCTCTCTCTCTCTCTCTCTCTCTCTCTGTAAAACCTTGTGTTGCTGAGGGCTGCAGTTGTGATGTCAGTTTAATATAAAGGTACAAGTAAATATAAATAACTCTCTCTCTCTCTCTCTCTCTCTCTCTCTCTCTCTCTCTCTCTCTCTCTCTCTCTCTCTCTCAAGCCTGGTGTCGTTGACATTTGATGTAAGGACGTCAGTCTAATATACGATAGAAATATATAATTAAAAACATTCTCCGTGTGTGTGTGTGTGTGTGTGTGGTTAGTGACAACTGAAAATGCAGTCTCGTCCAGATCTCTTGTTTTCTTCTCTGCATGACCTCATGAATATGATGATCAAATGGTAATTTCTCGAGATTCCTCTGTCAAAAGGGTTGGCTGTGACATGGACAGTTACAGAGTTCACATTTGTGTAAATACGCTTTTAACCTTTGTTGAAAAGCTCTCTCTCTCTCTCTCTCTCTCTCTCTCTCCACACACACACATTCAAACTATATATATATATATATATATATATATATATATATATATATGTATGTATTTATATATATATATATATATATATATATATATATATATATATAAATACATACATATATTCATAAAGTCAATAGCCACGAAGGATGATGAAACAACGGAGTGGTGCTAAAGGACAGTAAGTCGAAGGGTCTAGCACCACTCCGTTGTTTCACTTTCCTTCGTGGTTATAGACTTTATATAGTATATATTCATCACGTTCCATGTATTCAGTTATACATATATATTCATATATAAACATATAGACATATATGCACTTATCTCTGTATGTATATATGTAAAAAGGAAAATGATGTATGAAAAATGATAAAATTAAAAGCATAAATTATAGGTGTGTGTGGTAGATGATGCTGAAAGGTCTTTAAACTGAAAAATGGACAAATACTGAGAAAAATATAGTTCTATTGTTTCAAGTCCTTGAATGTTCGTCTGTGAAGCTCCTTCTCTGCCTGACTTGTCTTTCCATGTGTCTGCTGCCATCATATGTTGCAGAGAACAATATAGGTATGAATTTTTCATAGTCATTCTCGATTGGTTTTCTTCTGTTTATCTTACAATATCGTCGTATTCTTTAAGGACGAGTTAGAAAAACAAAAGGTTTCCGTGCAGTAGTTTAATTGTGCGTCCTTTCTTCACTTGTATAGCCCATACGATGTGTTTGGAAACAGAAAAAAAATTTAAAAAAAAAATTCTCAGAATTCCACTTTTCTCGTAAACAACGTTCTTGCTCTTCAGTGAAAAGTGTTGCTCAGAGGCTTCAAATATTGAAAACATTTCATGAAAGGGCACTTTATTAAACATTCTTATTTTTTGTATTAATAGAGCAGAGGGGTCATTATTTAATGTTCCTTAAGGAGCTTACCAGATAGTGACCCACAAGGCAAGGGTTTTAACACGGTATGTATCCACCTTTGGGGCGTGTATAGTACAGGGTCGTTGGGGATTACCGTAAAAGCATAAACAAAAGACTAAATTATCATAAGGATAATGACCCTTAAGAAATATCAGCCCTAGATAACGGCTCTCGAAAACTCTTAGCGGTCACCATCTAGGAAATATTTCTTATAATATTTTCTGGCTACGTCGATTTTATTTAGATCACAATATGTCCATAAAATGCATACTTACCGTGCTGGTCTGTGTGTAGGAAGATTAGTGGTCCTTGGTTTATATAAAGAAGGTCTTATACCATTACGGCTATTGCCCAAAGGTGAGTTCTAAGTATGATAAGGTATGCAAAGAAATAAGAGGCTGGATGTGAACCTCTGGATGCAGCACAACCAGCCGCGGCGTGTATAAGACCACAGCCATGCGACTGCAGGGTAATTACTTGTGTATAGACGGATTTTATGGTTTTCTATCGATGCTAAGTAATCATTCACGTTGTATAATAATAATAATAATAATAATAATGCAGCATTTTGTTATTTTTGTTTCCGAAGCCCTAGCCAAATTCATCTCGTGTGATTAAAGGGTTCGAAGCCTGACGTTGACATCCCCCTCCCCTATTTGCCCGTCTCTTAAAATACTTGGCAACCGCTTGATCCATTTTATTTAGAACATTATTAACGTCCGTCTATCTGTGCTGACTTACGCACGATCGTCTCATCATGCTTACTGAAGAAATATAATGTGGTTTCTGAAATGAAAATAGAATTATTGGAATAATTGAATCTTGCGAAAGAGATGGATATAGATAAGTAACTGATCTATTTGAGTCATAACAATTGATATCGAATAAACTTCCAAGGGATTCTTTCCCTTGAAAATCGTGAATTTTTTTTAAAATTTTGTTTACTTCATCACCATTGTTATCTTTTCTCGAAGTAATTGATAGTATCGTCTTTCATGTCTTTCTCCGCTGTCTTTTGTTTGAAGTTATCGTCCCAGGCAATGTTACAGTACATAAATCGTGAACTGCATCTTGCGACAGGAGAGGTATTTATTTGTCAGTGTGTAATTTAAACCGTAATGGCAACCACTACAGATGACACTTTAGGTTTAAATGTATATGAGACAGAGAGAGAGAGAGATAGAGAGAGAGGAGAGAGAGAGAGAGAGAGAGAGAGAGAGAGAGAATATGTACCCCGACGCCGTAGGGATTGCAATACCCGGTGACCTCCTGTTCTTTTCTTTAATACACACACACACACGCACACATATATATGCATGTATAGTTATATATAGATTTACATACATATATTGTATATATTGTATTGTGTATATATATATGATATATATATATATATATATATATATATTTATATATGTATGTGTATGTGTATATGTGTGTGTGCGTGTGCGCATGCATGCATGTATACGAACACGCCCAGTCTTTAATGAGAGCGAGAAAGCGAGTAAAAAAGAAAGATAGGTAGGGTACATTTGAGAGTTCATAAAGTGACGAGCCGTATTCTCAGAGAGAGAGAGAGAAAAAAAACCATAAATAAGAAGGAAACTCTGTTGTAGAGTCCAGCAATCTGTCCGAAAAGAGATTCAGGGATATCTTATATCTGATGACCCTTGGCCTAAGGTGGCCACACCCTCATGACTCATTGTCGGTTTGTATTTCCCACAGAAATGAGAGAAAAAATCGTCCGGTTTTATGGAAAATTTGCTCACCGTTTAATTATTCATAATCCGATTAATAACGTGAGCATCGTATGCTAATAATACAAATGTTGAATGGTGATACTGACTTTCAGCATAATTTTATTGTAATTTTACGAAATAAGGAATTCCTGAAAATATGTTTAAGGATTGAAGAACACTTAATAATAATATTTGAGAAACTAAAGATGAAATAAAGAAATGTTCTATATTTAGAAGAAAGGTGAACAGGGAGACATGAATGAAATGTCAAATCATAGTATGAAATGAATAGATGTATATATTGCTAGCTTGAAGTCTTTCCCAGAAATTTTTAAGTTATTTCGATTATCATATAAATTGAAATGTTCATGCTGCTACCTGATCGTTCAAAGTAAAGTAAGTCTCTCCAAAGTAACTTGAAATGATGCTGGTAATAATCAAATAAAATCGCAGATCATTATTGAGATGCGTTGAATACTCGTTGCAGGTATACACGACGCGCTCAGATCATGGAATGAGTGTTTATACAAAGTGATGTATGCTGGGCCATCAAATCACGTTTTAAATGAAATTGGTTTATTATCAAAGGGGTCTCCCCGACACTAATGGTGAGGTAAGACTGATGTACCATGCAGAAATAACCCTTTCATTGACATCGTTGAGGTAATCAAACCACCTCAAGCACTAGCTGCTTGCTTGATATGCAACCCTTGAGATGAATCTTCACTAAGCCGTCCTCACTCAAGACCGTTTAGGGACCAGGAAAGTCCCATGACCAGCTTGGGTAAGTTGGGATGCCATACATTTGCGCAATCATTCTCGCTCGTTGGTTTAGTATTTTCTTGTTATACTGGAATGTATATCTGCTGTCGCTAACACGGCGAAGGTGCAATGCATTACTATCCTAATACTATTCTCGTATTTTGATACATTTTCATCTATTTGTTAGTTTATTACTATGAAATTCAGGGCCTCTGTAACACGGTTTTTTGGATTTTGCTCCTTATCAAAGCATCGGATGTAGCTGAAAGTTGACATATGTATATTTTACAACTACACCCAAATTTTGTCAGCATTATCAATAACCTAAACCCGATAGTTTTAATTTTTATAGAGTAAAAATGATCTAGCCGACGCCATGGCCAATGATTGCGAGCCAAGAGTCGAAAAACATTCATTACGTAAGCAAGGTAAACACCGTTTTACGAAATGTTGCCCCGCCCATCCACCAGACAGAAACCCATTCACCTTAATCCATCGGCTCTGAAACCCATGGTAGTCAAGAATGGCTAACAGGAATTGGAATTGTCCCCGTGGTTGCAAAACGGCATTTGTCTTACGACTTGCAACTTTATACAGTCAAGAGAAAGCCCGTGGCCATACTTACTATAGCCTGAATAGGTAATTATTCAGTTTCTAGTTTAAATCCAATGTTTATGGTCTGATTTGTATTTAGCGTAACGTGATTATAATACTTTTAATGTCATTCAGGATTTTGAACATTTTCATTAACTATTCACTAAGAGAGAGAGAAAGAGAGAGATTGTATGTAAACAGTCTTTATATAACTATTTTTGTTAAAATAAGATTTTTATCCAAAGTAAATACAAGCTTATATGTGCTAAAATCTCCAGCAGACCAACGGATCATCCGATATAATTTTTTTCTTCTTCTTTAGTCTGTACGACCATGTTGGATATAAAGACTTTATGAATGGCGGCACGATACTTAGATGTGGTTGGGGTATCTGTGCTAGCGTAGTAATACTACTGTAGCAGTAGTGCCTACGTTTAGGCCAACTGCTGGGATCCTTGAGGATCATTTAGCACTTCTTACAACTACTCGAGAAATGAGTTTTTATAGCCAGAAGTTAGATTTTCTAATACAACAATGTCCATGATAGCCTTCAGTATTATCCTGAATTACAACGAGGCCAAAGTGGGTGGCGCCTCATGAAGTCATCATTCTGACGATAATTATTGGTGAAGGTTTAAAGCCAAAATACGGTACCGGCAAAATTGGACACAGCAGTGATCAAATCAAGCTTGTCTACTATGTCTTTGAAAATTACCAACTATTCCCTACATCTTGTCAATCTAATTGTGACCTATAAAGTAGATTATAATTTCTTAGAAAACCTATTTTGGGAGTTAGACTAATAATCGAAGTGTTTTTGTATTTATTAACATATTTTGTTGGTTTGTTCATTATGACAATTATCAGTGGAGAGGATTCAGAGTTCATAAAGGTGTACTGCTTTGCTTGTATTTAAATTTTTATGTCATTGTTGCCAGAGGTATAGCCTTCGTTACGTATAGCCAATCATCCATCGAGAAAGAGGGAAGAAATGCTGTCATAAGTTACGTAACGAGTGCGTTCGAAACCTCTTCTCCGAGTAAGTTGGCCCGTCTTAAAAAAAAAAAACTTTTACATTGTAAGTACCAAATTTATTCAACCTACGTAATGCAGAATACAGTCAAAATTTATGTGTAGATATAATGTGTATTCTGAATAAGCGTTATATCTATGAAATGCATAGATGAAAAGTTATTGCCAAAAAACCGTGTTACAGAAGCCCTGAATCCCATAGTAGTTTATTTTTCCCTTTGTTAATAAGTGGGGTCTCTCTTATCTCTTTGGTTCCCTTTACCTCGTCTTACTTCTCATTGAATTTCACGTCAGTGGCCCCTGTTGGCTTGCTCCGTATGAGTATGCTTTATCTTCTGAATAATAATAATAATAATAATAATAATAATTAATAATAATAATAATAATAATAATAATAATAATAATAATGTACATACAGGTAAGCGCCCATTTTAATTTCACTGTTTTCTTTCGTTGACAAGTGCGTTGATCTTGTAACATTAGTTTTGTGACCTGTTCCTTCAGTTCTTTCAATGTTTTAATATTACGTAGTAGCATCAGAAGTTATTCGTCTCAGTTTAGAGCTCTGATGGAGCAAGCAGAAGAAAAAAATCTGTTCTTCCTGCGGTTTCCGAATATATTTTCCTCGCCTGCTACAGTTTATAGATGAAGTGATTTAGATAAAACTTAAATAAGCAGCCACAGAATGGTAACCGCATTTCAGTCATCTGAAATTTTGATAAAAGGTAAGTAAAAAAAATAATAACCCCATTTTGGTCAAGTGGCAACTTTCGTCAGCGATAACTGCGGTTCCCTTTTCTTTAGTATGTCATGGCACAATGGAACTATTGCTATAATCCTGTTTTTTATATAAAATAATGTGCCACGTTGAGTTGTTGAGAGAGAGAGAGAGAGATAGAGAGAGAGCGCATCGTCCTTGTATCTCTCCATTAGGTTAAGCAAGAACCTCAAAACCATGCGAGGTGCGATCATGTGTCTATGGGGCTAATCCGATCTATGTGGTCAAGGCTGCGGGAGCAAACTTATAATGCATTTTGACCGTGCTTTTTCTTCGCCGACCTTTCTTTTTATGGCTTCCCCTATTTATAATGCAATATCGTATTTACTCTTTTATGGCAAATACATTCCTCCTCCAGTACGTCGGCCGGGATTGATCGAACACCAGGGTCCAACCGTTATGATAAGCTTACTTGCTTACAGGGGCGAACGCATTATGGTATATATACTCTCTCTCTCTCTCTCTCTCTCTCTTTCTCTCTCTCTCTCCTCTCTCTCTCTCTCTCTCTCTCTCTATATATATATAATATATATATATATATATATATATATATATATATATATATATATATATATATATATGCTTTTTGGGGGAAAAGTTTTTCTTGTATGCAGGTTTCGTTGAATTCTATGGCTTTTTTGTTGTTGATCAACTTGTTAGTTTGAAAAAAAATTGTCAAACTAATAAGAAGTTGATCAATAACCAAAAAGCCATAGAATTCAACTAAATCTATATATATATTATATATATATATATATATATATATATATATATATATATATATGTGTGTGTGTGTGTGTGTGTGTGTGTGTGTGTATGTATGTATGTATGTATGTTGTATGTATGCATGTATGTATGTATATTTCATAATAAGGCGTTTCCCTTCTGCACGTATAATAAAAATCAGGTATAATTACTGCCCCCCTGAATTGTGGCATTCAGGAAGGAAAATTGATAACTTTAAAAGTTAAGTTAAAGTTTGGTGGTTTCAGTCCTGCCACAGGCTATTTCCTCTCTGCCCGACGTCAGCCGGGTAACCCCAACCCCCCACCACGACGTCACTCGTGGCTCGATATACATATATTTTGGAAGATAAAGAACCTGGACTTCAGGATTTTCTTTGAGATGATCCAAATGTAGAAGAGCTGAAATTCCGCAAGATTTTTTTAAAATTTTATCGAGGTATTAAAAGCAAATGGAATTATATTTTGATCCAGACACAGCTCAGTCAACAACAACCCTCTACAAAGCCCTTCTTTAAAATGGAAGAGTTGGTACTTTGGTAGATAAAAGTTGTTTTGTATAATAACCTAATACTCTTTCAATCGTTTGAGTACACAGACACTAGTTGTCAACTACTGCAAATGGTATTCCTACATTATCTGATTAGTTGTAGGCGTTATACATTATGTTTAATGATTCAGTTTCTTTTCCCCATACGTATAGAAAATAGGTCTGGGCATTTTTAAGCTGTAAGCAAATTTTACGATATACAGATCAACGAGTTTTACCTTTGTATTATCAGTCAAGTTCAGAGAGACTTGTATCTGGATTTACATTCGATTGCATTCTTTTGTTTTTCCTGGGGTTTCTCGAAGCAGTACCTCTCAATTGCGACGGTAGAGCTCCACAAATGTTACATGAGTCGAATGTAGGGAGGAAGTTTATCTACAATGACAGTCTCGATTATGGAGTTTGGTCTCTGGATTATTGTGGTGTGGTGTGAGGGAGAGGTTAGTGCCTGTAACCCCAGCCTGACCTTAAGAGTACCATTTCAACCCCACTCCGTACTCTGCACATCTGCGACAGCATCGATTTACTACTGTTCCTTGAGCGGCGTTACGTAACGATCATCAGCTGATCTCATCAGGAACCGAAACTAAATAAGGGGAATTGCGTTGCACGTTTTTTTTTTTTTTTTTTTTTTTTTTTTTTTTTTGTCTCCACAGATTAATTTTGAGCTTCGCTTGTCAATCGTTCGCTTACAAATAATAGTAATTTCCTTCAACGTCGCCGGACGCATTTCCTTCCTGTGCTTCATCTTTCATAAATATCTTCTCATCTCCAGCATCCCTTCTCTCTCACTTCTCATCCAAGTATACGTTATTTGAGCTTAAAGCCTTAAAACAATACAGAATGCAGATACAATGAGGAGAGCGCAAAATACATTAACTAGATGAAAAAATTATCTGAAGTCAGATATTAAACAGTAATAATACGCATCAATTTTAGTGGCATAAAATACATGACATTTTCTTTGTATGTTATTTGATATCACAGTAACATTGTCATATGCTTCGTATTTTGAAAATTGTTGTATAACTCATCGTGACTGAGGAAGAGAAAGGGAGATTTGCGTATTCTAATAATTTTTTTTTTTTTTACGTTTCTTGAAGTTTTTGGATTCCGGAGCTTCCGTTTGAACGTACCTTTTGCTGTATTAAGAAGCTTATGGTTGCAACATTTCATGATTGCTTGTCACTGACGCTTTTGAATAAAGCACCTTCAAGATTATATAAGAGAACGAAATAGTGAAAGCAGTCTCCATGAATTTCTTTGAATAAACTGAAATAAATTATATGTGCCATTACACCTTACTTTCTTCTTTGAAAGAAAAAAAAATCTATTTTTCATACGCTTTACAGCATTAAAGCATGTGTAAATATATTTACAAGTTTGTTAAGTCAAGGTTTGGGTTACTCCGTGACATTTTTTTATAATCAACCATTATCACGCGTCTTTCTCTTGCGTTATTCAATTTCGAGAGATTTCGTTTTGATAAATTCAAAAGATATCAATGAATTCTAATTTTCCTACTTTCATAACAAGCCAGATATTACGTTTTTTACTGCGCTTTTAAAACCTAGATTGATTATATTTTCGTAAAACGAACGTTGATTTACTTCCAATATTTTAGTAAATTTACATTCGCATTTCCAAGAGAAACTTAGATAAATAATTTCTGAATATGAAACCTTCCAAATAAGGTTACGTTGCTTTTGTTAAAAGTGAGTAAGTTTAGAACATGCCAAAATGAAAAAGGCTTGCTAACTTAGAGGCGCGCGTTCTCAGTAATAAAGACTAATAAAAATATATCAAATATGTTTTGTAATCTGTTGATAATTTCGTGCTCTTAGGCAAAGTTGATGATCAGATTTTTTTTAGTTTGTAATCATGTGGCTAGTCGAGTGTGGTTTTTTTTTTTCTTCTAAAATTTTCTATTAGTTGTTGTTCTTCTTGTTATTGCTTAAATCATACAATTTGTAACACACTGAAGCGTTCTTATGTGCGCGTATCATATCCAACATCAGTCAGTGAAAAATGATTATAATGATTTCATCATTACAATCGTCGACATTACTACGCTTCCTAGAATCAGAATTCATTTCAGAAATTCATCTTAATTTTTACTTCATAAAATAAAATGATAGTCACACTATGTAATTTCTAACATATTTTATTGCAATGAGATGAGGTGACCATTTTTAAATCTGTTATCAAGCCCCTTTTCAACTCCTACCACTAATTCGTTCAACCTTTAGGGTATACACTGCTTTTTTATTCATTTATTTTTTTTTTTTTTTTTTGCTTTTCATGAATGTTGCGAAAAAATGAAATAGAAAATTAAACTATACTTGTAATTTCAGGATCTTGATTTGCACACCTCTAAGTAAATCATGCTATTTTATTTTCATTATTGACTCGGATCCCTAACATCCTGAAGCTAAGAGTTTTTCAAACATTGTGTGTGTGTGTGTGTGTGTGTGTGTGTGTGTGAAGGAGAGAGAGAGAGAGAGACAGAGAGAGAGAGAGAGAGAGCCTGCTTTCTTTCACTAGTGTGAGGTAAATTCTGATGTCACTAAGAGGTAGAGGATCCAGTTTTAATGCCACGTTTATGGAAACTTGAACTACATTTCGAAGTTAGCTCCAAATAGTCATGCAGCCGAGGGCTCTCTTTCCGGTTTCGGCGAGTGATTTACCCTGGGGCAATTTTACTCGCTCTGGAAAGGTCATGAGGTAATCGAGTTAGAGCTGAAAGTACGTTGTATACCTACCTACCGCCCGTGTCACTTCTTGCTGGGTCTCTTCCCCTTTGCTGCTTAATAAAGGAAGTCTCTTCACAAGGTCAGGCAGGTTTACCTCGGCATACCGGTATTTGTAGGTTTGGAAAGTTGCCTTGTAATTATATATATATATATATATATATATATATATATATATATATATATATATATATATATATATATATATATCATTGCAATTTTATTCCTTGGAAGATACGGTATATAGTAATTTGCAAACCCCTTTTTTTTTTACTTTGCTCTGATCAAGTCCACAGGAGGATGGACGAAAGCTCTAAGCTTTGTAAATATTTCAACAAATATATTTCCTCTTGAACTGGAGTATTACTGTGGATCCTTCTATTGACAACTGAGAAGCACGATACACTGTTTTTACATTTTATATACGTATATTATATATATATATATATATATATATATATATATAGTATATATGCACATACATACATACGTTCATACACACACATTATATATATACATATTGTGTGTATATGTGTTTTTGGAACTAATTTTTCTCACAATGAAGAAATTAGGTTACCATGTAAATAAAACAATATAGCAAATGAGCATTATATTACAAGTAGACACCCTACACCCAGTCAGACTAATGACTAAGTAAATACATTAAAGTTGTGTAAATAATCGCAGATGAATTATAAAAGATAGATGGTTACGAGATATAGGGTGAATTAGCGCAGAGGATAAGAATAGGAATCTTTTGCAATATAACGTTCACAAAGATCTTATCAGTTAGATCAGGTTTCAATGTTCTATATAAAAAATCATGTTGTTTGGCTTCTTAATTTTGACAGCTTCAACCATATGACTTTTATGTGCCAAATCCTCATAAAGATTTTCGTTGCATCTTAAGAGACTGGTGCTATGTAAATAATTAAAATTGGCAGAATTTTGATCGACATATTTTACCTTTCCTTTTTGTTAGGTTTTCGTGTGGGATAAGGTTTAATTTATGAAATCACTCGGAATTTATGTTGCACTTGACAGTGAACTGTGTAAAAACCCTCATGTATTAGGATAGTGAAGGTTTGTGGGCATAATATATTTATAGGCGTAATTATACAAATTTCTCTCTCTCTCTCTCTCTCTCTCTCTCTCTCTCTCTCTCTCTCACACACACACACACACACACACACACATGGATTGACGTCAGTATAACAAATAGACCAGAGGAAAAAAAAGAGAAAGAGAGCCATAGAATAGGCCTATCATTCACTGTCGTTATCGTTGACTCGTACGGATCCCAGACGATTAGGATCGAAATGACGCTGTTCTTCGGCTGTTATCAGATAAACACATCGGGATGTGGACGATAAA
Source organism: Macrobrachium nipponense (assembly GCF_015104395.2). Taxonomy (NCBI): domain Eukaryota; kingdom Metazoa; phylum Arthropoda; class Malacostraca; order Decapoda; family Palaemonidae; genus Macrobrachium; species Macrobrachium nipponense. Next base: position 42,310,179 of record NC_087202.1, on the reverse strand, counting down.
GCTAGAAGACAAATATTGTTTCAATGTCTGGATGTGTTTACGTTACAGTTTTTGTCGGTTGATGCTGCGCTGCACAAGTTCTGGTGGGACGGATTTCAATCCGAAAAAAATAAATAGAAATCCCAAATACCGACGAAAATAGAAAGTGATGGAAATGATAAGAAAATTAGCTGCTGAGAATAGAAACAACGATGAAAATGTTAAGATCACCTAGAGGTACTTGGGCCATGATTTACATTGAAAATCAGTTTCAAGTAATGTCGTCAGATGGATTAGAATTACATACCGGTACTTATAGATATTTTTTTTTTTTTTTTTTGCTCTGAGATGTCTGGTATGTGTTATCTAGATACTCTTTTTAATTTTTGTTGATATCAGTGTTGGTGCCCTCAATTAAGCAGAATACGTTATTATTATTATTATTATTATTATTGTTGTTGTTGTTGTTGTTGTTGTTGTTGTTGTTGTTGTTGTTGTTGTTGTTGTTGTTGTTGTTGTTGTTATTATTATTATTATTATTATTATTATTATTGATTTGTTGTTTTGCATTTTAAAAATGTTATATGTAGTTAGTAAATTCGTAAAGTTGAGTGAACTAGTCCTTGCAGTAATGAAGTTTGAGTGAACAAATGAAGAAATGTTTTTGACAGCGAGATCTGGACTAGACAGCTAATAGCTGTTGCAAGTATTAATAACGTTTCTTTGGAGATTGGCGTCCTTCACGCAAACCAAATTTTCAAGAGAACCTCTAAAAAGTGAATTCCCTGAGGCTTCAAGCAAGCAAGCAAGCAGGTAATTATTCAATGGCTTTACTACCGTGGTGCTGTAGGCAACGCGCTTGGGGCGGTGTTGCCTGTGGTCATCGGTGAAGTCTTTGATCCGACTTTCACGGTTATGTAATTCACATTTTTTATATCCACCTCTCAAGGGCATGTTTGTTGATGAACTCTGCAATGTAAACTTCAAGGTGAATATCTCTTTCTTTTTTTTATTTTTGATGCAGCATTTGCACAGTTGCTGTTGCCTCCGGGGTCAACGACAGAATTAACTCTCTCTCTCTCTCTCTCTCTGTTGGTCGTTGGCAATCTGTTCTTGTATGAATGAATGAGCCTGTGTACATATGTATGTATTTATGTATTACAGAATATTCGGAATTAATCGTTATTCTTTACACATACCTCCAGATGACTATCTCGGTGTACTGAAACGTTTTTGGTTGGTTTTGGCTTCAAACTTAAATAAGATTCTTCCTCAATTCGGCTCATAGTTTACCTCACTAATTTACGGTTATACCGCCCAGCATAACTTCCGCTTACTCTCTTCAAAGCTATTCTGTTGTCTCAAGAATTATTTGTCACTAAATAACATCCATTATAGTGTAAGGTCTTTCACGCACGACTCAAGATTTAAGTTCTAATTCCTCAGCACTTTCTCTGCTTGTGGAGAAATGAACGCCGTTCATTATGCAGTGTGGTATTCCAAAGTGTCTCCAGCATAGGTTGAAACAAAATGGAAATGTAAGGGCAGATTCGTCGTTACAATGGAGATCGCAATATAGAATACATAACAATCGCACTCGGTGAGACTGAGTTCCAGTATCGTAAAACTCACTTTTCCCTATGGACTATACTCTGTTTTTTTCCATCTGTCCATCCGCCTGTGGTGTTTTTGTATGGTAACACTGCGTCCCGGGCTTTAGATAGTTACATTCAGCTCACATTCAACGATTATAATAATATCCTATTTCGAATATTAACGGTGTAATTCGCATACAGTAAATTATTAAAACATTTTTCAGTTGCAAATGTACACCCAGATATCCTTTTATTTACCTAAAACTTACACATAGCGTAACTATTTAAAGCCCGGGACGCAGTGTTACCATAAAAAAACACCACAGCCGGATGGACAGATGAAAAAAAACAGAGTATAGTCACGGGTTCGGACCTATTCAGTTTAATTGCTCGTTACAACATTCATCTACCATACGTTTAAGTATTTAGCAATGGAATGTATATTGTCGTGCCAGTATTCATTCTTGTGGGAAGTATAATGCCAGGAATTAAATTCGTATCTTAGAAATGGTCTCGTTGGGGGACTTTGGGTTCTTGGAGCTCCCAAGTGCCATTGGTTTGTGACTATGCGAAGGCCATAGGAAGTATGTTTCTCATTTAATTACCATAATTATGATTTATTCGTTCTGCTTAAAAAGGATTTGACATTGAAATAAGTAGTATATTCAGTCTGAAATCTCTCTCTCTCTCTCTCTCTCTCTCTCTCTCTCTCTCTCTCTCTCTCTCTCTCTCTCTCTCTCTCTCTCTCTCTCGTGTAGACAAATGATAAATGAATTTGTTCTTTTCGACACCTTATAATCCTCCTGTTTACTGTCTCTGCCAGTTTCTTTGTTGATGATGCTAGGAAAGGTAGATAAAATGTTAAAAATGAAACTCCTGGAAAGGAAAGTAGGATGAAATGTGTATTTTGAACAATATTTCCTCTGACAAATGGTAATGTAGTTTTTTTTTAGATAGTTCACAGTAATACATAACGTAGCCTTTTTTTTTTAGATAGGAGTTCACAGTAATACATAATGTAGTTTTTTTTAATAGGAGTTCACAGTAAAACATAATGTAGTCTTTTTTTAGATAGGAGTTCACAGTAATACATAATGTAGATTTTTTTAATAGGAGTTCACAGTAATATATAACGTAGCTTTTTTTTAGACAGGTGTTCACAGTAATACATAATGTAGCCTTTTTTAGATGGGAGTTCACAGTAATATCAATAAATGAATTTTGCCACTGGAAAGGAAAGGATCTATAGTTACGTACATACACACACACACACACACACACACACGCTCGCGCTCTGGCGCGCAAACAGCAGTTTAGTGATACCCTGTTAAAATCATGTATTATTGAGTAGCATATGTGCAGTTCAGTGACATTTGCAGTAGATGCTGCCTAACGTATAGTGCATGAAAGATTCAGTTTGTGTAGTAAAACAAAGCGCTTCCTGTATTAATATCCGAAGCATTGTTTTTAAGGAGAAACTAGAGAGCGAGCTGCATGGCAAAGATTCCGGTCAACGTTGTGTAGGACAGGACCAACTTTGAGTGGGTCCTGGTGTACGGCTTACAGGGTCGTTTGTCTTTTGGCAGTAAGTCGAAATTTAGAGAGAAGCTGATGTTGGGAGAGCTGTGAAGGACTTTATTTTATTTGATATGATTTAATTTGATTGTACACTGGTTCTGAGAGATTTGTGACGGTTATGTTTATTGTATTGGTTAGGAGATAGTTGTTATAACTACATAAGTGCGTTTGGGAATGAAAGACAATTGGAAACCGTGTGTGCATCGATTTCTATATCGATAGTCATTTAACTGCCATGTGGCTCAAATGGCTATCACATGGTAAACCAATATAGCCGAAAACCTTTCAATGTCTCTTTATCTCGTGTGGATAACAGAGGACAAACTGAAGGAGGCGAGGCCCAAAAGAAGCTCTCCTTGAAAAACTGTAGTTGATGTCATCGATTCCAAGTGTGTGCATTCCATCAAGGCCCAACGTGTCCTTTACGTCGCCATGGCACTCAAGCACTGATTTGAAATTTCACCCAGTTTCGTTATGGCAAAGAGGGTTCAGTCTCTCTCTCTCTCTCTCTCTCTCTCTCTCTCGTCTCTCTCTCTCTCTCTCTCTCTCTCTCTCTCTGAATATTTTATATATATATATATATATATAGTATATATATATTTATATATATATATATATATATATATATGATATATATATATATATATATATATATATATATATATATATATATATATATATGCATGCCAACCGTTTTGCATATCCCATACTTTACTCTCCTGGGAGTGTTTCTTACATTTCGTACATTTTCATGAGAATAGTAATTCTCTTTCTAAAGTGTGCGAATAAGCATAAGTCTCTGTCTAACATTTTCATTTTGTTATTATTTCTTAAGCTTCCCGCTTAACACCCCCCTCCCCCCCACTTCCCACCTAACGTCCGTCACTCTCGCACTCTCTTACTAACATCCACGCATCGTAAGGACCCACTTGAATGAATGTCGACTTGCCCTCAGATAGGACGTGAAGGACCCTGGCCATTCGACTAATTATCTCGTTTTCTAACTGATTTGCGACCTAAATAACATGTTGCAGTAAAAAGCATAATGAAGTAAAAGTATAATTTGGACCTGAAAGCGTGGCCACTTGACAACTGACAGTATAATTGTTACTTATTTCAGGGGTGACGGAACCCACTTTCTCCTTGTCCCCTTTGCATCTAAATTCATTCTGATCTTTATTGCTTAGCTAAAAGTTGTCCCTTGTTCCTCAGAACTTGTTTGTGTCGGCCAGAGATAATCCTATTAAATAACTTTTTTTCTCTTTTAGCCTCACAGTACATATCAACAAGAGTAAACCTCTTTTCTTCCTTTTTTTCTTATTGTACGTGTTCTAATATCTCTGAAGTAATACCCATGGAGATTATTATATTTTGTCTGTCGTGTAACCGTCAGATGCCCTATTTTCTTTGATCCCTATGGATATCCCAAAGAATTTTACGCTTATTGTTAGGTTGAGTCTTCTTTGAAGATGTTACGAATTTTTTCACATTCGGGGCTGTCTTTCTGTTGCTCATTCATTAAAAAGGTTTGAAGTATTCATAGCTTAGCTCTTGTGTGGAATCACTATACGTATTTTAATGCAGTCAAGAGTTATGCTACAGCGGTAAATATTTATTTGGAGTCTTGAAGAGAATTGGGCGTTGGAGATTACTGGGATTATGATTTATTTCTCAGCAAGAGGAATTTTGTACTTCCGTTCAGTGATTTTATGTCCTTTTTATATCATCATTCCAATTGCTTCTGCTGGTGTAAGAAGGAGCCTCATTTTTTTCGAAAGTATAAGGAAAAGTATTCCAGAATAAAAAAGCTAATGGTTATTTCGAAACAAGTATTAAAACTTTACGGCACACGCACACACGCACGCACAAATGTGCATGCATGTGCATAGGATACGCGCACTTGAAAGTAGAACAAAGAGACGTTAAAGCAAACCATGAAATAACAGTCGTCTTAAGACTCCTAATCTGATGCTGCCGTAGAAGGGCTCAGAAGCTGGCCATTATTGTCTCGTGTATTGTCGTGTCCCACTTTCCAGTCGTTGACGTTGGTGTCTTAACAAATTCTGCGCGCACGCGCGTTTGTAAGCATAAGTTGCATGAAAAGAAAAAAATACGATCCTACATCTGCTGAGCTAAATTGTCATATGTCGCAAAGCTCTACTAAAGACCTACCAGGAGAGATGAAAATTGTGTGGCTTATGTAACTGAAAAGAAGATGATATGTAAACAGTCTAGATACTTTTAATAAGACTAGAAACACTTGTTGAATACGGTTTTAGGACAGTTGCCTACCGGACATTTGCGTCCGGGACATTTGCGTACCTCCAGTATTATTTTGACGTTACCTTATTTTCTCTCTCTCTCTCTCTCTCTCTCTCTCTCTCTCTCTCTCTCTCTCTCTCTCTCTCTCTCTCTCTCTCTCAATTGCACCTTACCTTCATTCTAAACAAGCTGAAAGGTAGTTACTATAAATAATAATAATAATAACAATCTTTCCTAAAGCAAAAGGGTTGTTACTATGAAGTAAACACAAGAGTTGCTTGGTAAACAAGCTGAAAGATAGTTACCATAAAAAAAACAATTCCAGTTCTCCCCAGCGGTGTGTACCACAAACATCTATTGGAATTAGTTTTTCATACATTATTTCTTATTTAGGAAATCATGGCTAAGTTCCGGAAATCTAACACTGGTGGAAAAATATTTGTAGACGAGGAAAATTACAGCTACCACTATCATAAGAAAAACTCTGATGAAACAAAAACATACTTGACGCGTGTAGTGCGATCTTGTGAAGCAAGAATTCATCCAGTGAACGATGCAGTTACGGCACGCCACAATGAGCATTGTCATGGCTCCTCAGCTACAAAAGTCAGAGTACAAGAAGTTATGTCCCATTTGAAAACTTCTTCTGTGTCAACATATGAACCATCAAGAAGTCTTATCGGAGAAACGATCGCTAAAGAAGATGAGTATTCCATTTCAAAACTGCCATGTTTTTCATCAATGGGAAGAAATATACGTCGATGGAGACATAAGGCACATCATGCAGCCCCAATTCCACGGCAAATAAATAATTTTGATATTCCGGAATCCTACTGTTTTCTCACGACTGGGGAAAAGTTCCTTGCAACCGACAACGGCTTAGAAGATTTAGCAAATTCTCCTAACTGGGCGGCAGATGGCACTTTTAAAGTCAGTCCATCAATATTTTATCAACTATATTGTATCCATACGCAAGAGGATACATTTAGTATTCCCAGAGTTTCTGCCCTCCTCCCGGGAAAGACAAAGGAAAAATATATTCGTCTTTTCACATATTTATTGCAACTTAAACCGCAGCTTAATCCAAAATCTTTATTAACTGACCTTGAGATTAGAGCTCAGAAAGGTTTTATTGAAAAGTTTCCAGAAGCATCAATAAGTTTGTCTTTTTCACTTATCTAAGTCTATTTTTTAAAAAATCGTTGACCTAGGATTCAGACAACGATACAAAGAAGATGAAGCATTCAATTTAAAAATCGGATTTTTTTCTGCATTGTCATTTCTTCTTTTAAGTGATGTCGTTGAAGGTTTCATTGACTTATCTGACGATACTGATTTACCATCAGAATTTATCGCGTATTTTTAGATGACTTATATTGGCCGAGGAAGAGGAAGAATAAGATGGAACCAGTTTTTGCTATACCGTCATGGAATGTTCGAGAAAGAGTTATTAACCAGTTGCCTAGATCTAATAATAGCTTAGAGGGATTGCATAATGCCTTGCAATATTCTTTATCCTGTTAGATTTGTAATATCTTTTATTTAAAACCTAAATAAATAAATTTGCAATTCCAACAAATCTATTTCGTTTAACCCTTTAACATTAGATGTGATTACTACCTTTGCTTTTTATATGTAGGGTAATAATCTTTGAAAAAAGTCTTGGTACGCAAATTTCCAGGTACGCAACTGTCCGGGACGCAAATGTCCAGGTACGCAAATGTCCAGGTACGCAACTGTCCGGGACGCAAATGTCCGGTACGTAACTGTCCGGCCACCGTTGAATACCCTCAGTATTATGGTTTTGTGTGTTTAAAAGAAGAAATCAAGAAAAAGAGAACGACGAGCTGTTCAGAAATTATTGTTTTTCGTCCCCAATAGCTCTCAAGACATACTGATCTTAGACATTTCTTTTGGTATTACTTTTGGCAAAATATTTCGTCATTGGAAGCCAGTTTTGATGCAAACACACGCATATATATATATATATTATATATATATATCATATATATATATATATTATATATATATAATATATATATATATATATATATATATATATCATATCTATATATATATATATATTATATATATTATATATATATATATATATATGTGTGTGTGTGTGTGTGTGTGTGTGTGTGTGTCTGTGTGTGTTATCTAGAGATCTAAATGAATTTATAACATGATTAATGGGGAATTTAACAGGTTTTAGTAAATAGTAAGTGAAACCGATAAAGCATTTTTATCTTTGTACGCAGATTTGGAAGTGTTTAGCTTTCGATTTTTATTTCAAGAGAGAATCGGGTGGAAAGAATAATAAGGAAAAAATATGTAAGAAATGAGAGCTGGTACAGTATGGTTTTTGCCTTTAATTTGTAATGATAATAATAATATATTCAAAATTGTCATCATTCTTATTAGAGTATTTGAGAGAGAGAGAGAGAGAGAGAGAGAGAGAGAGAGAGAGAGAGAGAGTGTGTTACAAGGATTAGGATATCTCAAAGACTTGCTAGCCCATCCGAGGAGACATCGTGTGCTCACTTATCTGTAGGGGCAGGTTTACTGTGCATTCACAGTGTCCTAATGATTTTGTCTAGCTTTCTTTTAAACTCTTCCAGACTCTTATAGAGAGAGAGAGAGAGAGAGAGAGAGAGAGAGAGAGAGAGAGAGAGAGAAGGTGTGGGGGAGAATACATGTTCCTGTGTTTCCACGTACGCATGCATGACCTTTACGAAATCTTTAGTGCACTGACAAACGAAGGTTGCATTCCTGCATTTGATGCATCTGTCATTTGTATTCACCGCACCTGAGTTACATTAACTGAGTGGGACTGAATTGTTGTGTTGTATACACTGCTATTGCTTTCGTTGTCTGCATTACTCTCCTTCTCGTATTATGAAAAACCTTTGATTTGAATCGCATTCGGTGTATGGATTTAAATCTCATTTGCTTCATGGGTTTAAAATATACCCTTGGTTGAATCTGAATGGTACTACTGTACTACTGCATGTCTGAATGGTATATCTGAAGTAACTGGAATTATATTAGCTTCAGGAATGGTATTTTAATTCATTACAAGGATCTAAACTGCCCCGTTCAAAATTGTTCTTTTTCATTTGAACGCTTCACCGATCCGTTCGAATTGTATTCACGTCGGGAATATATACTCCATTCGCCATATGTATTGAACTATTGCATTCACTGGTTGTATTTGATTTTTTGCATTCAGTGGAACTTTTTAAAAGTTTTGTGTTCAATGTATGGCTTTGCATTTTGAGTTACGGTCTATTAAATGTGACGTGTTGTGTTGACGAAGTCCAACTGAATTTTATTTGTTCATCTTATTGTGCTGTTTAAACTTCTGTGGAATGAAAAGTTCCTGAATTATAATGAAGGGATAAAGAAAGCATTAACTTTGACAGGAAACTAAGAAATCTTTTGACTGGAAAAGAACTAGAATGCTTTTTTCCTCTGATTTGGCGATCAAATACATTGCTTTTAAATAAGATCAGTCCACAATCTTGTTATCAAGTTACATTAAACGTAACAATGAGCAAAATTAACTGGAGATAATTTACCAAGAAACGTTCAGGTTTCCCCAAAAGAATTGGATCTGAAAGGACGATATCAAGGGTAATGTTGATCATACGAGAAACTGCCAAATGAAATGAAACTTACTACAACCTATGTGTGTAAGTGTGTGTTGTTGTTGCAGAGAGAGAGAGAGAACGAGAGAGAGCGAGTGGGAGAGAGACATACGGCTTGCAAGTGTTGGGTTATCTTCCAGAGGTTAGCCGCATTTACCACACACTCCTGTGCACTTTTTTTTTTCCTTTTTTTATATAACGTCGAAAGGTAGCTTGCCTCCCCTTTTCCTTCTCTAGACAGCAAGTGTTTTTCTTTTTTTAGAGCATCGTCGTTATCTTTCTTATTCGTATTGTTATTCCTTTTATTCTTGTTTTTATCTCCTGCCAAGTTTTCAAGGACTGTAGTTCAGTACACGCTAACACATATTGTTGCATATTGTCTTTTGGAATTCTCAAGGTTGTCTTCCGTTTTTTATTGCCTTTTCCAAAAGTCAACTTTTTGCTGTACAAATGTACAAAACAACGAACTGGAAGGTCAAAGAATAAAAGTTATGATTATTTTGTTCCATTTGAATGACATCCCACCCCTGCAGTTTTATATCTGCTCAAGATCCTGAAACATACGGCGGATCAATTTTAATTTTGTTTCCTTTAACTCCCTGTTACATCACCAGTACACTACTATTCTACGGGCAAGAAAGAATGATGAGGTTGAAATGGACACGAAATGGAAGTGGGAGTGGAAAGGAGAGAAAAATATCCCATTTCACTCCACTATCTGACAACGAAATTAAAAGATCGTGATGGAGGATACCCTATCGCGTAACATTACTCCGAAAAGGATCTTTCTCTGTCGCCTCGCGTGTTCGTTATTGTTTATTTATTCTCCTCTGCTTGTCTTTGGCTTTGGTTATTCTTTATTCTCTGTTGTCATATAATAGACATTTATTTCTATCTGAGAGAATCATTAGCTAAGAGTAGGGTATCTGAGGGTTTTTTCGTTAAAATGTGGTTAAATTGTAGACAATGACAGTCTGTGTCCGTTTGCTTGTGTATATTTATATTTTAGGGGAACACATTTTCTCAAGATTTTTCTGTTATAAAAGAGATTTGGGAGCGGCCTACCCTTGCACACAATGCATTTTTTCCCGTCAATTTCCTCTCGACGAGAGACAGAATACGGCGTCGACATAACTAAATGACATTAAAAGTAACATGGCGATAACTGCCAGTTTCATTCCTCATGAAATTTTGTTATTTATTCTCTTTGAGATAGTGTTGCTACGCCATATTACATAAGCAAATCTAGTGATGTTAGAGGCATTATTGAGTGACACTACCCACGCTACTTCATACCTCATCGATGCCGTTATGGAGCCCAATTATTTATCCATTTATTTATTTATTTTTGTGCAGTATGACACGCATACTATAAAGTGTTACAAGGACAGCTATGATTTTCTAGGTAGTCGAGGCGTGCGCATTCTACGGGACATTTGGTTAGGGATTGGCAGTCCGCATAGAGTCTATAGACTGGCATCCAATTCAAACTCACCGTAACAGTGGAACGTATTATCCGGTTTCCATGAAGAGAGAGAGAGAGAGAGAGAGCTGTAGATTCTGGCGTATGACATCTTTCCGGAATATATCACACTTGAATTCAGGTTCCCAAAAGCATTCCATTAATAAATTCTTTAAAAAAAAAAAAAAAAAAAAAAAAAAAAAAAAAAAAAAAAAAAAAAAAAAAAAAAAGACTTATCTACGTTGAATACAACAAAGGCAGTTGCTTTACTGAATGAGAAAGGGAGACGCTAGTTATAAAGTAAAAATAGTAAAGAAGAACGAAATGTAAAGAGAGTGGAGGGCAGACCCACTTGTCCTAATGGCAAAGGATCTGCGTGTATAATCTTAATTTCATGCTCTGTTTGCTTGCATTCACTTATATAATTATACTTTTGCCATATTACGTCTCCTTTCCAAATGGCGTTGCATTCGACTATTTTTATTTCTTACATTTAATTTTAGTAGAAATTTAAACAGAATAGTATGAATTTCCTTTTAAGGTCAACAGGAAATTGCTGCTGAAGTGAGTCGATCGATGAAAAACTGGGGGAAATATTTGAACCAGAGGGAATAGACATCCACTGCAACAGAGCTCCCCATTTTCGAACCTGTTGAAACGTGTAATGGTTTGTTTTGAACTGCTCTATAACTCTTGTGTTGGTCACGGTGAAGTGGCGGCGTCTACACAGAATCAAAGCGGGAGACTGCAGTTTCTATTATGGAGATTATAAGTTGTACCCTCTGTAGTTTTCCCAGTGTGATTGTTTTACTTTTTGTGGTTGGTTGTACGTTTATTGTTACGATGCACTTGGAATTTTTTTTGTCTTTTGTATTTGTCAGTTATGACAATGTACTGAATTCATTTTCGTTTCCTTGCAGTTGGTATTATTTTTACATTGATGATAATCAAAATGGATCTTATTTTACGTTTATGTTCGTTAGCTGTTTATATTATAACATTAGTTACACAAATGTATGTGCATGAGTGGGTACTGTCGTATTTAATCAATCCATAATTCTTGAGTAATTTATAGCAATTATATATATAAACAAATCCTCACATGTGGTTCATAACAGAAGAATCATAAGAATTTATTTATGTAAAGGCCGTGTTCAGAGGACTCTTCATTGAGAGTGAATTTTGGACGAAATCAGCATCTCCTAGTTTTATTTAGTTCCAAATGCCTGCAGAATCTTTTCACTAAAGAAATGATTGAATCGTCACTTTTACCAGAGAAACATGATGAAGACAGAGAATACAAAAGAGTCCCGGTTATGATGTAATAAGAAATTAATTATGATGGGAATGAGGTCAATGATTGCTACCGTAACCAATCTCCATTTTCTACAAATATTGGACTATGCTCTCTCTCCACCGGCAAACAACACTACATAGCTACACTTCATTTGCCATTCTGCAGATTTCCTTTGATCTTTAGAAGACCTCAATGATCTGTATCTCGTGTCGTGAAGAAGCACTCTGTGAAGTATATATCGCTTTGCACGTGTCTATATTGGGCTGCACCTGGAATTCCCTTGACGACGGGAATTGATTCAGGGAGTCATGAGACCTTCAGATTTTCGTTTCTGTGAGTTACTCTCATTTACGTATATACGGGTAAAAGTCGGCTTAATTTCGTGATTGGGTTCCATCTGAACATATACTGTAGAGAAGCAAATTTGTAGGTTATATTAACCATCTATTTCAAGTCACGATAAACATCCAAACCATTTCTTTGCTCTGGTTTACGGGAGAATCAAGCGTCGATGTATCATCAAGTCTGTCACCAAAGATAATAACTTTTCTAAGAGAAGGGAAATTGTCTCGATGGGCAACAAAATATGAGGGAAATGCTCATACTGAAATTTGATGCGATTTCTCATCTTGACTTCTTCCGATTTTCCCCGCAAGATTATTAGTAGATATGGTGTTGTGATCTATACAACTAGCTTGGTTTTCATTTGCAGGCATAGAGTGGCGAAAATGAGACAGATAAAGCTTTACGCAAACCATGTCAAATATACGGCTCACGCGTCGAGTGACGCTATTTATTCATTAATTGATCTGTTTCCTTATATAGCATTAACTATGAGCGCATCGTCATACTATTTTTTTTCACCTTGCACACGTACCATGATAGATATGATTACTATTTTGGGGAACTGTCAAGGTGGTCACTATGCCATGTTGTTTTATTTTCGCTTAAACGTTGATATACAGTAGTAAGAGAGACTAACAATTTTCATCTTTTTAGAGTTCCTGTTTATTAAATGTTGAAGGGTTTGGCTTTTCTGTATGTGCGTTTTTTTTTTTTCATCTTCCGACCAGATTCCGAATCAATTGGTACAGCGAGATATTTAGGTGACACGGTTCCCCGTTTGACAGAACTGTTTTGCTTATAAAAACTTTCAGATGGTTTACCAAATGATTTACTTTCGTCAACGAATGATGGGGAACAGGAGGCTGGACCCCTTTCGGCAAATCTTGTCGGCTAGGGGGTTAGATAGGAAATCGAACTGGGTGTCGAATGTTTGTGGATACTAAATGAGATGCGACGAGAAAAGAAAGTCAAGTGATCTGCAATAGGATGACCAAGCAGGTCAATTCTTGTGTAAACTGCATCTTGGAGCTGGTTTTGAATAAGGAACAGCACTTTGACTATGAGCGGGGAAGGATCGGAGCGAGAACTGAAGGAAGTGCGTATATATACTTGCATTAGACACGAAAACTCGCATTGTGTCAATCACAGCCAAGCGATTTATTACTCGTAGTGATGATATTAAGGTTGTCCTGTTGAAAGTTGCACCGAGGCATAATTGGACGGTCGTTTCCCCCCTACTCGATTGCCCGTCTCCTACTGTAATGACCTTTCGAGGGCTTCATCTCTTAGTCTTGTGTACGCTACATAATCTGCTTCCGGTGAGGGAGGGCTTCGCCTTTTCCTGTGGCTGCTACGATACTGAAAGTGATATGCTTTCTGCTTGTGTGGTTTGAATTTGAAGGCTGTACAAAGATGGTATTCGAGTCTTTTTTTTTTCTTTGTGAATTTTCTATTGAGACCATTATAATGGCCCCTTTCGTTTCATTAATCAACGGTCCATGTGTATGTGTGTATATATATATATATATAATTATATATATTATATTATATATATATTATATATTATATATATACATGGACCGTTGATTAAGAAAACGAAAGGGGAACCATTATAATCGTCCCAATAGAATATATATATATATATTATATATATATATATATATATATATATATATTCAGCATTAATTATTTGGTAATAATAATAGCTTACCTTTAATTCTAGTAGGTTTTCAGGATTTTCATGATAAAGGTTACCTTTTTCTTTGACATAATCATCTTCCAGTAAGATGTAAATACTCTGTTCAGTTTCGTTAAACAGACATCTAGGTGTATTCTTCCCATTAGGCTTTTCCAGAGGCGTCCTCTGCCTTGTTTATGCTTGTTTACGTTCACCCTTATACCAGGCGTCCGTATATCCTGTTGTTTGTTTGTTCATATATTCATTAGATGTTTACTTCTTCGAATGTCAGCTGCGTTTCCATTCTGATTTTTGTTTATTAATTTTCTTGTTTACGTATTATATTTGTTTACTTGTTTACAGTGTGCTTTCGTGCTTATCTGTTAGTTTATTCCCTTGTTTAAATATGCTTGTTAGTTTCTTTGTTTGTTTACTTCTTACTCTTATATTTTTTCACTTGTTTCATGTCGTATTGTCTCTTCTATGTCCTTACTTAATTGTTTATGTTCATCTGTTTATTCTTCCATATGAGTATAGTAATCACGTCATTTGTTTAACGCAATGCGGGTAAAGAGAACCTCCTACTGGGTTACAGACAGGTCTGTCCTCCTTACATCGTGAGCTATTTATTCACGATGTAAGAATGAAGACAGACAGAACAGTTGACATCACAGCATCTCCGGTTGCCGGCTTTAGTGCAATGAGAATAATATATATTGTTAATAAAAGTTTTCCAAAAGCGTCAGTTTTTGTTAATTTTCGATAAATAATTCTGTTGTTTGTGAAACAGGGGAATACTTTAGTGTTCTATAGCTTAGATATCTTTTGAATCATCAAAATAAACCACTACCGCTACCACGATTATTATTATTATTATTATTATTATTATTATTATTATTATTATTATTATTATTATTATTATTATTATTATTATTTGTTGCAGCGCTTACAAATATTGTCTAATATAATATTTGTGCTTTTTTTATTTCATGCCGAAATATTTTTACGAAGCTCTGCGTTATTGTAATAGCAATAAAAACTTGGTCCCTTAAAGCATCAGTATTCCATGGTTAATTTGTCTTAAATAATTTCCACGTCACGTGTGCTATAAAAAAGATATCAAGCCGTTATTACTCTTCGAAACAAGACATCAGTGCAATTTTGGAAAGGTAAATTGCGTTTTCTTTTTTATGTATTGCTAATTGGAGATGAAGATGGGGTTGACTTTTTTAATTTCAGGTCTCTGGGAAAACCAGCCCACGCAGCTTTCGTCTTTTTTCTTTGTTCAATAATTTTTTATGTTAACGGAATTCCTCACGCTCGGTCAATTTTCCTCAATAGGAGCAGTCATGTTATTCTCGTGTAATGCGAAATATCTCGAAATTTGTGACATTATTAAGCAGTATTGGATGGTTTAATATCATTTTGTATATGACTGTTATTTGGTACATATCAGAATTAAAAAACGTTTGTTTGTAACGTAAATTTTGAAGGGAAATCCTACCGTGATGCTAAATTACTTGTTGGAAACTCGAGATGCTTCTAGCGATGCTGCATAACGCTTTTCAAATGTTTCTTTTTGACCGCTTTGGGGTTTACATTTTAAACGTTATTCATTGCCAAAGTATAAGACGAATAAAGATAAACAATTAAATAAGCATTGTTTTATTTAAAGACAACTGCATGCGCAGTAGAAGGTTAACAAATAAGATGTATTGGTAACTCGACCGTGGCCAGGAGAGGTGAACGAGGGAGCGAACGGCCAGCCCAGCTGCCTGCCTGCCTGGGGAGGATGGCTTGATTAGTTGTCAGTAGTGTGTGTAGGGAGGTGGTAGCTATAGAAGTTTCTGGTGACACGTGTTCTCCACATGACCCAAGTTTTAAATACCGTTTTTATTACTGTTGTCGAAGAAACACCATATCAGTGCATACAAATAGTGATGCAATAACAGTGTGCTGTTATCTTTTACCCCTGCCTTGCGATAGCTAGGCGATCAAAATTATTTTTATAAATAATACGTGATGAAGAAAAGTATAATTCTGCACCATGTGATATTTTTTTAATGTATGAGGACATTTTAAGAGACTAAAGGATAACCCGATGCTATGGATGTGAACGTTTTTAATGTATTGCCCAACTTTAGAACGAATTCAAGAAATAAGAAGAAAGTGGATTAGGACGTGGGAATTAGTTTTCGAAGTATCGCTAGAATTGCCTTTGTTCAGCTTACGAGCATAAAAGGTAGTCTGAATGGACTTACTGTGGCATTCAACATCGGCTTGATCGATAGAAGCAGGACGAGGCCGATAAATCTTGTGACCTTTACATTTCCCAGAACAGAGACGTGCATTCGTGAGAAAAAAGGAAGACCGTCGTATAAAGTTCGCGCGCATTTCTATTTGAATTAAGTGGACTGGTTACTGTTACTGGGGTAGGCTAGGCATATTACGGTAATTTTTCGTTTTAGCCTAGTGTAGCCTATTACTCGTCTCTTCCATTTGATGCCATTGTCACCATTTCCGTTGTACTGATGCCATTCCCCCAGTCGTGTCAACGCTTCCATTATGCAAATTGGGCTCCAGGGTGTCAAAAATTCGGTATTATCGATTTCACGTGAAATGGTTTAGACCTATTGTGTTAACGATGTGAACTGTTATGGCGTTTATTTCCTGTATGTCGTGAAGGGCCAAGCAGTTTCGTGTACTGGAAATGTTGCCTTGTTTAGGCTTATATGCCTGTGTTTCAATGCGACGTCATTCAAAGGAATTACACTCTTGGATTGCCTTATAGAATTTGCGATGGAGTATATTGGTTGAGCAGCTTTCCTCCCAACTATGAAGGACAAAAGTTTTGAAGGAGAATGTGTTGGGGTTGTGACAGGTGGAGGTGGTAGTGTTAAGGGAGAAACGTCGGACACCAACACCACCTCCACTCCAGTTTCCACCGATGTCAATGGGAATCCTCCTACACATCCTCAGGATCTGCAGCTACAGGTCGGTTTTTGGATAACACATGTAGGCCTATGTGGGAACGAGACTAGTTTCTCGAGTTGGCTTATTCTACTGGTTGTAACTAGGCTATGTATCATAAATTCTATTGTAACTGTATTCTGGAGTAATACGAAGGGAAAACCAAATTCTTGAGTCGTGCAATATCAAATTAACTGCTTCACCATACACGCAAGTTTCATTCTTTGAAGTAGGTTTTGCAGCATATTTTCATCTAGGATATTCGAATTTGGTATAAACCACGACGAAAGCAGTTGGTGGTTAATTGATCTTAGATAAGATCAATTAGCCTAACCTCCACAGGTCAGTAGACTTAAGTCAATTATAACAAAAGATTCGCGTTTTCTTTGCTGTAGTAGATTTCAACATTTTTCAACTAGTTTTGTATTAAAGAACATCAAAGGGAGCTACAATTTACATGCAACTTCTAAAATGGAAAATACATCTGGGCTACTACTTGTTTGTTACAAAATCCGAGAACGGACAGAACCATTCAGGATACCAGTGAACAGTAGTTAGAATTCTGTTTAGAAACATCGTATGAAATTGAGTCAACACGCCCAAGACCAAGCACACCCTCCTGGAGAGAGAGAGAGAGAGAGAGAGAGAGAGAGAGAGAGAGAGAGAGAGAGAGAGAGAGAGAGAGAGAGGTGGATGTGCCAGCGGATCGGATGATCAAAGTTACCCAAAACAGACATCGACGGATCATTTTACGTTGTGGGTTTGCTTTCATCCGACTTAGTGTAGGCTTAACTGATTGTGGATGGTAGAACCTGTATGCTATGCCCTTGAGTATGGACATAAGCTCATAGTTTTATTCATACAAATATCGTAACTTACGTGGCGTGTACCATTTATGTATCTCAGATAGATTTTCATCAGTACTTCGTTATATGCTAATGGGTTTCGTTCAGAAATACTTTTAGCTTAAAATAAGGTAAAAAAAAATGGAAATATGCTAAAGTTTACCAATGGAGCAATCTAGACAAACATTGGTACTGATGAGAGTAATTTTTATTTGCAACCTAGATGACAAGTATATAGCTAAAATGAATAGATTGACAATCCCTCAAATAACTGAACTTGATACGGTCGGAGGAAAGAAGAATGTTTTGTTCTTAACAGTAACACCGAAAGTGAACTTGTTTGGCTTGCATAAAAATTGTACTGCATGCAGCCTTGTATGCTTTTTTATCGAAACAAACAAATAATCTTTTGGTAGATCTATATTACTATTCCGCGGCGGCCTAGACTTTGGCAGTTGCGGGTTTTCTATGCAGTTTTACCTCCTGAACAAGAATTTTAAGTAATAGGGCTATTTATTTGGACGACTGTAATTAACCCCCAGGGGCTCGTACCAAACACGGCGAAATACATTTGACGCCCCAATTCCTGGTGGTTTTCGTATTCGCGGGGACGAATGATGCGGAATGCTTATATTAGAAATACCAATCTTTTTAACGGGCATGTAATTTGTTTCAAAGATAGTTAGATAGTTAGATATTACCATGCAACATAACCTTAAATATTCGTGTTGATGTTTGTATAGAAGTACCGTAATATATCGCCTATGTTAAAATGCACACGCGGATCTTAAGTCGGCTTACTTATGAACTGTCCGTCAATTCGTGTGTATCGGTCAGTGTTCGATTGAGTTTAATTGATGAATGTCATATTATTCAACTGGAGATCTCTTTGGCTAAGAGGATTATGACGTAACAAGCTTCAGTTTGTCAAGCTACATTAATGGCAACCAGCCGCTTTTAAGGTTGCGGGTGTCTCAGATCGTGTAGTCATTTTTTTATATGGACTTTTGTTAAGTATATGAATAGATAAAGTGTAATATTTATATATATATATATATATATATATATAAAGAAACAAAGTAAATCATATAGGATTGCAAGGCCAAATTTTGCACGCAAAGCGAAACAATCAAATTTGATTCAAAGGTACTTCCGTAATCAAACTGTTCAGGCCATTGCTAAGAGCAGTGCCTCTGGTTTTTTCTCCAAAGTTGCTTTTGCATAAAGTTTTTTTTTTTTTTTTTTATTCCATATATGGGTGTTAATGGTTGACCTTTTTTTGCCTCCTGTCACAGTGCTGCATCAGGTATTTGTTCCCGTCGGTGACGTGGGAACGCTACCCTTTTTTGGATGGATACTTCAAGAAGGTTACTTTAATTTTTTTTTTTTTTTTTTGTACCCCCCAAACCATGCTGTAAAGACTTTATTTATCTTTGTCGATTGTATTTCTCTTTGGGCTTTTGTTGATTACATTGATGAAATGCAGCGAATATTTTTCAAATGTCAGCTGGATTGTTTGTGTTTTCTCCATATATTACATTGTTGTTGTTCGCGTTTCTCCATATATTACATTGTTGGAGTTTGATTTGCAAAATATCTCGTTACTGCCTCTTAGAGTCTAAAGCTAGTAACTTTTACAGCGATATCGCAGTGTATCTCATCCCTGCTCACCGAGCCGAAATACAATAAAGGTTTTCTTCATTGTATCTTCAGTAATGTGTTATATAATGAGGCATTCTTTAACGCGTTAAGGTGTTAATCTGTATTTGTAGACTTCCTGTAAAAGCCACTCGCTCTTCAGTCGAAGTCTCATCCCCGCATGTCTATTTTTAGTCGTGAATACTAGCTTGGCCTATAAGGTTTCCAAACTAGGCTTTGTATGTTTAGGCTTATGACGACACCTCACGACTTTTCATTCAGTGGAAAAGGCTTGCAAGTAAAATTGTTATTCATTTTAAAGGTCGTATGCCGGACATAATAATAATAGTAATAATAATTGTTGTTGTTTACGAACATACAACGAAAATACAGTACATATAAGTAACCGCAGTTATGGTGGTAATAAGATAATCTTGCATAATTTCAGAGGGGTGATATGACATGTGTGTTAAACTTGCATAATTCCATAGCGATGTCCAATTGAAAAGCATCAAGTCAGGCTTGATAAAACCGAAGCGAGATTGTGCCGTAATGAGTTGATGAGCTCCACCGGATGTAGCTGACTCGTTAATAAATCCGAAACCAATAATTATTTTCTCCTCGGTGGCATGTGCAGGGAGAGTAGTGGCAATAAGACATCCGGTGTGAGATGGAACCGGAGAAATGATTTGGTGGGCTCCAGCGAAGTTGCGCTCTCTCCCACACGCCTGCACTTTCCGTGGTTTCCTTACTCCACGAGAGAGCATTGCCGTCGACCGCAGATAACTTTCTATGCTCCCGCTTCTTTGATTTGCTGTGTGGAAATTGCGTCCACGTAAAAGGGTTTCGGTTGCAACGGCATTTTCTGGCTGTCTTGTGGCGATTTAGAGGGGTTGAGGCAGCTTTCGTATAGTGTGGATTATGGTCGTCTATATTGGCAAGACCGTCGGATTTTACAGTATCAAGATTCTAGTGATAGCTTTTATTTTCTTGTTAGCCTCTGTGCTATCATTAGACTTTGGCCTTATCAAATCCTTTATACGTGTGTGTGTGTGTTATATATTATATATATATATATATATATATATATATTATATATATATATATATATATATGTGTGTGTGTGTGTGTGTGTTGTGTGTATGTATGTATGCTGTTTGCGTGTCATTTCTGTCTGGGTCTGCTAAGTGGAATGTTTTTTGTCATGTCAGTTGAAGTACACTTGATGCTGTATCCGAGGTCTCATAGACGGTGGTACTCTTTTGTCCATTAAAGCTGGTATTTTCATCAGTTGTAACGCGGTGACAAGTCGTTTTAACCCTCGAGAGAGAGATTTAGATAATATCCTCTGTCACTGTTTGCTCCCGGCGCTCTCGCAGCTTCTTTACCGCTGGAGAATTACCTCCTTAATACCCTCGAGCAATGTCAAGACGATTACGCAGCGGATTCCAAACTCGCAAAAACTGTGGTGTATATGTTCTCCCTCTCTCCCTCTCTCCCTCTGTGATTGCGAACGGTTATTTTGGTGGTCACTCTACGCATCGTCAGCTAGGGAGGACGATGTGTAGGAATGTTGCTCGGAATTTATTTTTTCCTCCGTTAGAGAGTGTAGCTACTTTAGGTATATATCATGAATGTTATTAATATGAGCTACTATAGTAGTTTTAGAAATAATTTATTAGCGTAGCTATGTTATGTGGTGTCCTCTGCGTTTTACTTCCGCTATTTCACTGGAGTAATTTGGTAGGACGGTTGGTCCTTTCAGCCAGTGGGCTTTGTGGGCCCCTGTCATGGGCCTTGTCAATTAAGAGGCTTGTTCGTTTGCAATTATACGTCACACCTTTGAGAGGAGAGGAGAGAGAGAGAGAGAATTAGGGTTGGAAGAGTGGAGAGGAGAGTGAGAAGAGAGAGAATTGGGGTGGAAAGTTGGATGAGAACTATTGGATTTTTTGTATCGTCATTTGGTGACATATGGACGTTTGTCGTGTTGCCAAATTGTTATTCATTTGCGCGTTGATTTTCGTTGCTAAACACACCCTGACGATGTTTCAAGAAACGTATGATTAAAAGTACAGAAGGAATACCAGGTCTTTACCTTATTTTCTTGTTTCTATAGTCGTGTGATGATATACACGCCCTTACGCATAGCTTTTACCATTTATCATTTACGTCATAACTCAAGAGGGCTCAGTGTTCTCAGCATGTGCAAACTTAGATATATGTTTGTGCTGTGTCTCTGTTGTGAAGTTAATGTTGATTATTTCAGGCGCCAGGCAGCTAAAGGTCAGACCTATCGTCCTTTGGCAAGTGCAGCCATTTATTGTGCAGATACAAGCCCTAGTTATTTATCCCTGCGAAAAGTCTTTCTGGAAATGGACGGCAGTGATAGACGAGATAAAAAAAAGAAAGAAAGAGAGAGAGAGAGAGAGAGACAGAGAGAGAGAGAGAGAGAGAGAGAGAGAGAGAGAGAAGAACTTGGTTAATAGTGTAGACGCGTAAAAGATGTCACGTATTTATGTTTTTTTCAGATAAATCTTTGCAATTTAATTTTATTGAATGTAAAATATTTTGCTGTATTATTCAAGTTAAGGGCATTACTTATTCGGATAATTTATAAACTTTTTTTACTATTTGTGTGCACGAACCCCATATATCTTAGAAGACTCAATTTGCAATATGATATATCACGTGGGTTTTGTTGAATATTAAACTTACTCAAATAAATATCAAGAAACAGAATATTCTGTGTGTGTATATATACTTATATATATAATATATATATATATATATATAATATATAATATATATATATATATATATATCCTATATATATCCTTTTTGCTAAAAGAATTTCATAAAGGTTGAATAATTTTGATAGCCTTTGATTATTGGGCTATGTTGCCCCTCACGAGTTCACAAATTTGTTCTGTAATGTATCAAGACAATATCATACATGAAATACTGGTTGGTTGTAGGAGTTTGAGCGCTAGCTAGGCTATTTACGAATGATGGCATAATGAAATGGAACGCTGTTGGAATTCAGATGTGAAATTGCACCTTAGTTTTGTGTTAAAGGTTTAGATTTCTAATTCAGACATAGTTTAACTCAGAATGTGATGTTTACACGTAGATGTAGCCTCACTGCATAGTTTCCACAAAAGAAATAGTGTTTTAGATATTTACGCGCATGACTTAAATTTTCAGAATTCTCAAATAGTCTATGTAGTGTTGTAATTTATAGTTTTTTTTTATTATAAAATATCACCTTGGTTCATGTAGAAGCTTCTTGTAATAGGGTCTAGAACCCACATGAAAAATGATTGATGTTTGGTTGGAACTTCTTCCAACTTAACGTAAACTATCATCAGAGATCGCGGTATTGTTCAGTCTTTTATGCTTAGAAATGCTTTCGTTTCTTATTAATCCATCTTGCCATAACTTGTTTTACGGAGGAGAGCCAGGGAGCTAGCAGGTCCATTTTAATTCGTTAAGTACCGTATCGAGAGCTGTCTGATGTGCAGAAATATATGGAACGGTTATTTTAAAAGAAATACAAGAAAGCACCTTGAACGTAAAGCACGGACTTAAAAGCTTAAGAAGATTGTATATAGCAATTTTGTTGTTGGATATCTACCACCCCACGAAGTTTTATCACGGTCTTGGCAAGATTTCGCCAAGATCCAGGTAGAAGTTTTACTCTCTGGGGCTAAGCTACCCTCACTTCTCTGCCTAGAATTATCTCCCAAAACAAGGCTAATTGAAACCCAACACATCGTTCACAACTGTTAGTGACAAGGAAGGTTAATATGGCAGAGATTATCGGGTACTCTAACGGTTACTGCAAACTATGTAAAAGTATTGTCCGTACGAGAAAGCACTGTTTTTACAATAACATCTGTAAGGGCTGTGAGGGGTATACCTAGGTACGAGAGCTTTGTATAAAAACAAACAACTGAAAGAAGGCAGTCTGGAGGTACCAAAGCACTATTTTTGGAAGTCGTTTTATTATTTTATTTTTTAGATTGATATTCCTACTTGTTGATTCCTTACGAATTGGAATACAAAAACAAAGGAATACCAGAGCCCTGTTGAAGTCCGATTATTTCGATTGGTGGGTAGGAGATTGGAACGATTTGTCTAGTCCGTCGCTTTGTTTAGGGGACGAAGCCTTACCGAAATTTTTTATTTTTTTCGCTGACAATACGTGGATAAACACACAAGTTGTATACTGTATATGTATGCTAAATTATATATGGCCTATATAAATAGCTAATATTGTATATATATGATATTAAAAAAGATATTTCTTGCAATTTTAAAAAACAAACAAAACTAAATCATAATATATCCAAGAAACGTGTTCGCATAGTTAGGTATGCTGGGGATTTAAAGTGCTACTTGCGTGCACATTCTTGTTGCACGTAATGTTATCCTTGTAGCTCCAAATCTCGGGAGGTAATTGCCGCCAGGTAGGAATCGGGTAAGAAATTGGCATTGTCTGTTTCGTAAGTGTAGCGTTTAAATAGCCGAACGAAAAGTGGCGTTTCATCCTGTCTAGCTTCAAGGGAATATTCTATCCTCTAACAGGAAGTTGTTGGATTATATAATTGAGAGAGAGAGAGAGTTTTAAATATGGTTAGGCATATGCACAATGTGTATACACTGTACAAGCCCAGGTATAAACCAAGGAACCTCCTTTGGTATAAACCGCTCTAAGACTAAAAGGAGCGTTGGAGGTGTGGCCTGTGGTAGTCAAGACTTGCGGAGAGAGTTAAGAATCAGGATGCTATTTCTCACTGTTTCTCCCCCTTTCTACCCCTTTTCTTCGTTGGCCGAGGGACTTTTATTTGGTTACGGCCTCTTCTGACCTTTGTTACAGTGAACCTATTCACGTCTTCGTTTAAGGCTGCACCCTTTTCTCCAACCTTACTTTAGTGGTTGTGAACAAAAGTGAGATTTTATAGTGTTTACGGGGTTGTGTCCCCACAAGAAATGCTCTTTTGGATCGCGTCTGGCGTGTTGTTGGTCGGAGCAGAGGTTTACAGTTTTTTATTGTGACCATTTGTGTTAATCGGTATTCCTGTTCTGTCATCTGTCATATTCTGTACAATTACGGCTACATCAGGAAAATGTCTCTATCTTCGTTTGTATGTTAAGAAACCTAATGAATGCTATGTCTCAGCTTTTATGTAAAAACTAAATGTTCTCGTGTTTTGTACGCTTAAAAGCATTCTCGGGAGACTTCTGAAAATGAGTCACGCATGCTGTAGAGTTTGCTTTTTAATCCCATTTGTTACATGCATCAAGATCTTTTAGGCTAATTAAGCTGACAGGTTTACGCAGTCTAAATTTGCCCATTTACAGTGTCTCCACGTATGAGTTAAATTTCCTTTGGAAAGGTAGTAATTCTGTCAATTTACACTGTCTCAACATATGAGTTAAATTTCCTTTGGAATGGGTGTGCAGAGTCTTCCTGATTTAAGTAGAACTTCACTGGAAGTCGCTTTATTTTGTAGTTTGGGAGTTTACTGTAATGGAAAACTACGTGGGATAGGCAAGGTGCAGGATGCCTCCTCTGCTCCTGTTTTTGTGCTAGAGCACGTTTCAAATCGACTGATCATCTCTATACTCAGGCATTTCTGTCCTAAGTAAATTACAGGTTAAGTATAAGCCTGACTTTTAACCGTATTAGAAATCATTGTAATGCATGTAGTTTGGCTTTTCATATGGATAACTTTAATCATCACCAGCCTCTTAAGCTTGTTTTGACCAGGATTAATAGTATTAATCCTGGTTTTGACCATCGTATTTTGTGGCTGTCCGGTTAACGATAAATACAAACGATTCTCATATAATTGAAAGAATTATCTGTTAGGTAAGGAATAATCCACGTGAAGTTTCCTTGGTTATATCCCTTTGTTTATCAGTAGAATTATACGATTTTTGTCGAGTTACATAAACCCCAAGCGAAAGGGGTTTGTGTGAAAGGTGGTGTTAAACACCCAACATACCTATAGCCCGGCTTCAGTACTCAAGGTGATATAAAAGGCATTCGGCCATTCTAACAGTAAATGTCTTTGTTCTAATGAGTGAAATTTCCAATCGCTAGGTGTCACTTGAGCACATGCATACTGGGAGAGAAAGCATTGTGTTGTAGAGGACGAAGGCGTTAATGAGAACAATTGGGCATGTAACATCCATCATATTCTGGTGTGGTGTTAGTGCTGATCTTTTTGTCTCCGTCCTCCCTCCTCGTCTTCCTTTTGTGAGCATTCGTTGAAAAGCTTTTTAGCTTTAATTTTGCTATCTCTCTCTCTCTCTCTCTCTCTCTCTCTCTCTCTCTCTCTCTCTCTCTCTCTCTCTCCTTTTGCCACGGTTTTCCAATGCCTCCCCTCCATGATCTTTATGTAAAAGGTAATATACAAATGTTCATTTTTCCTTGCTTTTGTTATGACACGTTTGCGGTTTAAATAGGCTATGTTAAAAGCTGCAGGTAGATATAAAGTATATTTTTTTGCCTACTTGGTAGTTTCATTAATATTGAAAGACTTCCTTTTATGGTTGGTTTTCGTGTTCCACGTATATATCCTAATATATTTCGAGGTCACCGAATAGATTACCCCTTGGGTTTCTCACTGATGTAAATACGTTTGTAGTGTCTTGCCCTTAAATGGGGTTCTGTTTTGTCAACATCTCCGGTCTGTTTGCAAGGGGTTAGGTGCAATCATGCCATTATGGTCGTAAGGGTATCGAGTGGATTAGGTCATGGATAGGTTTGGTTTTGAGAGTTAATACTTTTATTTATATTTTCCCATGTATATATGAATGGCAATTGTTTCTCCCTTTATTGCTAAGTATAGCTACTTAACAAAGTACACCAGCCTTTAATGGGTATAGAACACTGACTTAAAAGTAACATGCGTGAGAATAAACTCTATACTCCGTACCAATTCCGTACGATTTTTGTCTGACCTTGGCTATAGTCATAATCTTATTTGGTGCTAGGGACGACGATAAACTTTTCGTAGTTTAAATTACTAGTACAACAGCACTGACGTTCGTTTTGGTATTTTTACTTGTTAGTGTTTTTTGGAAGACAACTGTTGAGAGGTGTAGCAAGGCTAGGTTTTACGACTTGTTCGATGAGTGCTATGCTTCAAAATGACGTCATCTTTACCATACAGTGGTCCTTGTTGTAACGGCGACCTTGAAGTACTAATGTTAAAGTACTGGTGGCACCCTGGATCGCTACGCCATCAAAACATCCGTGCCAATGCCCGTGCCTTAGTGCCAAGTCCTTGAGATTGATAGCCAGATGGTGTAGGACGGCATATATTCTACGCTTGTGACGATAAGTTTGTCAAAGCGCTTCTGCTGTTGAAGTAGTTTGACGTCCATGAGAAAGAAGAGGTGTCATGTTTTACGATACCATGTGCTCTTGGATAATATCTACTGCTGACGTAGCAAAGGCTTTTGGCTCACTCATACACACACGGAGACATTAGTCGATTGTTTATAAATTGTTATGCGTCACAGCGCACTTGAGAGAGTTTGAGACATTAGGCCTTGCTTCTGGAGGATTATGTTGAAAAGAGAAAGGGAAGGTTTTGAGGACTAGTGTTTGTATTCGATAGAAAATGGGGAAAACAGGAGTAGGCCTACGTCTTCCCCCTTTCCTTTTTATTTATTTATTTATTTTTTTATTTTTTGAAGAGAGATTTGTTGAGCTCCTCGCTTTTTGTGACCCCTTGTTTTGTTTATGTCTGGTTTTTGCCTTTTCAGTTACGTTTTGTGATTGTCGTACGTTTTGTGAGCTTGTTTGCGCTGGCACGCTGCCTTGATCCTTTTGTTGATATTCATGCGCATGAGCGCTTTTTTCTGTTAGCAGCTAATAGAGGATAGCAAGTCCCTCTATTCTGAAAAAAAAGGCTCCTTCCTATTGTCCTGTGTGAAATTTATCTAAAATGTGTTGTCCAACTAATCTCGCTCTATTGTTTTGTATATTCGTCGATGATAAATGAAACTGGCAATGTCATATTTTAATGGATTGGAACGGTTTACAGTTTTTAATGTTTTCGGTAAAACCAATTGCCCAGCTGTCTTTCCTCATGTAGGTGTTCAATTTTTGTCAACTTATTGATGCATCACAAATTAACAAATGGTGTTGGTTTGTCAGTTCCAGTACTGATCAGTGATTGGTTGATGTAATTTTATTTTTATTTTTAGGCTTAGTGGGTTTTGGATGTTATTTTATTATAATTAGTTACCAACAGTAAATTTTCATCGGCGGTAGGTAACATTATACCCAAGACAGTAGATCAACAATGTGTTACCAAAGAAAATAGTACCGTAGTCCTAAGCCTAAACAACCCTTTTTCTCTGTCGAAACGTCTGGTGCCGTTGTTAACGTTCGGTGTGTAGTATGTCCAACGCCGTGCTGCGTACCCATTTTGAAACTGTTTATAAAGAGGATTTCGGTGAAATGCCTTGGTCAGATCAGGGTCTATAACAGGCATGCTTTGCTATTTGTAAAAGTGAGAAGCTGCTGTTGTTGGTGCAGGAGTTCTCGAAAGATTCCTGTGGCTGAGAGATCGCGGGAAAGGTGAAGGTCGAGAGGCAGAGGCAGAAAGTCAGTCAGTGGACTTGTGTGATGCTCCTTGTTCCTTATCTCGAACCTCTCCAGGTTGTGGTGTTTCAGGCCGTAATTAATCGTAGTTCTGGAGGTCTTGAATTTGGGAGCCAATGTGTTGATGATGGGTAGAGAGGAATTTCAGTTATTCAATTTCTCTCTCTCTCTCTCTCTCTCTCTCTCTCTCTCTCTCTCTCTCTCTCTCTCTCTCTCACACACACACACACACAAAGCCGTAGAAACAGATCTTTTCGTATATTGTCGATTGCCGTTGGTGTTCTAAATTTGTGATGCATGACTTTCCGGAGTATAACGGATGCATAGCGTCAAAATTCTTGTTGAAAAACTTGTTTTGATTTTCATTCCATAACGTCAAAACTGGTTTGGAAATTACGGGTCACTGCAGATTTCTAAAGAATAGTATTTCAAGTCTTGCATTGTTCACCATCATCACGAAGGATCGGGACTCTCTCTCTCTCTCTCTCTCTCTCTCTCTCTCTCTCTCTCTCTCTCTCTCTCCAAAGTCTGGGAATGTAGAGAACCGGACTGTGAATGACGTTAATGAGATTTTGCATGAAGTTAGATCATTGTTCGAATTTTAAAAATTTAGTTCATGCAGAATTTTTTACTCTTCCAAGGTGGGCAAATTTAAAAAGAGATTTTGTTGCCTGAGCAGATGTTAACAAATCCAGGTGTATTACCTTTCTCTCTCTCTCTCTCTCTCTCTCTCTCTCTCTCTCTCTCTCTCTCTCTCTCTCTCTCTCTCTCTCTCTTTTCCCTCAGTTTTTAGTAAGTCGAGTTCTTCGTATAGAGACAGAATTCTTGTTTTGCACTAGTTCCTTTTAAGGCTGCATAGCTTATGTCTGTTTTCGGAAAACGTTTTGTGTTATTTATGTTAATTTAGGTATTGGATTTTAATCCACTATATCTTTCGGAAAATGTATAGGTATGTTTAGCTTTCGTTTAATTGAGGTTGTGGATTTCAGTCTGTAGTCCTAACTCTCAAAGTACCTAATTATTAGGTTAGTGGTAACCTGTAAAAAAGTTTTTTAGTCACTGCTTAGTCTCTAAATGAATTTTCCCCTTGACCTCGAATACACTACACACAGCCTTGAACTTTGTACTAGTGATATGTTGTTGTTCAACGGAGACTTGGATATAAGAAAAAAAATCGAGGGGGAGGAATGAATTGTATTCGTGACCTTCTCTTTGTTACGCACATTTTGGTCAAGTTCGTGATGCTGGGGTTGCCTAGCATAGGATTATAAACGTCCGTTTCTTGTTTATTTTCCATTTCTTGATTAATAAGTTCGTCATGATTGGACGCAACCTAACCCTTTTCTAGTTCACGGAGGCTGTAAATAATAGTTTTAAGTACAATTTCGAGAAGAGGCGTTCCTGAAAAAGATGACTACAGCTCCGTTTGTGAGTAGAGATTATTGAAAAAGATTGTTTACAGTGAGGGTATTAATTCAATCCATAGCCTCCTCCAAACACGCATGAACACACACACACACTTGTATGCAAATATATTGTTACGATTATTTTATTATACCCATTATTTCTGGAGTCATGCTGATGGGGAGGTATTTCTATAAACCAGTGGGTTTTCCATCGAAGTTACGCAGTTGAGATCACGGCTGTTCGTGTGGCCTTCTTATAGAGACAGAGAGAAAAAAAGTAGAAAGAATCTTGCAGGCAAGTATTTCCTTGACTTTTTTTTTCATTTCTCTCCGGGAACAGGTATTTGGGATTTTACCACTAACAAGTTTCTGAATGCGGGCAATTCTGACAATTTTATCGTCTTATTTTGTTTTCTTAAATCTATCAATTTTCTTGATGAAATTTGAGACTGCTTTTATTTCTAAAAATATTACTTTATTATATTGATCCATTTATAGACATGACATTACATAACCCGTTATGTGAAAATACAGTCATTTTCACATGGTGGTCAAGGCTGTTGCTGGAGGCTACTGGATGATATTCTTCCATCAGAAGCCGTTGTTTTTCTTGCCTTTGTATATACTACTGTCTCTGCAGCTGTTTTCTCACTGTCACAGTTGATATGGTTCCTGCGAGCTGACAAAAAGGGACAAAACCGGGCTGAATTATCAATAGTCATTTTTGCATACTTCCATGAAGCGCTGTTAGAAAATCAATTAGATATCGATAGCAAATGGTTACAAGTGACATAAAATCATGGGTGCGTTAATGAGATTGATAGATATTTAACAATAACCTCTTCGATAATTAATACAGGGAAATATTAATTAAACAAGAGATTTGTTTTCCCGTAATCACTTTTAATATTAAAAGATTTTGAAACCTTTGATAGATACTATCTATATCAGAGTAGGGTGACAAAGTATCTTTCGGTTATAGAGATCATTCGTATGCTTTTACTTCATGGTTTATTACGCAAATTGAGAAACTCACAAGTATTTGTTTTTCAAGGTTTCATCTATATAACTGAGTAGTCCACTCTTCGAAATTCTTCATTCAGAACTGTGGTTTCTGTGGGATTTGTATTAGCTTTAACCATTCAGAATATGCGTTCCCAAGTGAAAAGGCGGCATAACTTTTAGAGAGAGAGAGAGAGAGAGAAATGGTTCAAGGGTAGAGGGAGGAAGGAAGGAAGGAAGGGCAGAGAAGAATGCACGGTATTGTTGATGGTTTACTATCCATTGAATCCTGTGTGACTCCTGAATGAGCATCCTGGTAGGCCAGGTATGTGTGTTTGTGTGTGTGTGTGTGTTAGAGAGAGAGAGAGAGAGAGAGAGAGAGAGAGAGAGAATCTGTGAAGGAATGGTGCCTTAAAGCCTGCATTACTAGTGATAAAAAAGCCGTATGAGTATATGGTGCCTCGATGATGACTGTCGAATACAGAGATTTTGTTGTACCATAAACTTCGTACAAATAACTGACAGACGAATTCGTGTAAACGTGAGTAATTGTATTCTGGCAAGTTTAGTCCACCATCCACCCATTCGTCTCTCGTGGTTTCGCGGTTACGATATTTTCCAAGTGAGAATCGATTTCATCACGTGGTTGATTTGAGTACAGCTCTGGTGTTTATCCAAGTCTCGTATTGTAGATGCGGGGTCGTCGTAGGCATTTCACGGTTTCTCATGAGAAGAAGTTAGTAGTTTTCTATCCTTTCACAATTCCTTTCGGAGATTTCGAAAAGAATCCCAGACGCACGAAGCCGGCCTACTCTATTTTCTCATATTCTCCCTATTCCGTCCATTAAATTTTTCCGCTTCCCCCATTATATTCACCGGCCTGTTCACGCCATTACACTCTCTCTCTCTCTCTCTCTCTCTCTCTCTCTCTCTCTCAGTGTTTTCACGAGTCCTTTTCTCCTGTTTCCACTGCCATGAGAAAAAGATCGTGTGGCGGGTTGTGGATGGAGGGTGGTGGTGGTAGGATGAAGGGAGGGACGAAAGATGGTTGTGTAGGATAAGGGAGTAGTGGGACGGGAGGAGGGGATGGTGAGGAGGGGAGGGGGGTGAGGGTTTCATTGCTTTTGTTCTCACCTGAAGGAGCGTTAAAGAGTGGGCGTGCAATTCCGCCCTTGAGTGCAGTAATGGGTTATTTGAATGTCGTTGGAAGTGGGGAAGGGTTTGGAGGGAGGGGGGGGAGGCTGAGGTAAGGGGGCGTTGGAAGGGAAGGCGGTTTTGAGGAAGGCCGGCCTTTTCAGTTTTCCCTTTTCCGTAATGGCAGCAGTTCATATATATTAGGTTTGCGATTTTTAGGTTGGCACTAATGTGATAAGATCAGAGATTGAATCTTGCATTAGCTATTACCATTTTGTAATGATGAGATAGACGATACACTATGTATATCGTCTTCTTTCGACCTTATTAATCCCATGTATAACAGGGTCGGCCGCTCGAGTACACTTTTTCCATCTATTTCGATTCCTTGCGTCTTCCCCAAAGTCCCACCTCACCCATATAACCTCCTCACCACATCCATCCATCTGATCCGCTGACGCGCCCCCCCCCCCCTCCACTCCTCCTCTCTTCTTATTACATGGCTCTAGTATCTCAGATGAGCTTCTCTAGCCTTCTCCTTTACATTACCTATACCACACATTCTTCTTATGTCTTGGCTCTCCTTCCTTTCCAGCATTCCATCTCACTATCCTCATCTCGGTTCTTCCCAACAGTCCTTCCTCTTTCCTCGTAGTGCCTAAGTTTCTGCTCCATATATATATATATATATATATATATATATAGATATATATATATATATATATATATGTGTGTGTGTGTGTGTGGAGTGACTACATGACCTTGGAAAAAAAAACTAAATACTCTCAGTATATTACTGAATGGTAGTATCATACAAAAAGGTCCTTCTGCAGACATCATGAGAAGTAGTATATCACATCTGAATCATACTGACCTTGAGGAATTAGTGGTTTTTCCATGGAGGGGCCGGGGGACGTTGGGGGAGGGGGGATTTGTGAGAATATCAGCGTCCCCTTCAAAAGTAGTGACAGGCACGAAGGACGGTGTGTTATTTTGTGCTAAAACGCTCTTTTGTTCTTATTTCCGTTCTCCCTTTTCCCTGCTTGTTGTCATGTTAGTGCTGTAGGTATACTGTACATAGGATCGTTAGTATATATTGCTTATTGTGCAATTCACGAATTCACGCAAATTGGTTTATATTTTAGATCAAAGTTTTACTTCCTTGGAAAAGCCTCGTGAGAGAGAGAGAGAGAGAGAGAGAGAGAGAGATACTATATATTGTGGTTTGCCGTTTGTAGTTTATGAACCTAATCTGTTGCCTCGCATAGGCCAGTTCAAATGGGCTAGGTAATGAATTATGTTTGATACTTACACTAAAAAGATTTATTCTACTATCTTTATAGTAATAAAATACTGGAAAATATATAAAAAATGTCTTTACTTTATGTTCATGAATTGATTCAATAACTATCACCATGCTCTAGATAACTTGGTAACTGCTGTTAAGGTTGTGCAAGTATGAGCCTTCTTGCTTACTACATGGTTTATCGGTTATTTTAAGTCCTGTGTTTAGATCTGTTTATCAAGTATTCTTTAGCAACCCAAGCTAAGATAAACTTTGTTCCGAAAAGATGAAACATTTTGTAAACACTTGACATAACGTGGTGATGTGCATTTTGACTGATGAAAGCTGCCAACAATTTTTAGCTAAAGGCAACTCAACTCTCGGGTAGGGATAACTGGAGCCTTGGGATTTTGTATGGCAGGAGGACTAAACATACGGTGAATTATTTATCAGAAGGCGCAGAAGGTTTTAACACCGGTTTGAGACTCCAAAGATTGCTATATACCGTGCGCTGTTTGGGAGTCTGTCAATACCTTGGAGGAATAATAGTTCCTCCAAGGTCGATACTGAAATTGTTTGCGTCAAGCTTTCGAGAGGAAAACTGAATGGGATCTATTTTTCTCATACATTCCACCCCCCTCCCCCCTTCTTCCACAACCCTCTCCCATCCGTTACCCTCTATTATCTCTTAATACTCCCCCTCCATCTCCCCACCCAAGGCTTTGGCAGGTCATTGTTACCTGTGTGACCTGCGGTCCATACTGCCCACCTGGCTTTTACCGTTCCCATGTATCCCGGTATTTCATTCAGTGAGCTGTCATCTTTAATCTCAACATGAGTGTCCGTGTGTTAGGACGTTTGGCTTTGTGTGCACGATGGTATGCAATGATTTTTATTCTCGGTTAATTTTTGCGGCATTTAAAATGGGTTTGGAATGCGGGAAAAGAATAAAAGAGAACAAGCTGATTGCACAGATGGGCAGAAAGTTTGGGCCGATTGTTATGAAAACAATCGATTTTATAATACTTTGTTTTTTGAAAAAATACGTATGAAAGTTATTCGAACTGTAGTTGGTGGTTTAAGTCTTGGTACCTTCAGTCTCCCATGAAATAAGCTTCCTACTGTCGTTATTCAAAGGAACTCCGAACATTTCCGAGTGCAGCCTAGCCTTGACCTCAGGTGAAAGGAAGGTTCTTGGATATCCTTAAAAATAGGCCTCCTGAAACCTCTCGGAAAGAAATGCAATTCTGTTGTGCCCCATTATTCTTCCCTTTTCAATTTTCTTTCCCTCGGGCCTGCCATACATAGGGGCCTTTAGTCCTGGTAGCTTTTGCCGAAAAAAAAGGTGTTTGTTTCATCAGACTTGGTTCTCTCATAATTTGGTATTTTCACGAATTTTTTACTTCTTCGAAATCCATACGCATACACCACAGCCGGATGGACAGATGGAAAAAAACAGAGTATAGTCGTGTATACAATCATGTGTTTTCTTTTTCACTTTTGGTCGATATGCGTCATTTGCATTTTAGTTATTATTTAAAATGTTTAATGGAGGATACTCTATACTGTATTCTATTATTATAACCTTTTGTATTAAAAAAAAATCTAAGCAAATGCTGTTAACAATAGTAAATTAAGAACATTTCATTCAGTCTAGTGAACCTTCTGTTGTCCCAGAGAAGGCTTATGTTTTTTTGAATATGTAACGACATCTCGTTATGCCTAAAATGTGTTACAAGCACTTCCGCTTAACTTTTTTTTTTCTTAGCGCCTGTGATGAATGCTTGAATAGGCAGACTCTCTTTCGGGCATAGGCCTACCTTCACTACACACGCCATTTACCCCTGATGAGCTTTGTATCTGTGACACATTATTAATGGATGGGCAGTCAGTAGGCTTATGTTGCCCAGTATTAGGCTTGATTTTACACCTGGGTTAGGCCACGTTACATGTAACTACACTATCTTAATTGATTCCTGCTTTAGCAGGCAAAGAATTATTAAAGGGAATTTGATGTATAGCATTTGGTCTGTTTAATAAGCCTATGACAAATGGGGCACTCATGAGACGTCTTTATTTTCTTAATGATGCCCTGTCTAAGTGGAGTTTCATTGTAGGGTCATAAGTAGTGTATCAGTAAAAACAGGTTTTTTTGTCAGCCTTCTCAAATGACGATGACGCATAAACAGACGATTAAATGGTTTAGTTAAAAAGAAAAATTAATTGGTCGTTTGATTTAGCTATAAAATTCCAATTTGAGTGGTTATTAATTATTTTTATATCTGGTATTTCAGTTCAACGTTGGCGTGTGAATTTTGGGAATAAATTAACTTGTATTTAAACAAATACACATTTTTCAGTTTCTTTAAACGTAACTATTTGTAACTTATTAATGAAATTGTAATTTCTCTCTCTCTCTCTCTCTCTCGCTCTCTCATCCTCCTCTCTCTCCTCTCAGTCTTCCCTCTCTCTCTCTCGTCTCTCTCTCTCTCTCTCGCTCTCTCTCTCTCTATATATTATATATATATAGATATATATATATATATATAATATATATTATATATATGTGTGTGTGTGTGTGTGTGTGTGTGTGTGTTTATCAGATAATTTTTCCTATGTATCCATAATAAACAAAATAAAAAAAGGGAATGGTGGCTGCCTTCGTAAAGTGTTTAAAAGGCGATTATGACGGCCGTCGTATTTGCTCATTAGTAGCCCATTTTCCCCCTGCAAGTTTCCATATTACTTTTGCCGTATGCTCTCCCCATAACTTTCCCCCAAATGTCGACCTGGGTGACCTGACCCCATTCTTGTTGCCTTAATGGCAGACTTGTGATCTTTTAACTTTTTTCTTCCATCCTCATTCCTGCGATGCCGTGTTAGGCCTATAATTGATAACAGGCTTGAAAAATTCCTCGTTGTCTCATATGTTTTTGGGTTAGCTGATGAACTCGAGATAAAGCTCTCTCTCTCTCTCTCTCTCTCTCTCTCTCTCTCTCTCTCTCTCTCTCTCTCTCTCTCTCTCTCTCTCTCTCTCTCGTCGGGGGGTAGCGTACCTTATATGTCTTTTCCCTAATTAAAGTGGACCTATAACCACTTGTGACAAGCCATGGATTTATTTTTGTTCTTACATCGGACTCGCAGGTAGTATTTAGTTGCTCAATATGTTTGTTTTATTATTTAGTGTTGTTAATTATTATTTGTTGTTATTGGTGTCCTTATCTGTTCCCAAAATGGAAAATTATTCTTGAGTTATATATTGTCGCGTGATGCCTTTTCCCGTATTGATAAAGTAGGGATATGATAATATGGACTGCAATTTTGAATGACCCATGTCTCTTAGATATGTGGCACAACGTCATAAATCGCATACAGTCGAAGTAAACGTCTCATATATATATATATATATATATATATATATATATAATATATATATATATATATGAAGTCATTGATGTAGATAAAATATTTTGATAGCGACGTTGTTTCGGTGCTCTTGTTGAAGTATATATGGGAGTGGTTTTCTGCACGCTTTATGACCCATGTCTCTTAGATATGTGGCACAACGTTATAAATCGCATACAGTCGAAGTAAACGCGTCTCATATATATATATATATATATATATATATATATATATATATATAATATATATATATAATATATATATATATATATATATATATATATATATATATATATATATATATATATATATATATATATTTATATACATATATGAAATCATTGATGTAGATAAAATATTTTGATAGCGACGTTGTTTCGGTGCTCTTGAAGTATATATGGGAGTGGTTTTCTGCACGCTTTATGTAGTTAATGATGACGTTTTCTCAACTTCTTAAGGAAACATCTTTCCCTTGAAACATGTCATACTTATCACACTCAGGCCTGGGAGCGCTACGTGCACCGACTGACCTTTTTTCTCTTATTATTTATTAGGAGGCGTGAGTGAAATGGAATTATAGACGGGCTTTTCTTTGAAGGCCCATTTGTGGCGTTAAGGTATTTGGTGCTGGTATGTATCATAGTGATTAGGCCTAAATGAAGTAAAAAGAAAGCTCGTGTGAGTCCAAGTGTGTAAGGTAAGCCTTTCGTAAACTTTACAAGGAAGGTTCTAGAGATGTCATTTAGATTATTTCATCTCATGAGATAGTATCTCTCGTGCGTTGGTTTCTCATTTTTAAGTAAATAATTTTTCATTTTTTTACTGAAGTAGAATTAGGCTGACGAGGTAACCTGAAGTTCCTATAAATCCCATACCTAAATAATTTAGGAGTTCATGAAAAAGAAGGCCTTTAACCATCAAAGATGTTATATTTATTCCTATAATTAAATTACAGATTAATTAGAATATTTGGTTGCAAGGGTTTTACCACCGCAGGAAGGAATTTGTCTGGAATTAGGGTAAAATGAATAAATAAATTGGTATTAATTTGGGATTCTGACCTCCATGCCGTAAGTATGGTGATACTGGAGCCGACTGATGTCGGAAAATATAAAATATATGAAGTACTTATTAAGCAGTGATGTCTGTGTTTATTCTTATTTTAAGGACGAGGAAATCATAGAAAAATATAGAGAAGTAAAGGTTTTTGAAATTTATTAACAATATGAAGTATGTTGTTTGTTTATATT
This sequence comes from Macrobrachium nipponense, assembly GCF_015104395.2. Lineage (NCBI taxonomy): Eukaryota > Metazoa > Arthropoda > Malacostraca > Decapoda > Palaemonidae > Macrobrachium > Macrobrachium nipponense. Next base: position 42,272,772 of record NC_087202.1, on the reverse strand, counting down.
TCTTATAAAACCTACTTCATTTGCTTTTTGAGAGTGGAACAGAGTCTGAGTTCGCACTTCAAGCCTAATAAGAGAACAGTACAATTTGTAACAGTGAGATCTTGTAGACTGGAAAAAAAAAAAGTTTTTTACCCATTCAGACTAGGCTCAAAAATACTATTAAGCCCCTGACGCCAGTTGCACCAACATCATTCGCTATACGTTCTATGGTAATTATATTATGATAGTGATGATTCAAGCTAGAAGCCATATAAAGGGAAAGGATTGGTGGGATGCAAAGCCGAGCCCTTGGGGATTTGCATTGTGGTAACATAAGTACAACTTAACTGATTAGTTATTTCTTTTGAAAACGATATTTGAAAAAAAATATATAATAATTATTATAACCGTATTGAAGCTGTAAACATTTTTTATTTGAATACTGCGCACACCTTACGCAGGGTAACTAGGCCTAACTGATCCTGGTAGTTAACATGATAATGAAGCCTTATGCTGGTAATATTGGTAGTGCAATGGAATAACTATTTTTAAGCAGTATTCATTACATTCACTGCAATATTTAGGGGAAGTATTCTCTGACAGATGCTGTCTTTATCATTTGTGAATAAGATTTAGCTGCCATGTTATTAGGTAATTTTTCAAGTCTCTGGAAACTATAACTTTTATAGCCATAACATCTAGGTATCAGAACAGATCTCCAGTTTGTAACACTTTTTGCACAGTGGGTCTATTCCTTGTCATTGTTTGTAAGTCATCCGGGTCCCTTTTACAGATACAGCAACAACAGTAGCTGGGAAACTTGACAGTGTTGTAAAAGAGTAGATGAAATATATGGCCCTCTGCTTGTCGGATCTTAGAAGAATCTTAAGTATGTTTGTCTTTGTGAATGCTTGCCCATGTGCGCACTGTAGTTTTGTTGCTACGGGCGAGCTGCCTTCCAGAGAACACGTGAAGAACTCGGAACCAGTATCCTCTTTAACAGAAAATATTATGGGGGATGTAGGTAGGATTGAGAGGATGACCGTATGGAATCCCTGGGGATCGCCTTCCACGGAGGGGTAATAAAAGCCTTGGCGGGCTTCAGCAGCGGAGCTTGACCATGACTTACGTAAACCTTCATAAAGGCCCCTTAATTGTTTTTAAAGAGAATGGTACGATACCGGGGGAACTTCTAACAGCGTAGGTAGTTCCTGAACGACATGGGACGAGAAGGGAAAAGAAGAGGAGGAGAGGGAGGAGGTGAGGTCTGTCATGAGGAGGATGATGATGTCCATTCCGGTTCAAACCAACTCGCCCGACGGCGATATTGCTTCATATAATGTCTCGGTTACGACACTGCATTCGCGTCGAGTTATTCTTGGCGGTTGTAAAAGGGTCAGGTGTTCATTTGATTTTCCTGTTTTGCCGGTATATAAATATTTTGCTTTTATACTCAAATATTATACATACATATATACATACATATGTATGTATGCATATATTATATACACACACACACACATATATATATATGTGTGTATATATATAATATATATATATTAAATATATATAGAATATATATATATATGATTATATATTATATATGCATATTTTTATTAAAGGAATTTGTTGCTTTCGATAAATTAGCTTCGTCGTAGTTTTTTTTTACCAGTACTTTTTTTTTACCTGTAAATATTTTTCTCTAAAAGTTTATGATGTGGCTTCACAGTATACGCAATCAGTCACTGTCACTTTTACTCCCTCAGCAGCTGAATGAAGGTTAGAGACTAGTGCAGTAAACTTTATTCTGCAGGCTTTATCACTTCTTTATATTATGTTCCTTTGCGAGCTTCTTGGATATAAAGTTTAATTAATTTGAACGTGTGTGCTTTCCCGGTCTTTTCCGAAAACATATTTCCGATGACCTACGTATCGTCAATATCAGAGCTTGAACTTAGATCGACCGCGTCCTGTGATGTTTAGTGTCAGTCCAAGTTTTTATATCAACCGGATTTCAATCTTAAAAGGAAAAAGAATCTAGCTGATTTCCCTCATTATGTGCTTGCCAAAGCGATTGTAATTCCATTAAACCTGTAGAAGGTACTCGAATGATTTGATGATTTGAGGGATTTTTAATTTAAGAGTTAAGAGTACTAACAATTTAACTTTTTTTTTTTTTTTAATCGGAAACGTAAATTATATACTCTTCGACCAGCTTTAAGTTGCACCAAAATCAGCAATATACTCGCTTTAGGGGTCCCCAGTAAATAATAACAATAGCGGGAATACAGAGCAATTAACCATGTATTATTGAAAAGCCAGTTTATCGGAGTTTTACACTGGGCGAATTTTACTCATATTTTTATTATTTGACTTGCCTAGCCTTTATTTACATTATAGGTTAAAGATTTTGATTTCGCTTAAATGCAACTCGTGTTATGAGCCAACATTTTTGTTGTTTTGAACATGTTGAGATAATGAACTATTGCAGCATTCCAGCCTTGAAACTGACCTTTACAGAGACCTGCCGAAGTTCAGTTTCTCTAATCGGTAACCTGTTAACGAGAAAATGATGTACCATGGTTTTTTTTAATTGGAATTTTCTTTGAGTTTTATATATATATATTTATTATCATATTATTATTATATTTATATTATATTATATATTATAATATTATACTTATATATCTTATATATATTATATTTATATTATATATATATATATATATATATAATATATATATATTTAAATTAATAGGTCTGGTGTGTATAATTATGTATTTTTACATATAATATATTTATTTATTTATTTATTTATTTATTTATATGACTATTCATCAATACTGGTTAATGTTACTAAAATACTTCAGTCACGCTTTCTCAGTAAATATTGTTAAACGGGCTAAATGACAGTATTTAGATGTGGACACCCTTTGCTATTACGTATAAAAACTTTAGTTTGTTGAGGTTATAAAGACTGGCAGAATTGCTAGTGTGTGTGGTGGGGGTGGCCCGGGGTGGAGGAAGGGGGCCTTCTCTCTCTCTCTCTCTCTCTCTCTCTCTCTCTCTCTCTCTCTCTCTCTCTCTCTCATCAGTGTGGATATGAACTTATGTAAGCTTCTTTGTTATTTAGTCATAAGGAATTTATCTTTGAAATCTGTGAAAGTGTGGTAGGCCTACGTAGAAAGCTCCAGCGACGTTCATTGAAGCAGAAGCTTCTTTGTAACCTCGTAGGCCTATCTTTTACATTGCCCAATCTGGTTTCCTATAAGGCTCCAAAAATCTGTCAACTGCCACATGGGGAATGGTGAGAAACCAACAGTCGATGACTATAGCATTTGTGTTTTGTATAGTACCATATTTTTTATATACTATATTTGTTGTTGATAAATGCAAGGATTCAAAGCTACTTAATAACACAAATATAGCCAGCATTCGTAACATTTGTATACTTTTGTTTTGATTTAGCTAATTTTAAATAACAGACTAAGCAGAAATTGACATGAACCAAAATTGGTCATGGCATCCATGAGAGAGAGAGAGAGAGAGAGAGAGAGAGAGAGAGAGAGAGAGAGAGAGAGAGAGAGAGAGAGAGAGAGAGAGACGTTGAAATTGGAAGACAGCCTTATGGTAATGGTAATTTAGGGGACAGGAAGAAGGTCCGCCTGAGAAAAAGGAGAAAACAGG
>NC_087202.1:42201606-42264106 GCF_015104395.2 Macrobrachium nipponense | reverse complement strand
GTTATTGTGTATTTTTATATTACTGGTCTCATGATGAGTTGTCTCCCAGAAGGGTGCTTGTTGTGTAAATGATTATTATTGATCGAACGAATCATTTAGGATGTTCATTCAGAGCCTGACTTAATTAGGTTAATGGTAAGTTATTTCATTTGTTTACTTAATTTCTAAATCCAACTAATGAGGTTGTCATTATAAAGTGAAATCAAGCTTCAGAAAGACCGTGAGGTTCAGATAAACAAATACTGATAATTCCAAATATGGTCTTTTAGAATTAGAAGCTTCTGCTCAAGACGGCCGTTTGCATGATCTTCAGTTGGTGGGAAACTTGTATCATATCAAATACATCAAATCCAGGTTCAGGGATTAGTTCTGATCTCAGGACTTACATCATCTGATCGCATCTCCAATAGGCTAATTACCCCGATAAATCTGACACCCGGATTGACAACCAGAGGTTACGACCCTCCTCTCGATCATTGTCACATCCCCAGAGGCAGGATCGTCATCGTCATCCTCGAGCTTTGGACAGATGGATCGCCTGTCAAAGGTTCAAGCGGACTTGTGATCTCGAGTTCAAGGGCTCCTGCGTCGTCTGCTTCTCTTTCAGGGAACGAGTTAAGAATTTGTTCCTCTCTCTCTCTCTCTCTCTCTCTCTCTCTCTCTCTCTCTCTCTCTCTCTCTCTCTCTTTCTTTTTGCTAAGGGCACCGGGCATGCGATGATTGAGTTCCGGGATTTTGTAGAGTTGGTTGGAGGCTATTTTGTGGTTATTTGGCTCTTCAGAAATTATTGTTTACTTACAGCTTGAAGGAGACTGTAGGGGTACAGTCAGAAAGTACAGTGGTTTATTTGTTCTTTTTGTTTTTATGGACTCATAAGTACATGCTTATGTTTACATGAGCTGCGTTCCTCGCTCTCTCGTACCCCTCTGTTTGCCTCTTGTGAGGCAAAATCTATCCCTCTCTCTCTCTCGTGATAGCACGGCAAGCTCATAACAGGATAACTCATGTTCGATATTCGAATTAGACGTTACAAAGAGTTACTAGGATTAGGATGTCCCAAAGACTTGTTAGTCCATTCGAGGAGACATCGTGAGCTCAGTTACCTCTAGGAGCAGGTTTGACTGTTCATTCACAGTGTCTTATGATTTTGTCTAGCTTTCTTTTGAACTCTTCCACACTGATGCTGTTTACAACTTTTAGTGGCAGTTTATTCCATGTGTCACATATCTTGTATGTAAAGAAGTTCCCACAATGTAATGCGTTGTATCTCTTCAGCTCTAGTTTCCATCCATTATTTGTTGTCTAGTTTTCGTTTAACGTAAATAGGTTACTGTCTACTTTTGTTATGCCTTTCAGTATTTTGAATGTTTCTATTAGTTGTCTTCGCAGTCGTCGTGTTTCTAAGGGTGCGTTCACACGGTCGAACAACGTCCGACGGACAAACATTGTTACCAATTAACAATTGCTTACCAGAGTTTGCCTTGTGAGCAGAGTAAGAACAGTGATATACAACTTCAACTGGTACCACAGTTTGTTGCCAGATCTACTTCCCTCGTTTCAACGCTTTTGACGTCATCCTGCTTCGCCTTTGATATGGCAACAATGTTTGTACGTCGGGCATTGTTCGACCGTGTGAACGCACCTTAAGTCATACATGTTCAGGCTCTCTAGGTGTCTTTTGTAACCTGTTTGCCTAATGGATGGAGTTAACTTTGTGGCTTTTCCTTGTACCCCTTCTAATCTATTTATGTCCTTTCTTAGTGTTGATGACCAAAACTGTACTGCATATTCAAGATGAGGTCTAACTATTGATGTATAGAGCTGCAGCACCGTTTTCTTGTTTCTTTATCTGAATGGTCTCTTTACATATCCCACCATAGTTTCTGTGCCTTCTTTTCGACTTTTATGCAGCATGTAGTTTGCGTGAGGGTTGTTTGTTCCTATTAGTAACACTTTACATTTATCCAAGTTAAAAGGCATTTGCCATCTTTTTGACCACTCTCCTGTTTTCTTTAGATCATTTCTTAAACTTTCCACTGTCTCTGGGTCTGCTGCATTTACATCTAGTTTGGTGTCATCTTCAAATTTGGCTATCTTACTAGTTAGTTAACCCTTCATCTGTGTCATTAATTTAAATGAAAAACAAGAGCGGGCCAAGGACAGAACCCTGAGGAACTCCGCTTGCCACATCTGCCCATTCTGATTCTTCACCCTTTATTACGACTCTCTGTTTTCAATCAGTTAGCCAGTCTTTGATCCAGTGTGCTGTTTCTCCTACGATTCCTAAAGCTCTAACTTTTGTCATTAGTTTCCTGTGTGGAACTTTGTCAAAGGCCTTTTGGAAATCTAAGTAAATTATATCTATTGCTCTACTATTGTCGTAAATACGTAGCATGTTTTGGAAAAACTCCAAGAGGTTTGATAGGTAGGATCTGTTTTGCCTGAAGACACGTTGCCTGTTTAAAAACTGGTTATTTCTATCAATGTGATCCACAACTTGATCTGCAATTATGGAATCCAAAATCTTACAAACGACCGACGTAAGACAGATTGGTCTATAATGTCCTGGCTCTTCCCTTGGACCTTTTTTGTAAACGGAGGCACATTACGTAGTGGATTGACTAGTGGCGTGATCCATAAAATCTAGCTTGCCTTCTCAACCTAACCTGTGCATTATGTAGCACCTAGTTCCTAGTTGTTAGTTGACATTTGTAGGTGAAAATATATTTGTAACTCCAAAAGGGAGCGCCGACGGGAGCATTTTAAAACGCACTTGGGTAAAATGTTTCAAAAATCTCTCTCTCTCTCTCTCTCTCAATCTCTCGCTCTCTCTCTCTCTCTCTCCTATATATATATATATATATATATATATATATATATATATATATATATATATATATATATATATATATATATATACATACATACATTGTTATACTATGAATAAATTTATGTTTTATGCTAAGATGATAACTCTGATAATTATTTTTTGCATCTCACTTAAACTACGGAGAAAAGAAAAAAAAAAAAACAATTGGCTTCAAAAATGAAGCCGTCTATATTATATATTATTATTATTCTAATATATATAATTATACTCTTATATATATTATATATAAATTATAAAGATAAATATGTTACAAAAAATATAATATAAACTATCGACACAGCATTCCCGTGAATGCTAACTAAATGATTTATGTTCATTGAGTGGGTGCGTATAAGAACAATGTAACGACCCCTTGTAGCAGCCCACGCTTTCCAAAGAATGAAGCAGCGAGAAAATAAAGGTGTCTTGAAAACGGGCTAAGTTGGGAAAGTGACGTTAATGGGTGGAAGAGAGGGGCAAGAAAGAAAAGGAGGGAAGAGTAGGAATGGAAAAGGGGGAACGAAATGGGCATCCCTTGACGGGGATTATAGGTGGGATGGGAATTCTGGGACGGTTAGGGGACAGAGAAGCACCTTTCAGGAGCCAGCGAGCTGAGCGAGGTATATAGACTTTGGTTCCCATATGCGATCAGATGGATTTGCTCGCATTCGTTTGCTTGGCCTTGCCATTTTGCCCAGAAAATTCGAAAATATTATTATTATTATTATTATTATTATTATTATTATTATTATTATTATTATTATTTGGTCTATCACAGTTCTCCAATTCAATTCGACTGGGTGGTATTTATAGTGTGGGGTTCCGGGTTGCATCCTGCCTCCTTAGGAGTCCATCACTTTTCTTACTATGTGCGCCGTTTCTAGGATCACACTCTTCTGCATGAGTCCTGGGGCTACTTCAGCCTCTAGTTTTTCTAGACTCCTTTTCAAGGATCTTGGGATCGTGCCTAGTGTTCCTATGATTATGGGTACAATTTCCACTGGCATATCCCATATCCTCATTTCTATTTTCAGGTCTTGATACTTATCCATTTTTTCCCTCTCTTTCACTTCAACTCTGGTGTCCCATGGTATTGCAACATCAATGAGTGATACTTTCTTCTTGAATTTGTCGATTAACGTCACGACTGGACTATTTGCACGTATCACCCTATCTGTTCTGATACCATAGTCCCAGAGGATCTTTGCCTGATCGTTTTCTATCACTCCTTCAGGTTGGTGCTCGTACCACTTATTACAGCAAGGTAGCTGATGTTTCTTGCACAGGCTCCAGTGGAGGGGTTTTGCCACTGAATCATGCCTCTTTTTGTACTGGTTCTGTGCAATTGCCGGACATTCGCTTGCTATGTGGTTTATGGTTTCAATTTCCGTATTGCACTTCCTACATATGGGAGAGATGTTATTTCCATCTATCGTTGTTTGAACATATCTGGTTCTTAGGGCCTGATCTTGTGCCGCTGTTATCATTCCTTCAGTTTCTTTCTTGAGCTCTCCCATCTGCCATGTGTCATCGCTGGCTAGTTCTGTAGTCTGTCCCATGTATTGTCCGTGCATAGGTTTTTTGTGCCAGTCCTCTGTTCTGTTTGCCAATCTCCTGTTTGTATATTTCTGGGTCTTCGTCTTCTTTTATCAGTCGTTCTTCCCATGCACTCTTGAGCCACTCGTCTTCATTGGTTTTCAGATATTGCCCCAATGCTCTGTTCTCGACGTTGACGCAGTCCTCTATACTTAGTAGTGCTCTCCCTCCTTCTTTTTGTGTTATGTATAGTCTGTCCGTATTTGCTCTTGGGTGTAGTGATTTGTGTATTGTCATATGTTTCCTAGTTTTCTGATCTATGCTGCGGAGTTCTGCCTTCGTCCATTCCACTATTCCTGCGCTGTATCTGATTACTGGCACTGCCCATGTGTTGTTGTTATTATTATTATTATTATTATTATTATTATTATTATTATTATTATTATTATTATTATATTCCGATGATAGTTTAGTTCCACTGTGTAAATAAATAAATTTATATTTTTTCTTGTAAAATTATGACGGACGTGTTTTTATGATGGTACTATTTACTTTAGTATTAAAAGCGGCTTGGAATGCAAATTTTTTATTTGCTTCCTAAACAAGTACCTGTGTTTGATGCTTTATCGGTTTTTTTTTTTTTTTTTTCAATTTCGTTACCTGTAACGATATGCATCTGCTTGTGTATGTTTGTATGTATTTATGTTTATAAGAGGAGAGAGAGAGAGAGAGAGAGAGAGAGAGAGAGAGAGAGAGAGAGAGAGAGAGAGAGAGAGAGAGAGAGAGAGAGAGAGAGAGAGGCTGTAATTTGTAATTGATGGCTAGAATTGAAGTAACATGATTTTATTCGTTGATATTTGCGCTGTCTGCCTATTCTGAGCCCATCTTGATTACAGTGCCAGGTATCCATCGTGAAATGTGCTGTGTGATTTTTTTTTTTTTTTGTGACTTCGTATAATGGAAACAGTTTTATTCACTTCATCACTTCTCGGAAATAGTAATATTTTATGGGATTGGTAGATTTGCCTTTAATGCCTTGAACAGCTACATTTTTAGTGATCTCGCCAGGCGTGATGTATTGAACGTCGAGCATGACAGTATCTGTTAAGGAAGAACAGAAAAACTGAAGGATAAGGAATTGGATTGGCTTACAACTTTTGCTTTTGTGAATGGAAATTGTATTTTAAATGATCAAGTACAAGCATGGAATAGAAAGTATTTTACTAGTCTACTCACTTCAATTGAGTTTTAATTCATTTTTTAGCTTTCATGATTTGTTAGCGTGTAAGAGTTCCGATAAGGCACGGGAGAGATACCTGGCTCAGGTATACTATGTACAATTCTTGCTGTATTGAATTCCAATAACCGCGAATATCCGTCGGACATGTAATCTTCTGCTTTGTATTGACCCCCGAGAGTCGTGAGTCATGTGCTGGAGTACTCATGCATTATTCTGCCATTCTTCGTGGTTTGGCTTTAATATTGATTGCATCTACATTATATTTTCCTAAAAAGCTGCTTCTCTTGTGTTGATACATTTCATATTCTTTCATATGTTTATTTTTAGCCGTTTGCTTTAATTTCTTGAGTACTTTTATATTTTAGTTGTCAATACAAATAGCTTCATAGACCATATCGTAATATTTATATTCATTCCTTAAAATAGGTTTACTCAACTCACTGTATCAATGCATCGAATGAATGTTTGACCTCAGATGTTTGAGCAGTACTTCAGTGAGGGTAATTCCGATGATATTGTTGGTGATGTGCTTAACTTATCCTTGAGGTGTTGACGGGTCACTTATTGATAACTGTTGTTTCAGCGATGAATCTCTTTATTAGCATAGAACAATGTATTGCGAATATTTCTGTGTATATTATATATATACAGCATATTTATATATATTGTATAACTGAAGGAAATTTTGTTAGGTGATCATAATGGTGAGGAAATTGTTTAGCTTGCTTTGTAATCGGAGAGAGAGAGAGAGAGAGAGAGAGAGAGAGAGAGAGAGAGAGAGAGAATTTGATAATTTTCAATACCATGTGAGGCACGACTACAAAATACCGGGGTGTAAGGAAGGCAATGTTTCAAACTTAGGATTTTAATTTTCAGTTTATCTGTGCGAAAAGTTCTCCCTTGAAAAGACATTGATCTGAGTTACCCGGTTTCTTACACTTTACCACCAACAAATAGAGGCGCAGCGTAGCCTGTATGCGTCCTACGTATCGTGCTAATCATCTCTGTCATAAAGATCGATTCTGACTGGGGTTTTTGCCAGACAGTATTTCTTTCACATTAATGTCCTTTTCCTCTGTATCCTCTCCTGAGAGAGAGAGAGAGAGAGAGAGAGAGAGAGGGGAGAGAGAGAGAAGAGAGAGAGGGGGGGGGGGGGGGGGGGGGGGGGGGGAGATGGCAGGGTCAGCTGTATTTGCTACTTTTGGTACCTGGAATTCCAGCTGTTTCCGTGCCTCATGTGGGAAAAGAAAATTCAAATCATCAATAATTCTTGTTTTAACATTTATATTTGTATTAAAATATGTAACATGAATTTGTTTGCGGTTTGATGACTTGGATGCCTTATATATTTAAATTCTTTCATGTGGCTGTTGTGCATGCCCCATATTCAGTGAAATTTGTAATGTATTTGTTAACCTTTTCTCATGCAACTCAAAAAATTGCCATGCATTGTATCCAAAAGTCTTACTTCAGGTAATATACATGGAAATATGTTTCTAATAGCCAGAATAACCATTTAACATTGACATTTTCCATATTTTTTGTAAAGACTTACCATAAGAATTGGATCCAGTTCGAAATGAATGAAGCCCTACCATGGCAGCGTGGGATAGCAGTCAACCTCGCCTTATCTTAACGTTTAAGACTAAATTTATTGTATATGTTCCCATCAGATCCAAGATGTGCATTGTGATAGGCTTAGCCAACAGTGAGGAAATCGTACTGTTAAGAGAGAAATTGTCGTAGCATTTTATTGCTGCATTTGAAATCGGTGAGGAAATGGACTTGGCAAATTAAAGCACCATTGGCTGGCCACATCCTTAACACAACTCGAAGGCATTAGAAACGATATATCTTGTAAAAATTGATTCGTAAATCCCATATACACAATTGATTTTTTAATAAACAGGAAATTCATAATGATTGGTGTTTGTCGTTTTCACGTAATTGATGCGTTCCTGCTGTAGGTAAGCCGTTGCTTATCTACAGCAATCATGAAAAGTACTGAATATCAATTTCCAGTGCGAAAGTAGATTTATATATTGCCTGTGTAATTTTCACTATTCGGATATCAGGGCTGAAGTTTTCTGCTAGAAATACAGTAATTATTATTTACTTTGCACTATTTCTCTGTGTTTATTTTTCGTTATCTGTCACTTTTCTTGGCCTAGAAGAAAGAAGTGTTTTGTTCTAGGTTTGTCCTGCAAATGCATACGATGGGTGACTGGTGCTTTATATATTGCATCATTGTGAAATTATAGAGTGGTTTAGATTCTATATGTTTATAGTCCTACGAGTGGATGCTTATTAATTAATAGGTGCATAACAGTGCAACGGGGAAAGTGATGAGTTTTAAATTGTTATTGTGCTGATTATTCATATTATCATTTTTAGAAGTCCATAAATTCTTCTTTACTCCCAGGGTCCCCTCTCACTCTGCGATTGAGAATGGACGGTGTTGGTTGACATCCCGTTCACTTCTCACCCGTTTTCACCCTCTTGTTGGTTATCCTTCGTTAATCCTTTCTCTGCCAGATGTGGACATCCTCAGCCACTTGACCCCCCATTTTCCCCCATGTCGCGACAGGTGTGAGGAGGGTAGAGTAGACCGCGCGTCTGCTTTACCAAGGATTGACCTTCTTGGGAATGGTGGCGGTGACTTCGACCATGGCCATGCTTCGACCCAGCATTCTTATTCCCTTTAATGTGACCGCTGTTGTCCTTTCGAGAAAGACCGTTAGGTAGGGTCATTGGAAGTGGAGTGCTCTCATAGTGACCAGGACCCAAGCATTTCTTTATGCTTCGAACAAGCTTTTCAGAATGGTGAAGGTCACAGTTGTGGTTCCATCGAGGTTGAAGGTGATTTATTGTTACTCTACTCTTAGAGTTTTGGCCAGTTACTGTTTTAGTAGGGCGAGAAGCGTAAGTTCTAAATTCGCCTTGGAAAGAGATTGTGAGTGTTTAGGCCATACTATATAACAGGCGAAGATGTTCTCAAGACCCAGGATGAAAGTATCATACAATAAGAAGAAATAGATTGTTCGAACATTGCACAGACTGACGCATATGCTATATGCGTGTGTGTGTTTGTAACTGGGATAATTGGTAATAGCAAAGTTAGATATTTTAAAGGGGAAAATATATAAAAGAAATTTGGTCCTCTAAAAAGTAATTTTCTTGGTAACCCCCTTCGTTATAGAGAGCGAACAGTACACGCCAAGACCTTATGGAAAGAAAATCCATGTAGAAAAACGTAGCAAGAACTTCTTGTAGATAGACAGGTCAGATCATATCTGGAAAATGCGGTGAGAGTGTGGAAAGGGCAGGTGAACTTTCCAAATATGGCAGCGGACTATCTCTGTTGTAAAGTTTATAGCCCTTCTTTCTATGGTAATCGCTATAAAGAGAGCGAGTGTACCCTCCCCCATATCTCATGGTCAATCATGACACATCAAACCGTGATTTGTCTTTTGGGGGGAGATTTTCCCCTTTCCCCACCTCCGTCCTTCCTCTCCCTTCACTTTCCTTCTGCTTGAATGTTACAGTCATTGTGGTTTCTGACTTGAAGGATACTGTAAGATTTCTCCTAGGCGGAATGGTTGGAGGCAGATATCTGAAATGGAATTTCAAATATAATGTGCGATTGTGTCAAGTTGGGTACTCCAGTGTCTGTTGCATATATGGTAGTATAATGGCTAGCTATATATGTAAGTATTTGGTATTCTGAGATCATGCGTGTATTTTTATTTACAAAGTATTCGTTCATAAGCGTCTTTAATTTATAACCCATTTTAATACCTTATTGGGTGGTTCCATTGCATAATGTTTATAAAAGACGATCTTGCTAGCGTTTTCGGCAACGAATGCGAAGAAATGGAGTCACCGTAACTTGAACGAAAATCATATCTAAAGCTTAAAGTGGGTCGTTTTGGAAGGATGTTAATGCAAAATATTTATAGTTATATTCGAAACTTATTTCCTTTATATGAAGTTGTAACATCTAGCGCGGAAATTTACTTTTTTTTATTTTTTAAAATTTTTTTTAGCTTATTTTTTTTGGCGAAAGGTACAGCCAAGGCGAGGCTGCACACACGCAGTCGTGATGACCGCAGCCTTTACTTTTTCTTTTATTATTATTATTATTATTATTATTATTATTATTATTATTATTATTATTATTATTATTATTATTATTATTATTATTTTAGACATCCGTCCTTCTAAGAACTACATTTATTTGACATTTATGCGTTAGTGGATTCGATTATACTTTGATTTTAGGTTGTACATACATTATTATTATTATTATTTATTATTATTATTATTATATTATTATTATTATTATTATTATTATTATTTTTGTCTATCACAGTCCCTCCAATTCGACTGGGTGGTATTTATAGTGTGGGGTTCCGGTTGCATCCTGCTCCTTAGGAGTCCATCACTCTTCTTACTATGTGTGCCGTTTCTAGGATCACACTCTTCTGCATGAGGCCCGGAGCTACTTCAGCCTCTAGTTTTTTCTAGATTCCTTTTCAGGGATCTTGGGATCGTGCCTAGTGCTCCTATGATTATGGGTACGATTTCCACTGGCATATCCCATATCCTTCTTATTTCTATTTTCAGATCTTGATACTTATCCAATTTTTCCCTCTCTTTCTCTTCAACTCTGGTGTCCCATGGTATTGCGACATCAATGAGTGATACTTTCTTCTTGACCTTGTCAATCAACGTCACGTCTGGTCTGTTTGCACGTATCACCCTATCCGTTCTGATACCATAGTCCAGAGGATCTTTGCGTGATCGTTTTCTATCACTCCTTCAGGTTGGTGCTCGTACCACTTATTACTGCAAGGTAGCTGATGTTTCTTGCACAGGCTCCAGTGGAGGGCTTTTGGCTACTGAATCATGCCTCTTTTTGTACTGGTTCTGTGCAAGTGCCGGGCATTCACTTGCTAGGTGGGTTTATGGTTTCACTTTTCGTATTGCACTTCCTACATATGGAGAGATGTTATTTCCGTCTATCGTACTTTGAACATATCTGGTTCTTAGGGCCTGATCTTGTGCCGCTGTATCCATTCCTTCAGTTTCCTTCTTTAGCTCTCTCTGTAGCCATTGCCAATTGTCATCGCTGGCTAGTTCTTTAGTCTGTCTCATGTATTGTCCGTGCATTGGTTTGTTGTGCCAGTCCTCTGTTCTTTCTGTCTTTCTCCTGTTCTCCTGTATATTTCTGGGTTTCGTCGTCGCTTTAGTTAGTCCTTCTTCCCTTTCCCATGCACTCTTTAGCCAACCTCGTCTTCACTGGTTTTCAGATATTGCCCCAGTTCTCTGTTTTCGATGTTGACGCAGTCCTCTATACTGAGTAGTCCTCTCCCTCCTTCCTTTCGTGTTATGTATAGTCTGTCCGTATTTGCTCTTGGGTGTAGTGCTTTGTGTATTGTCATATGTTTCCTGGTTTTCTGATCTATGCTGCGGAGTTCTGCCTTCGTCCATTCCACTATTCCTGCGCTGTATCTGATTACTGGCACTGCCCATGTGTTTATGGCTTTTATCGTATTTCCGGCGTTGAGTTTTGACTTGAGTATCGCCTTGAGTCTCTGCATATATTCTTTCCTGATCGTTGTCCTTCATCTCTTGGTGTTTTATATCTCCTCCTTCCATTATTCCCAGGTATTTGTATCCTGTCCTCTCTATGTGTTTGATGTTGCTTCCCATCTGGTAGCTTTATCCCTTCAGTTCTCGTTACTTTGCCTTTTTGTATGTTGACTAAGGCGCATTTTTTCTATTCCAAACTCCATCCTGATGTCCCCAGATACAATCCTTACAGTCTGGATTAGGGTATCTATTTTCCTTGATGCTTCTTACCATACAGCTTGATGTCGTCCATGAACATCAGATGGTTGATTCTGTTGCCTCTTTTCTTGAGTTGGTACCCGGCATCCATCTTCTGTAGTACTTTTGTCATGGGAATCATGGCTACTACGAAGAGTAGTGGGGACAGTGAGTCGCCCTGGAAGATCCCTCTCCTGATATTAACCTCTGCTAGTCTTATTCCAGAGCTTGTAAGTATGTATTCAGTTGCGCATTGTATTTTTTTTTTGAGGAAGCTGATGGTATTTTCCTCTGCCCCATATATTTTCAGGCATTCTATTAGCCATGTGTGTGGTATCATGTCGAAGGCTTCTTATTATTATTATTATTATTATTATTATTATTATTATTATTATTATTATTAATAATAAGGCTTTATTTATTATTATTATTATTATTATTATTATTATTATTGTTATTATTATTATTATTATTATTATTATTATTATTATTATTTTAGAATTCTGGCCTTCTATGAATTTCATTTATTTGACATTTAAGCGTTGGAGTATTCGTTTTTACTTTTATTTTCGGTTGTGTATATTTTTCGTGATAATTTTTTAACCGGACAATTCATTATGTTATCATTTATAAATTCCTCTCTTTTGTTTCTTGGTTTATTGTATGTGTAATCTGGACAATCAAGTACCCATTCCATAAAGGCTTGTCTTTCTGCAATAGACATTTATACCTACAATTTTATTGGCTTCTCCTTCAGAAGACATTTGGATTTCTACACTCATAGCTGTTTTGTGGATAAGTGCCGATTATTCATTTTTTTAACATGTTGTCTCATGTATCTAGATTATGTATGTTACTGTCTGTATTTTATATATTCCATGTATATGGCCCTGAACTGAAATACTGAAATAAAAGATTATTATTATTACCTGGAGAACAGTTTGAAACCAGCGTCTCTCTCTCTCTCTCTCTCTCTCTCTCTCTCTCTCTCTCTCTCTCTCTCTCTCTCTCGTCTTTAATTTTAAAGGTTGAGGTTTTTCGGTTGTCACCCTCTTCCAAGCAGTGACGTAGTGGGAACGCTGAATGCTCAGGTAGTTTTCAGGGTCGCTTTTTCTTTTCTGCAAGATTGTTCTTCTTAACCCTAGCGGTCTTTACTCCTGCTGCTGCTGCTGCTGTTGCTGTTGCTGCTGTAATATAACAACGAAGCAGTTGTATTATATAGATGTGTATATATGTATAAGGCCTTATATATATATATATATATATATATATTTATATATAATCTATCTATTTATATATGATATATATATATATATATATATATCTATATATATATATATATCTATATAATATATATATATATATATATATATATATATATAGATATATATATATATAGATATATATATATATATATATATATATATATAGATATATATATATATATATATATATATATATATATATATATATATATATATAGAAAGGCTTTGTAGTGACAAGCGTACCCTAACAGCGCGAAGAATTCGAGAAGTTAAGAGCATTGTGGCTATTATAATTGCACATAAATATATATATATATATATATATATATGATATATATAGTAAATATATATATATATATATACTTATATATATATATATATATATAATGTATAAGGCATATATCCAGTGTAAGGAAAACTAAATGTAATTAAAACTAAAAGCCCAACTTTTTCCCTTTGTTTGAGCACTTTTGTCTGTTCCTAGTAAGCCAATGCTTTAATATGTAACGTCTGTAGATTAAATTTATATAGTAAATTTAGATCGATTTGATTGTATAAAAAAGACAATCTAATTATGGTTTAACCCCTCTCTAACAGGATTGTTGATAAAGAACTTTTCTTGTTTTATCAAACACTTCTGTCTCAGCTTGATAAAGCTGTTGTGACTATGACTTTATGATCGTTGTGTTGTGCTTTATGATGCAATCATTGGAGTTCATAGGCTTACTTAGGCATTATGATTATGTAGTGCGTATGCGAAGTGTTCTTTTTAGTGTTTTTGATAGGCTCATAAATCTAGCATTTACGAGTCGGCCGAATCATAAAGTCACCTCTTCACGGAACACAAAATTGCGTTTGTAGACTTCCTGATTTGCGTACGAACAGTCTTTCAGTTCGATCATTTTATCTCGCTACTTTTCAGTAGTCTTTTTTTTATATATTATTATTATTATTATTATTATTATTATTATTATTATTATTATTATTGCTAAGTTCCTCGTTGGACGAGTGGTTTCCGCGTTCGGCTACCAACCCGGTGGTCCGAAGTTCGATTTTTGGCTATGCCAACGCGGACTCAAAGGAATTTCTTTCTGGTGATAGAAATTCATCTCTCGATATAATGTGGTTGGGCTCCCACAGTAAGCTGTAGGTCCCGTTGCTAGGTGACCAATTGGTTCCTAGCCACGTAAATAAAAATCTAATCCTTCGGGCCAGCCCTAGGAGAGCTGTTAATCAGCTCAGTGGTCTGGGTTTTACTAAAGGATGGTAAACTTTAATTTTATTGTTCTGGTGGTTACTAAATATACTGTTTTATTTTATTGTCGGTGGTTAAACTAAGATATACTTTTATTTTATTGCTGCCGACCTTTATTGTGTAAAAGGCTTTCATTAAGTATACCGAAGCATAAAGGCACGGTATGTATACAGATATTTGCCTGTAAGGAAGGGAGTATTGCTCTTTTGACGTAGGATGTCCTGTTCTGTTTGTGGTGCTACTCAGTAATGAATGTGTTGGTTCCCGTACAGCTGTTGATTTTGAATTTATCATGACTGATCCCTCTATGGTCGTTCAGGTTGTGGTTTATAAATGACCTTGGAGCTCTGATTTCTCTCATACACCTTTAATATCTCGGGATGTAGAGGGCAAGAGAAGGATGTGAAAGCTTTATATTTGATTGGGTAGTTTGTTCCTCTTCTTTTGATTTGCTTATGTTTGCTCTAGCTTTTCATTAATTAATATCTGCGGGATTCTCTCTCTCTCTCTCTCTCTCTCTCTCTCTCTCTCTCTCTCTCTCTCTCTCTCACTGCTATCTAGGCCTACAAATTGCCCTTGTCGTTAGTGGAGCTTTGATGCGCTTCAAAATGCTTCAGTCGACAAATTATTATTATTATTATTATTATTATTATTATTATTATTATTATTATTATTATAGTGGAAGACTAAAATGGCGGTTCGCCCCATGTTCACACAAACTGAAATTGTTATCGTCTCTACACGGGCCCTTTTTATAAGACACCATCAGTGGCCAGTTACACTGGGTAAAATGTTTAGCATTTCCATCTGGACCTTATTAACTTAACTCCATCATAATGGACGGCTTTGAATTGTCGTTTCCTAACTCATGCTGAAACTTTGTTTGATATGACTGTTCTTATTTTTTTTTTTTTTTTTTTTTTTTTTTTGTTTTTTTTTTTTTTTTTTTTTTTTTTTACCCCGGTGACTCCAGCCACACCATTATTTAGTTCCGACGCGATGTCAACGCCTGCGGTTTCTGTCTGTATATAATTCTTTCCTCGTCAAAGGGCAAGAGAGCTAATGAAGTCGGGAGCTTTCAAGAGTTTGGTCTTTCTCATAACCAGTCAAAGAACAAAACACCCGCCACTTAAACGCTAAAAGTTGCTCTGAAACCATTTGCGGGGCTTTAAGTGTCGTACATTGTTCAGTTATTTTTTTGGTGAACATTTTGGTCAGCCGTCAGTCATTGTTGTCAGTAAGTCATTGTGTTTTGCTACTGGTATATAAGAGATAATAAGGCATTGAAGATGCTTCGCTGGTCATCAGTAAATTTTCTCTTTTAGGCGGGTTTCTGGAGAATAATTCTCCCGATTCCTCAAACGTTTACCTGTTATTATTTATTTTTGTGTTGAATTAGTGGACAGTCGTTCAAACCAGAATGGTGCAGCTTCACTGCCTCCATGAGTGGCGTTCCATTTAGTAGCAGTTGTCAGGGGAATAGTCTCGCATTCGATATTGGTACCGAAACAGCGTGAAATGTCTTTTCGCATACACAACGTTGCATGGCAATGGACAGGGCCAAATCTGCGGGCAAATCAGTTTTAGGGCGGTCTGACGTTTTAATTCCATTAGCGCGCTTGCTGTTGGTGGGGGATAAAGGTTCGACCTAATATTGTCGTGCTACAGATGAGGTATAGAAGCTGTTCTTGGTGTCACTAGGCGTCAGTCAATTACTTAATGGGGAGGGCATGGTGTTATATTTGTAATTACATTTGTAAATTTTTGTGGAATGGTAATTGATCGGTTTAGACTCAAAACCGTAAATAAAAGTTAACTTGAAATATTAATTTTGTATTGACGTACCCATGTGCGAAATTTCAGATTATACACACACAGATATATATATATATATATATATATATATATATATATATATATATATATATATATATATATATATATATACATACATACATATACATACATACATACATATACACACGTGTGTGTGTGTTTTGAGAGAGAGAGAGAATGAGCCTCTTTTATCGGGCACCCCTTCACTCCTTCCTCGACCTTGCTCCCTCCTCTCCCTGTCCCCGTTTCCTCTTGCTGAGTCACCTAAGTAATTAATACCTGGATGTGACCCACGTGGTTTATACATTTTTTTGCTCAGAAAAACATTCAATTTCATCTTGATAGTTTTGTTTTTGCTCCGAATGGTTTTAGGTATCGTATCATTTTCTTGATATTAGAGGGTAGTTGAGTTTTATGTTATTACAACTAATCAAATATATTACTTCGCTTAATTATTGCGCAGAATAATCAGTGTGATGCTGGAATAAAGCAAATTTGAAGTAATTGATATGGGTTGCGTTCTAATTTTATACATTAACCTACGTGTACCTTAGATTACTTTTGCAGTGTTTCTGTGAAGCCCTTTTTATTGTTGCAAATGAAATATTTATACCTTTCTAGCAATAGTGTTGCTTGAAAGAGTACACGACAGCTCGTTATTGTATTGCATGTTAAGTAGTGTTTTCGGTTGGCAAATATCTTTCTTTTTTTACGCCATCTGCTTCACACTCTGTTTCCTGTTAGAATTTACGCTCTTGTTTGTGAAGGTATTTTTAAATGAGCTTTCCATTTACTCTTCACTGGACTGATTCTCTCCTCGCCTGTTTTGAGTGAAGGAAAATGGATGTTGTTGCACCAGTATGTCATTTATTTTTTTTCTCTTGCCAGTAGTTGATTTATTAAAATTCGTTTGGATTTCATTGGCTGACAGTTTTTGAAGATATTTATTTTTTGTAAATGAAATTAAGCATTTGAGTTTCATGCACCGTCTCATTCTAAGGAATGCAGTATTGTGCAAGATAGGCGAGAGTGCAAGACTGTATATAGACAACACTCGCACCAGGAGTTGCTCGTGTAAATTCTTATATAAAGTGAGAGCAAGTTTAATCATGCCTCTCTCTCTCTCTCTCTCTCTCTCTCTCTCTCTCTCTCTCTCTCTCTCTCTCTCTCTCTCTCTCTCTCTCGTCAAATTATTAACATAAATGGATATTTGTCACTTGCGCTTTGAATTCTCTTCAGAGTAATTTATACAAATGAGGGAGTATGATGTGAAGACACGGTGCTCTTAAGCCATGGTTATTGAACGTTTTCGCTTCATGCGTGCTGTTATCAGTGCAAACGAAGCCATCATTTACGTTCACGAAAAAATCGGATTTCCCAGAGGGAAAGATAATTCCCCGCTTGCGAAAGTCGGTCCTCAAAATAAATTGTGGTCGGGAAGCTCTCATAAATGATGCACAGCATAATTGCCTGAAGCGCCTCGAGAGAGAGAGAGAGAGAGAGAGAGGCATATTTAGATATTCATGTAATCAACTTTTTTATGTTTGGGTGGCATAATTGTGAAGAGAGAGAGAGAGAGAGAGGAGAGAGAGAGAGAGAGAGAGAGAGAGAGAGAAGAGTGCATAAGGAGGGAAGATAGTATTCAAGAGAAAGTTCGCACCCAAACATTGCGCTTTTATCTGCACAGGTGAAATTACACGTTCCGAGCGCATAATTGCGTGTGAATTCCAAGCAAGAATCTCAGTTTCCCTCCTGTGACATCGAGCAGCACAGGTATTATCTGAGGTCGACAAAAAGCAAGTTGCATTAATGACCCCGTGGTTGAGAGTTCACGTCTCGGAGGCGTTATTATGACTGTTATTTGTCATCTGCCTCGGCTGGGTGTCCCCGTCTTCATCTATTGTGAGTCCAAAGCGTCTTTCCACTTTCTTTTACTTCCTTCTTCTACTGCTGCTAATATTGATGTTGCATCTTTCGTAATTGGACATGAATGTCTCCTTTTTATACAGCTTTTTGTGGAGTGAATTGCATTGTATTGAGCTTTGTAGTTGATATCTTTTGAAAATTATTGGTTACCGACGATTCTCTTGAGAGTCTAAAGGTGAGCTTCGGTATTTTAACGACCACTCGGATGACTAAATAGCATATCATTCTGATAACTGATGATACACTTTTACAGCTTTTGCTCTAACGGGAAATCAACAGGTTTATGTAGTTTCTTTTACATCTAAAACATTCGTGATTATTGAACCAGGCGCGCTAGAATTCAGTTTGAGACATTGATAACATTTTACTAGCAATTCATATGAAAAAAGATAGGAGTATCGTTCATTTTAGGTTCAGCCAGTGTTGGTCTGGGCTCTTGGTCTAAGGTAACCCACAAGATATGTATGTAAAGTACTATATCGCTGCTTCAGACTCAGTCCAGAGTTTTATCGGAGTCGGGCACAGACAACATTAAAAAAAAAAAAAAAAAAAAAAAAAAAAAATATATATATATATCTATATATATATATATATATATATATATAATGTGTGTGCGTGTGTGTCTGATAAAGATCGAATGCAAAAAACAAGTAACTCTGAGTTCTTTTATTTTTTTCCTTCATGTTCTCCTGCCACTACGTCACTAACGACCTATTGTGACAACGTAAGACGGCGAGATGACTTTACACCAATTTGGCAACCCTTTGTCCTCCTCCCCCGCCCCCCTTTTCCTCCGGATTCTGTTCCCAAGGTTGCGTGGGTCCACCGTCGTTTTGCCGTGACTTCGCCATGTCGGGGAATGCCGCTGCCTTATCCCACAGATTCCATCCATCCCCCATCCTTCTCCAGAGTCCTGACTACCCTTTCATCTCCCCCCAACCCTCAAACACACATCCTCCTCTCCCTCCCTCCCTACCACCTCCTTCTTCATCCGTTTCCCTCGTGCTTTGTTTATTTGGTTTTTGTCATTTTCGCAGCAGAATGAACCACGTGGATTTGCTTTTGTTTTGCGTCATTGTGTGTGCTGCTCTGCGAATGGAATTAATAGCTCGGAAGATTGGGTTTTGCGAACCCCAGTTTTGTGTGCTGGTTATGCTTTGTCAATGGCTGCCACTGCTAAGAGTATTATCGTGTAGTTGTGGAATTTGGGTAATGATGGTTTTCCCATTTTTCTGGTATTTTTCCTTCCTTTCCCGCACGTGGGAATAAACGTGGGAGTACGTCAGGTATTTATTTTTTGGTATTTTATCGGAATCGTGTTTCTCAGAATACTCTCCTATAACCCGTAGACCCTTCTAACATCGGTGGTAAATTGTTTTGTTGTCGCTAATGTCATTAGTAAAATATTTTGGAGCTGCTGACGCTGATGATAAATTGTTTTGGTAGTATGACTTACAAACGCTGGGAAGTATCTCTCTCTCTCTCTCTCTCTCTCCTCTCTCTCTCTCTCTCTCTCTCTCTCTATTATGGACAGTTCAAGATAACAGAAAGTCAAGGTTGATCGACAGCTCATATCATTTTCTGTGTGTGTGTGTGTGTGTGTGTGTGTGTAGTATGTGTAGCGGTGTGTGTATGTGAGAGAGAGAGAGAGAGAGATTGATTGATAATGACGCATGTGATCAGTATGCGTAAATTTCAATTACCCATGAAAATGTCGTGATTTATATTGGAGGTGTGGTTGAATAGACCCTTACGGCGATGACCTTGAGAGGAGGAGGAGGAAAATATGGAAATGGAGGGAGGTAGGAAAGGGCCGAGAAGCCTCGAGGGTAAGTCGAGAGAGAAAGTTTTCACAAGAAGGTGACTCGTTTGTTGTCTTGACATTGGAAGTTAATAGTTCCGCGCGTTCATGCGCACGCACATATCCAAACCGGACATGCTTTTGCTACGACTTGATTATGTAGCCCGTACTTACTGCTTTTTTTATATAAATACATCTATGTCAGAATTTGTTTAATGTTTTATGAAATCTTCTTAATGTTACCCGAGAGTTCAGATTTTCATCTCGCGTTACTTAGGATGAAAACAGCATGATTGTCGAAAAGAAGTAGAATAACGATATTTATTTGCGCATTGAATATTTAAAAAAAAATTGCGAATTTTGAATATAAACATTAAAAAATACAAAACCTACTTCGAAAGTACCGTGCTCAAATTTGGAATGTAATATACAGTAATGCAAAAATAGGCCCACAACGTCAAAATGTTCAAATAAATTACATAGTGTTATTATGAATTCAAGCTCTTGTAATGGCATTTTCTAATGTTATTGTCTCTATTCTTTCCGATGATATTTGATCATTAGTCTTTCAGGGTTTGATTTTTATATATTTTTTTAATATTTCATATTGTTCACAAGCACTGGATTGGTAATATCCTTACTGATACAATATTAATAAGCTATGTATTTTTATTTGTCTAAACTTTATGATCTTAGAGGGTTTCGGTTTTATGAAATGAAACTTAGTGTATGATGCTGATGAAGTTGATCTTTCAGGTACCATAGATACGTAAGGGAAGTGTCTTGCCTAGTCTCGAAAAATTCTCTGAAGATCGACATCTGAAAGATATGTCCGCATGACAGATTTTGTGCAAAAAATTATCAGCAGTGGTCCTACAAATCCAAAGAAGCTGAAGCCGCTTCCTCCTGCATGACCTGGCATGTAGATTATTCCCACGAAATTTCCAGGAGGCAAAAAACTGAAAGATTAGATTTAGAAAGTTGGAAGTTTTTCGGTATGATAGATTTAAAAAAAACGAATTAAATAAAACTATAAAGGGACGTAGAATTCCAGAAGATAAGTCGCTTCCAGCTGCATCAGTCTGTCCTCTAGGCTATTCTCACAAGTGTCGTAAGAGTAGTACACTATTGATCTGTATATCGTATTCCCTGAACTATTTTCACTGGTGAACAGAGCAGTCAGTGAACGCTAGGGATGCCCGATTTTGAACATTTTCTTTCTTTCGCCTGCTTCCTTCCAAGTTGAGTGATTAGTGTCATCTTCATAATCCATTGCATCCTGTAGAAGGGGAAGATTTTGTTTTCGTCCGGGTGCTTGGGAGGTTCGTATGCAGCTTTTTCGAATGTATGTATACCATTTTTTCTATAGTTCATTTACTATGCGTTCTGTGTGGTGCATCGGCAGTGAAGGTTAGTTTTCCCTCCGCTCACTATTTCTTTCACTGTGGCTGTACCTCCGAAATAAGTGTCTTCTTAGAAGTGTCTTCTTAGATTTCCGCTGGATTCTCGCGAGCTTCTGTTTTATGCTGAAGGTGTTACAGGTGTCACATGTCGAGCATGTGCCCTTCATTTCTTCTCAGTGTTCTGTTCTGTTGCAGTTCTCCGAGCTTGTCAGTCAGATACGTATTTCAGTTCACTCTTTGTTTCCAGTTAAGTTTCTCCCAGTTTGGACGTTTTTCGTTTAAATCAGACATTTTCAATCATAAGAGACGAATTGACGCCAACTAGGCTATATATTTATAAGTTTTGAGTGTGGCACAGATACGTTGCTTGAAATCGTCTGTAATATCTCACTATAATGTCGTGTCTTTTTCGCTCACATTTTTTTTTCTTTTTTTTTTTTTTTTTGCATATCCTGCCCTCAGTTTTTTTTCTAGTTCAATATAAATTTGAAATAAAATTATAGATTTTTTCCTTTTTTTTTTTTTTTTTTTTTTTTTTTTTTTTTTTTTTTTTTTTTTTTTTTTTTTTTTTTTTTTTTTTATCCATCAAGGAATTGTATTTCGTTTAGGTGATTTAGAACTCACATTTTTTATATCTTTCTTTTTGCCAGATTTTCTATTTGTAGTGTTCTTTTGTCTCAATTTTATAATTTTGAAGTCGTTAATTTCCTTCTTTTATTTTACCTCGGTTTCGCTGTTGCAACGATCTCTTATTCTTAGCACATTACTGAACTTGTATTTATGTTCCTTTCCATTTTTCATATGCAGTGATCTTTCCGTAAACCCCCGCTCTTCTCGTTCCTCAGCTCGTCTTTTGTATTGTGAGATCTTGGTATATCATCTTTCGCAAGTTCGAATTTCAGTTGCTCTTGCTAACTGCATCTGTCTCTTGTTGAGATGATTTCCTTTGCCTGCAGCCCGTCCAAGTTTTCTTTATATTCTACTTTTGATTGCTTTATCTTTCACTTGGAAATAATTTTCACTTCTCTGGATCTGTATTTATTTCTTAACGTTTGTTACCCGATGTTCTTGTGTCTCTGTGTATTGTCAGTCATTTATCATATTCTTTACTTTGTAATTCATATCCCCTCTTGGAAGAACACAAACCTTTTCTTCTTTTGAATGATTTAACATAGATGAAGCATTTTATCCATATTTTTTAGACCCTCTTCGATTCTCTTCAATTTTAAATAAAGCCCTGGGGAATCTTTCATTGTCTCAGTTTTACCAAAGGAAAAGATTAAGTTTTTCCTTCTAGGGTGAAGAAGTCAATTCGGTTGGCTTTGATCCTATTAACTAATCATAAAATAATTCTTTAATTTCCCTTTCATTTTTCTTCTGGGAACTTTTAATATTAGTTTGCACTCTTAACATCTGTTCTCTTTATTCTGGTTCAAACTTCTTGAATTGTTGTCAACATGTTAGCCTTGTTTAGGTCTTCTTTTAAAGATTTATTTCTTAATTTCAGTGACTCTTCTACGAATTAAATTTCTCTTTCTTAAGAACATCAGAATCGGTCGCCAGATTCGAGACTATTTTCATTTTCGTGGAACGTCAACTGTTTCTCCCTGATGCTTCCAGGTTGTTACGTAATGTTACACACTTTCTCTGAAAAGGTATTCATATTTTGATATAGTTACACCAAGTAAATCATATTATCAGCTACCTGTAGTTTAGTATTCGGAACCATATATCTCCTCGTGTTCTTATCAATTTTCATGACTTGTTTCACCTTTCCATGCAAGGATGAATAGATATTGATTTCGTTTCCAATTCACCTCTTTCTGCAATTTCATTCGGCAATTTTCCAATGTAGTACCAACTAAACGGCTGCGCTGCTTTCAGTTTATGAAGGGATGTTGGGATTTATGTGCGAAAGAAACCTCGAGGAGATGTTGAGGGGAAGACAGAGAATTTATGTAGTTGATGAGTAGTTCATATTTCAAAATACTGCAACTAGAAGAACCGGTGGGCATTTGTAGTTGTTAAAAATGGTATAATCCGGCATGTTGAGAAAGCTCTGATTTCATTGGACGGCTGAACAAAGTTTCGACTTCTTCAAGGAGAATTTTTCAAGAAGGGCGCTTAAGAGGTATAAACTTGTTAAGGATTAATGATTGCACTTAGTTGCTAACAATTAGCAAACGTTCTTTTGGGATTAATTACAAATTCTGACTTGCAGTATTAGAAAACTGCATTATCCCAAATGGTCATCACACACTCTTAGAAGTTATATAATTTGTACACACACACGCACACACGCATAAACATATACAGAGAGGGTGCGAGCTCGTGCAAGT
This sequence comes from Macrobrachium nipponense, assembly GCF_015104395.2. Lineage (NCBI taxonomy): Eukaryota > Metazoa > Arthropoda > Malacostraca > Decapoda > Palaemonidae > Macrobrachium > Macrobrachium nipponense. Next base: position 42,240,804 of record NC_087202.1, on the reverse strand, counting down.
CGGAGCAACTTTCTGAAGGACAACCTCACCAATCTCATGAATATATCATTAAGGCGGTTCTTCTATTAAAAGAAAATCATAGACTTGATGCTGGCAGGCATTCTGGGAAGTTATTATTGAATATATATATATATATATATATATATATATATATATATATATATATATATATATATATATATATATATATATATATATATAAAATACAGATATGTAGAGATAGATATGATCATACAGCTGTCTAGTAACAACTCAAATATTGTATATATACATGGTAGAAACTGAGATTTCACCATATTGTATTAAATGTCGTGAGATGTCCTTTGCAATAAGTACATGATTTGTAAGTAATGGTGAAAAATCCAGTCTAGACGTTTTACATATTGATTTCAGCATTGCAAGCAGTTCGTATTTGTGTTTAGTTCAGTTTCTCTCTCTCTCTCTCTCTCTCTCTCTCTCTCTCTGTTGATGGAAAAGTAACCATGGAGTAGACTATTAAAGCTATGCAATCAGTTGGTTGGAAAAAAGGCAACTGGTCAATACTGACGTTGAAAGTATTAAAGGGGCGACAGCTACATTTTTCCGCTTACATATCGTGGTTGAAAAAGAGTACACTATTATTGTTATACATAAGCTAAATCATGCGACGCAATCTTATATAAGCAAAATCTAATTTCAGATAAATGTCATACTTTCAGCGAGACACTATTTTGTATCGTTAACCCCTTTGTGTAGTACTGACAGCCAGTGAAGTCTGACAATGCGCTTCACCTTTCTTAGTTCTGTTACCATTCATCAATCTCTTCCAATCAGCTCCTTAGTAAATATTTTTCCTTGTTGGCCAGCCAGTTAGACCAAACTGTTTCGTGGTCCACCAATGTTCACCTAAACAAACATTTATCGGCACTTGCCAGTCAGCACCTTTCTAAACAGTTTTGCAAGTTTACTAAAACAGAATTTACCCGGAACCTTCTTGAGGCTCCTTTGTCGTCATCTCCGATGTTTTGTTTACTTTATATACTGCAGTGAGGATATGGATTAGTCTGCTATGCTTATGTTATTGTTTTGTCATCATTTCGTGTTATGCTAGATATCCATTCAGAAAAAGATGAAGTATTAATTCAACTTTCTTTTTCTTATTTCAGGTTCGTGCTTTTATGCGTCTGCTTCATGATAAGTTATTTGTAAGTAAAAATGGCTTTTCGCTAATTAATGTGCAAGCTAAATAACTTAAAGGGTATTGAGGTTATCGAAATCTTTTTATTTAATAATTACGTTTCCGAAATGATACTGTAATTTTGATGAAGAAATCTTGCCATTTACTCATTCCATGCTACAAAATCCTAAGAGAGCTTGCCGAAAGTGGTATGTGTGGAAGAGGAAGCGTTCATTGCAGGTATGCAGTCTGTAACGAAAAGACAGGTTCAAGAGGGTTAATGTGTTGTGAAATAAGGTTGGTTTTTATAGACTCATCAATCGTAGCTTTGTAGCATGACCTACTTTGCTTTTGCGGCACTCACAGATACATAAGTTATTTATTTGTTTACCCTTGTTTTTCTGGTGGTTGGGAGAGAATTGCGTCAGGAGGGAAAGGCAGACAATTATGAAATGATGGATTCGAACAATCGTTAAGAGCCAATACATTACATTGATGTGTTTAAGGTATAAATAAGCATTGAGTTTGTTCTGCAATATTTAAACAGTGAGTTGCACACAAGGTGAAGCTTTGGAAAAACTTTTCTGTCTCATGGTCCACTGTTAAACAAGTATATTTCTTTTTCATTCCTTGATATTTCCTAACTATAATAGCACTGTGTGTCTGGGCTTTACGGGGTGCTTATGCAAATAAGAGCCTTTGCCGGCAAGAGGTCAGCCTAATCTAAAAGCAACATCAAGAGCAACAACGTCTTTCCAAAGTACGCAGGATTCCAGACCCAGTTGGCTGTCGGGTGGTGCTGGCAGGATCGTGGTTCCACTCCAGGGAACAAAACGTTCTTACGCAAGTCCGGAAGAGGTGGTGTTTTTTTGCCTACGTTTGTACGCTGTTTTCAACAGTTGTTATTCCGGTGCTTGATTCTGCTGCAAGAAACGAGTGTAAAACTCTGAAGAAATCTTTGTTTTTTGACTTTTGCTTTCCAAGTTCTACGTTGCGACTGCTTTTGATCTCTGTTTTGGGTGATTCTTCACCCGGTGATTATTTGAAATAGTTTGTTCATGATAGCGTATTTTTCTTTTTATGGTTTGTAAAGAATCTGATCATGTAATAAGCAATATGAATGTTATTCCCGCAATTAATGGTTAAGTTTGCCAACATCTAATTAAAATCTGGAGCATTTCTAACGCAGCGTAACATATTTTTTTTGAACTTTTCCTTTGCTTGTTTCCATTTCATTTCACGAGCAGAATTTTCTTAGCAGTGTTGAACCCAGACGAAGTCTAGTTGCTGTCCTGATGTGAAGACTGTCTTTCAAATTGTAAACGATAAATACGATGAGGTTTTGATATTTATTGATGCATTAGTACGGTAACAATAAAGTTATCTAAGTAAATTTATTTTTCCCAGCGTGTCGTTTTTAACCGTCGGTAATATCACATTTTCTGTTATCAATATTTAACAATTCTCTCTCTCTCTCTCTCTCTCTCTCTCATGAACCGCCACCCATGACCTCGACCCTTTGCATGAGCATTTCTCCAGCTACTCCTTCCACCTTACTTCTTTACCCCTGCGTCCGGGCTGCATCTGTTTCTGTTGTAGCTGCTACTGCGTAACTAATGCCCTCTGGCCGTTGTTGTTAATGGTCGACCTTTCTGTATCTAATGGTTGCGGAAGGGAGCGAGGTGTCGCTCGTTCCACTGGGTGTTGGGGTCGAGGGGCGTGAGAATGGAAACTGCTATTTCTTCGTTTTTTTATCCTCTCCCTTTTAAGGGTAGGAATGTTGTATGCTTTTTTTCCCTTTTGAGGAACTGGAGTTATTATTTTTTGTGTGTGTAGAATGTTTGTTTTCTATATTTGATTAACAGGTCTGTTGTTTTCTTCATTTTTCCAGTTTTACGAATGTGTTAGTGGTTTCCTTCTCTTTTCAAGGAAAGTTCTATGTTCTCTTCCCGTTTCCCCTTATTTTAAGAATGTAATTATTTTGATTTGAAAGCTGGATTAATAAGAGCAAAAAGTGGCAGGTTGAAAGAGGTTCCTTTATATTGTAGTTTGTTAATTTCAGTTATTTGAAGTAACAAATGAAATGGAACAAGTATTCGTCTTAATTACTTTAACCAAGTCCACAATTACGCAAAGGCCTCTTATTCCCTTTAAAACCTTATCGGTTTTTGGGTAAGGTCCATACTAGAATCCAGTCGGCTTAATCTAAAAATAAAATAGGCTCATGATTTACCTTTGTAGAACTGCTGATACAGTGCAAAGATTTTTGAAGTTGCCTGAGACATGAATATGTATGATTACTGCGATACATTAGTTTTGAACGTATGGTCACTTTTGGGGTTGATGGTATATTCTTTATTTTAGTGTTGCGTATTTTACATAAGCGAAACGGTCTTAAATTGGTCGTGAGGAGATTCGCATAGAGAGGAACGCCGCCATTTGAATCGTGAAGACATACCTTTAGAGAAATGCCGACTTCTTCCTTGTCTCTTGGTTTTACGGTCAGTTTACTTCATCTTCAGTCCTTCGAAGACGACTGTGGCGACAGTTCATTACGTCTCTGCGTTAAGATGCTGACGGTTTTTTATCAAAAGAATACAGCTAATGTTATCTTAGATCTTTTTCATGCCATTCTTGAACACACTGTAGCCTAGCCCCAGTGCCTGGCTATAATGTGGAGTTTGACCATAAAGTATTATCTGCTGTCATGTAATGGCCAGATATGACTGAGATTCGTGTAGATAATGGAAGGAATTCAGATGCAGCTGGATAATTCGGAGAGAGAGAGAGAGAGAATTTTTAGTGAAGCGATTATACATACATAATTGTATGTCCGCAGCAGGTTGTGTAACCAACAAGTGTTCTAGTAGTTAAGCGTATCAAAACCCAAGCGTCCCACGTTGAGTTTTTATTCATTTGTACTTTTGTATGTTACGCTCGTCCTTAAGCAAAACTTCCTTTATATATGTTGTCTTCATATTTTTATTGGAAAAAGAAAGTTGTGCCAGACACGTACTTGCATTTACTGTTGGGAAGAATATCCTGAAATATTAGCTATTCTGCGTTTACCCTGAATTAGGCCTTGAAGTTCTCATGATTGCAGAATTTTTTTTTCTTTAGAATTCGCAAATAAATTGTCAAACTTTCTTGGTGGTCTGTGCCTTAATGCAGCTGTCGATTACATAGATTTCTGGGTATTTCAAGAAAATTATATTTGATTTGCTTTTATAAAAGATCGTACAACTTTCGTTTATGACATTTGCAGTTAGACCGAGAAATTCGCTCGATGAAGGGAGGAATGACTGTAAACGCGTATTCTCTTAACGAAGTAAGATTCAAGCCTACTTATTTTGAAGTCAGGAATGGGCCAGGACCATGAGGTTTTATCCTTCTGATATCTTGTGCAAAAATTAATATGAAGCGAATGATGCCGTAATCAGACCCTCGTAGCTGGTATGTGAAGATTACAGCAACAAACAAATGCGCATATACACAACACAGTTGGTTTATTGGAGGGAATTCGAAGAAAATCTTCCCTGATTGTCACGGGACTGTCTCAGAAACAGTTCATCTCATCTTACCACTTCTTGCGCAGGCTTTGAAAGGTAAGTATATCTTAGTTTTACCAGACCACTGAGCTGATTAACAGCTCTCCTAGGGCTGGCCCGAAGGATTAGATATTTTTACGTGGCTAGGAACCAATTGGTCACCTAGCAATGGGACCTATAGCTTTTGTTTTCTTTTTTTTTTTTTTTTTTTTTGTTTTTTTGTGGGATACGAACCACATTATATCGAGAAATTAATATCTATCACCAGAAATAAATTCCTCTGATTCCGCGTTGGCCGAGCAGGGAATCGAACTTCGGACCACCGGATTGGTAGGCAAGCGCGAAAACCACTCGTCCAACGAGGAACTTACGCGGGCTTTAACTGACCGAGTGGTGGACCGAGAAATGTCGGCAGTGTCTGACTATCTTGTTTCATAGAATAGAAAGAAAGAGTCATCTTGTTTCGTAGAATGAAAAGAGTCATCTTGTGTTGTAGAATAGAAAGAAAGAGTCATCTTGTGTTGTAGATTAGAAAGAAAGTCATCTTGTGTCGTAGAATAGAAAGAAAGTCATTTTATGTCATAGAATAGAAAGAAAGAGTCATCTTGTGTCGTAGAATAGAAAGAAAGAGTCATCTTGTGTCGTAGAATAGAATAGAAAGAAAGTGTCTTCGTGTCGTAGAATAGAAAGAAAGTGTCATCTTGTGTCGTAGAGTAGAAGGAAAGAGTCATCTTGTGTCGTAGAATAGAAAGAAAAAGTCATCTTGGGGAGTAGAAGAGAGCAGCCATTTGTTTCCGGGTGTCCTTGAAAATTGGCAATATAAATAATATTTTTATTTAATTAATAAAGTCTTGAAATGTCAATTAGGTCGTTGGTTGTGAACCAGTTTGAGGACGCTGCCTCGTGCTTCCACCTAAACGGCAGTTTTCAGGCTTTCTTCGTATTTACTTTTGTAAGTACACAAGTAGCACGTAAAAGCTTTTCCCTCTTCCGCTGTGAAACAGATGTGACAGTGGTGACGTAGTACATCCGCCTCTTATGTCTAATTTTCTCATTGTTGTCTTGCCGCTGAGGTTAATTGTCCTCCATCTACTTAGTGTCATTTATGTCATGTGATATATAGATAATACCAAGTATTTTACAACTTTTTAGTAAATTTTCTTTTTATTGAGGTAAATTGGTGCCATTGTTTTTACTGTTATGGTGCACGTTCAAAGTCTGTTTCTTCTCTTTCTTTTCTCTTGTTAATGGAATTTCCTGTTGAATTATTTTATTTGATCTTTGTAGTGCAGGAAGTTGTTCTGTAAATTTAGAATCTTTTGTATCTCTCAGGTATATCATATGGCTGGGTGTGGTGTACTCGGCAATGTTCAGCTAACTACTTGAGAGAGAGAGAGAGAGAGAGAGAGAGAGAGAGAGAGAGAGAGAGAGAGAGAGAGAGAGAGAGAATTTCTCCTGTTAAGTTTGCACCGCCAAAATTTGAGAATAAGTCCTGAAAAATGATTTTTATAGTTTGATTGGAAGAAATAACGGTTTGTTATTAGTAAGGTGGAGGGACAGGAACTTTATAAAGGTTTTTGTTGAATGTTATGGAACAATTTTACAATTTTAATTTGGTACAGAGTAAGTGTTTTAATACAAGAGGAGCATATGGATTATGTGTATGTTTACCCGTATGCAAGTATTCTGTTAATACAGGGTTAGTTGTAAACGTTAATTCGTTTACGGAACCTAAATTTAGACCTTATTTTGTTTAGATTATTTCAAATATGCTCTCTCTCCTCTCTCTCTCTCTCTCTCTCTCTCTCTCTCTCTCTCTGATGCAGTTAGCTTAACATTGTTGAGTACACCAGCTAGCCATATGATATTTCTGGGAGATACAAATGACTCTCTCTCTCTCTCTCTCTCTCTCTCTCTCTCTCTCTCTCTAAGTATTTTATCTGATTGTTGCCAGGTGGTTTACTCATGAGACTCTCTGGCCCCAACATAAAAAAAAAAAAAAAAAAAAAAAAAAAAATCTAAGAAATTCAGAATTGGTTTCCAGATCTGCTGTAAGAGCGGTCCGCTTAGTTACCGATAAACCGCACAGATAGCGGACTGCGGGGAGTCTTGTAGCATCCACCGCTTATCTCGATTCCATTTGCAAATAACGCCGGTCAGAAGCCGCACCGGGTTTCGTTTCCTCTCGCATTTCTCACGTTTATCTTCTTCATCTGGGAGAAGTCAGGCTCAGGCATGATTATGGACTCGGATATTACGTTTCAAGTCGGTGCGAAGTCTAATTCTTATGGTTAAACCTTTCTTATCTCGAAAACCTGTGGCTGGAGAAACGTCGCTCGAAAACCAGTGTGATTGGAGCTTTCGAAAACCTGTGTGATTGGAGAAACGTTCCTCGAAAACCTGTGTGATTGGAGAAACGTTCCTCGAAAACCTGTGTGATTGGAAAATCTTATCTCGAAAACCTGTGTGATTGGAGAAACGTTCCTCGAAAACCTGTGTGATTGGAGAAACGTTCCTCGAAAACCTGTGTGATTGGAGAAACTTCATCTCGAAAAGCTACGTATGTGATTGGAGTAACGTTTCTCAAAAACCTTACTTCAGGGCTCTTTTATCATAGAGTTTAAGGAATAAACGATGCATTTGAATCAGGTGTAGTTACTTCGTTTTGTACTGTTTTTGATAGTTTAGATTCTAATTTTCTAAATTGTACCCAAGCAAAACATGTTTTGCTACTTAATGTATATAACAAGATGAAGTTTCTCCAGTCAGACAGGTTTTCGAGAAACGTTTCTATCATTACCAAGGTATTCGAGGAACGTTTCTCCTACAACACAGGTTTTCGAGAGACGTTTCTCCAACCATACAGGTTTTCAAGAAACGTTACTCAAATCACGCAAGCTTTCGAAAAACGTTTCTCCAATTACACAGGATTTCGAGATACGTTTCTCCAATCACACAAGTTTGCGAGAAAAGTTTCTCTATTTACACAGGTTTAGAGAAACGTTTCGCCAATCACACAGGTTTAGAGAAACGTTTCGCCAATCACACAGGTTTTCGAGAAACTTTATTTCCAATTACATAGGTTTCCGAGAAACGTTTCTCCCATCAGAGGTTTTCGTGATAGGTTTCTCTAGTTACACAGGTTTTCGATAAACGTTTCTCCAATCACAGGTTTTCGAGATAGCTTTTTCCAGTCACAAAGGTTTTCGAAATAAGTTACTCCAATCCCACAGGTTTTCAAGAAACTTTTCTCCAATCACAGTTTTTCGAGATATCTTTTTCCAGTCACAAAGGTTTTCGAAATAAGTTACTCCAATCCCACAGGTTTTCGAGAAACGGAAGCTTAGCCATATAATTGTGAAGGCATCGAGTTGAAACAAATCAAGACTTACATTTAGAACACTTCCATTATTTGACTTGATGAAACTAGATTCAATGGTATTCCTTTTGATCTTGTTGCTACACAGGATTAAAGATCTTGCTTGACTCCAGCTAATAGGATTATCTAAATGTTTCGTATATACGAATAAAGCATTCGGTATTTGGCCAGTTCTCACAGAATATTGGTGTTGTTTGATTCGTTGTGAAAGCGATTTTCCAGTTTGTCGGTAATATATTTTATCTCACTTTTTACAAGGAATTTCATATATGCAGGCCGAAAGATTGTTAGGAGAATTTTTTTTATTTAAACTCCTAACATTAATATTACTGAAAACAACATTTAAGTTGAAAAGCTTTAAAATTCTAGGCATTTTCAAAAACCTTTCATCGTACGGTAATTTGAGAATGTTTACTCTTTTCCATGCTACATCTACAAAGTCCTCGGGTATTAAAGTTTCAAGGCAATATCATAAATAGTTTTAATCTCAGCATCAATAAACTGCGGCTGCAGACACGCAGAGCCCTGAGGAACATCCTAGAAAAAACAGAATTTAACATTTTGATGGTGATTGAGAATAGTAATGAACAAAAGAGGCAATGTTGTAATTGATTTTCGAAAGCCTGAAAAGGTGAAATTTCTATCATTTGGACTGCTACATCAAAAAAATTCAAATTACACTTTCTCTCTTCATCTACAGTAATTTTAATTGAAGAGACTAAATTATTGAGCTTAATCAGAAATTCCTGGAGATTTTCGTGAACTGGCCAAATACAGAAAATATCATCTGAACTTTGTCTAAAAAAAAATTCCTTGTCAGTAGTGCTAAGTACAGGAGATGAGGGATTACCCATAGCCATGCAGACCTTTTGTGAAAAAATTCACCATTAAAACAAAATGTACTTTGATAGTAATGAGGTTTGCTACAGTTAAATTAATATCATAACTTTCTAATTCTTTTTCCCAAATTCAAGTAAATCATCTACAGGCACTTTTGTAAATAATAAAAACAACATCAAAACTAAGCGTATTAAAATAAAAATTCAAATTTAAACTATTTAATTTTTTATTTATAAAGTTGACGTTGCATTCAATTTGTTTATAAAGTCGACGTTCTTTTGTATATTCGTTTTATAAATGTTTCCTACCAAAGGTGTAAGAATTTTTACTAGCAATTTTGATGAATTATACATAGCTGAGCCTACTGAACTAATAATTAATCTGATAGAGTTATTGATTTTGAGGTGTAAACTGTTAATTTAATGGTCCAAGCCCTTTAGAATGGATTTGATTTGTTTATTAAAATTAGAGTTCACTGTCTGTGTAGGATCTGGCCTCAGTTTCGTATAAGTTTCACCATTATTTGATAAGGCCGTTATTTTATTTACATGGTCACTTTTATTCATTTTTACCATCGCCCTTGTTACTTGCACTGTTTTGTCTTTTTAAAGGTTTTTATAAGCCTGGAGACATCTTAGGGTACATTAGGGGGAAAAGGCTTGGCCATAGCACCATACACAATACCTTTACAAATATTGATGTCCTCAGGACAAATTATGACTAAATTTTTCCAATAAAGATATTTTGAAATATCGACATAGTCCAGGTTACCGTCAGGAACACCAAAGCTTATTCATATCCCAAAGCCGCTGCAGTAGAACTGTCCACCGATTTGTCCGATAAATTAACGATGAAATCCACGTTGGCATGTTTAGTCCAATCGCTTTCAGCAATAAGGTTCTTCAGCTTGAATTGAAGCTTCCTTTCAAGACGGTTGCAACACTTTCTCAATTTCCCGTAGCAATAATCCAGCATCCGATTCTTCCACTCCAAAGGAGCAGTCTGATTAAAACCATACCGTCTGCTTCTAAGGGTACGAAACGCATCTTTCTACTTCCACTTTCGTGATGTCGATGTGTTTTTGAAGTATGATGTGTTGAAACTCGTTGAAAGGTCGCCCTGCTAATCCAAGAAGTCTCCTTGCATCTACTAGGTAAGGTTTTGAATCATATATATATAATATATATATATATATATGTATATATATATATATATATATATATATATATAATGTTGGTGTGTATAACTATATTTACAAGTATTGGTAATAATGCCAACTTCGACTTTCTGGAAAAGAAGAAGAAAAAAAGAAAATAAACTAGCCTTTAGAGTCCACTGTTCCGTTATTCATGCAAAACTATTCTTCATGGGTTTTACATTTTCCTTAATATCCTTTTCAAATTAATGAGTCAGAATGCTTTGTCTCTTGCTGAATAACACCGCAGGAGAAAATTAAAATGATAAATAATTTTGTCTCCTCGGCCTTTTATTCCTGGAAGTATTTTGATAAACTTTCACAATGTATCAGTTGAACGTCACACTCGTCGAAGGACTTCTGGCATCACGGGAGTTGTTTCAGTCACGACGACGATGTGTTCCTGCTTCAAGTCTCACCACGAAACGATGTGTATCCCTTTCATTCACATCACGCAGACATTGTATCACTGTTTCATTCACATCACGTAGATGTGTTTCTGTTTCATTCACGTCACGACGATGTGTTCACGCTTTAAATCAAGCCGCGCCAGTGACTTGGCATTGCACTAATTATAAAACAGATGAAGAAAAAGGTTGTATTCTTATGGCTGCTTTCACACACCCATTGCCTTTGAAACGTTATAGGAGCGAAGGGCTGGTACGTCAGGATTGTGGAAGATATTCACTATGTAATTGTTGGCAGTCATGCTTGCGATTTGACGTGCGTTCTGTTGTTCATTGTCTATTTTTATTCTTTTCCTGAGCCAAACACTCGTTATATGTATATATATATATATATTGATATATATATATATATATAATCTATGTATGTATATATAATATATATATATATATATATGTATATATATATATGATTGTGTGTGTGTGTGTGTATATATATGTATATATATATATGTGTGTGTGTGTGTGTGTGTTTATAGAAAGTTAAGGGCATCAAAGGTCAGGAATGCAGTAGACGATTCAAGTAAAACAATCAGGTTTTCTGCCATGCAGGAGTTAAGTGTTTGTGCACTGTAGAACAAGAAGGTAATCAATTGATCCACTCCTAATACAATAAATTGATATGAGTGTGGTAAGATCAACGAGAAATGAGGCTAACAGGAGTGATATCTAGTATGTAACGCAACAGTAGGAACTTATAGCTCGCTTTGTGGGAAGCCTTCACGGTGTTATCTTATTAGGCATTATTGGATATTAAAGCATGGATCCCTTCAATGTTTGGATAGACGAAGCCCTGCAGGTTCTGAGGTTTAGGGTATGGCGGTAGTACCTCGGTTTGTTAATACACGAGGCTTTATTCCAGCTTCGGTAACGATTACGTTTTACAGTTCTTACTCGAGGTTGGACAGTATATACAGATTTTCCCGTTTTGTTTGCCTTCACGTTGGGGAAATAATTTCCCCAAGGGACGACGGCACGTGATTGTGTCTATAGTAGCACGCGACCACTTCCAGGAAATGTATTAGGTGAAAGTTTGACTTAGCTTAAATTTCATTAAACAGACTACACATAGCAATAACCCTTTATGAGTTAGTTACCCTATGGAGAAAATAAAGTGCACTGTACCCTGTATGAGTACGAGAATTGCCATTCTCAGCAACAAGTTCAATATTAAGTATTAATGGTGTGCTTATGGTTCAGCGTTAGTACAAATTACTGTGATTTATACACAGTATAGTATATGTACTAGAGGTCAAGCACTGCTCTGTTGCATTACCTTTGCGGAGTCATTCAGCAGGGTAGTATGATGTTTTGTCTTAATGTATTGTTCCCGGCGGTATTCGTAATAACAGTGTAAATATATAACTAACTGGCCACTTGTACAGTTATTCATTAATATTTGGAGATTGTTATTCTCTCTCTCTTTTTCTTTCTCTCTGGCATGTTGACCGGGAGTGTGTATTTATTATTTCTTGTATACTTGTCTGGGAATTCAGGGGCACACTGGCAACTGGGTTTGTATGTATTACATTCATTATTTGGACATTATATAGAACTTATTGTATCCTGTAGCTGCACAATGGGAGGTAATATAAAGGTCAAGATCCCAGGTCCCGACACAAAGGACATAACATACCGTCCTCAAGCTCGGACCTAATGTACCTTCATTCTGCGTAAACTATGCCTATGGTTCAGCGTTAGTATATATAATTTAATATATAATAATATATATATATAGATATATATATATATATAATATATATATATATATACTATATATATTATTATGGCATAATGCCTACGCTATAATAAAATCAACCGTTCTCACTCACAACGGGTTTAAACAAATTCTATACTCCCCATTTATTTGTTTTTCTCCTGATTAAAGTACATTTTTCTACGGTTAATGCACTTCAGATATACACTTGCCGACATCTAGCCCGCGGCTAGTTTCTGAACACCACTGGTTGCAATTCCAATTCATACTAAGTAGGTAAATTAGGCCGAAGCTTGAGACCGGTATGTTATGTCCTTTGTGTCACGACTTGTGATCTTGACCTTTATATTACTGTACCTCCCATAAAGAAGCTACGGGATACGCTAAATTCTATATAATGTCCAAGTAATGATGTAATACATATACTAACCCAGTAGCGAGTGTGCGCCTAAATTCCCAGACAAGTGTATGTATATATATATATATATATATATATATATATATATATATATATATATATATATATATATCGAGCTACAATGTCCTTTAATATATAATTGGCTCTACCTCGGAATTAATATATTTTCATATATGCTTAACCGAAGGGGAATTTTTTCTCGATAATAGATTTACCTGTACTTGGGCGCAAACGCAGGTACAGGTAAATCTATTATCGAGAAAAATTCCCCTTCGGTTAAGCATATATGAAAAACTATATTCCGAATTCCGAGGTAGAGCGAATTAGATATTAAAGGACATTGTAGCTCGATATATGTATATGAATCACGGTAATGTGATATGATTGTATGTATCTGAATAGTATATATAATATATAGATATATATATATATATATATATATATATGTTGAGGCGTCCACCGCTACAACTTACTTTCTCCACTTTAAAAAAAAAATGAGTAAATCAAGATTAAAGTTTACCAATATTCAAAAAGTCATATTTTGCTGAGTTTTTGAGATACAGGAGTAATTTTTTTTGTGTATGAAAGCTTATGATATGGGGAATTGCTTGGCACTAATGAAAAAATCTGCATATTTTCTTTGATAAAATGGAAACCGAGCATTTGTGGTAAAAGTCAGTTCTAGCAGTGGACGCCTCATATATATCTCATAAAAGGAGCCCATAAAAATGTCAAAATATAGAAAGCAAATACTGTATTTCAGACTGCTGTCTCTCTCTTCAGGTAGGAAATGAATGAGAAAAGTTACAAAAAAGGCGGTATTTATACCAAGAGATCTATCCACAGGTAGCTGCTTAACTAGGTCACCCCGGTTGATAATTTCTCTTAAATCTTCTTTAGCGTTGGTTTAAGGAAGACTATCTATGATATCTGGATCCCAGGCGCCCCTTCAGATGTTCACTACCTGTCTTTGTTTAATCAAGGCCGACTCTATCATCTGGCTCTTGTACTGACATTTGCTGCTATAAATTATATATATGTGACAAATTCCAATTTATTCTGTGGTTATGGTTACATTGTTGAAAATAGCTGAGCTCTGTTGTCCATACCTAACTGACCTTTTATGTTGTATTAATCTCCGGGGAAATGATTTTCCTGTAAAACCGATGAAAGATTGGTCACAGTCCAGGGATGGGATTTCGTATGCCCCTGTGTCTTTGGGGATTGGCTTTTTTGTTGGACGTTAATCAGGGATTTGGCTAGGTATTTGGGTAGGTATTAGCTGGAATTCTGTTGTTGTAGAACATTTTTACCAGTAGTGTATATGTATATATATTATATATATATATATATATATATATACATATACATATATGATGTATGTATGTATTAACCCCTATTACGGGAATAGCAACATAATATGATGTAATAACGTAGTATTTTGACTACGAGGTAATGAAACAAGAGTGCAAGATATTTTGCCTTTACCCTAAGGCATTTCCAAGCAAACTGCATGTAATAAAAGAAAGGATTATAATGGAAACTCGATTTTCATAACTGACCTCAACGTGGTTATATAATCATTGTAATAAATGCAAAAATTACGTTTAGCTGTTGATTGTAGAACAGATTCCCCTTCGTTCCTTTAGTTTATCTAAAAATGCCTTTAAGTAAATGTAAAAGATCTTGCACTTAGGTGTTTTGCTTAGTGACCACATATTCTCTCTCTCTCTCTCTCTCTCTCTCTCTCTCTCTCTCTCTCTCACACACACACACACACACACACACACACACACTTTACATTAATATATATATATATATATATATATACATATATATATATATATATATATATATATATATATATATATATATATATATATATATATTTGAGGCATGTCTTTATATGTGTGTGCATACGCGTGCGCACGCTTAAGTAACAGAAATGCAGAGCATGGTGATTATTCTACACTAGGCTACATTGCAAGGTCCGTTGGTTTTCAGTACAGGCTACACTGTAAATGATGACCTCATTGCTTGAGAAAGTAGCCATGTCATTGCAGAGCCAATAATCTGGGGGAAGGAATTACCTAAATGATAACTTTATATATTGCGTTTTTATTAAAGAACGATTTGGTTTTTATCTGAGATGAGAATGAGAATCTAGCTCTTATTGGTAGTATAGTAGAAACTGCAAATAACATCTTTATCAAGTAAATTTGATGTCGAGTATTGTATTTCTGTAGAATAAGTTTATTGGTTTTAAAGTTAAATGGCTGACAAGTAATTATCTTACGTTCGGGAGATCTCCCTGATTGTTATTTGCCTCATTGCAAGCAACGTTTGCCTCTCTGACGTATAACGAAGATCCCTTTCCTTCCTGTAATTTTGTGCAGTTATATTGTCATCTTGTGTTAGTAGCAGTTCTTGTCTTTACTCTGTTCTCTCTGCTTCGAGGTTACTTTGAATACCAGGAGAGATGGTCGTGAGGCAATATGACATTAATTGCCGAAGGACCATTAAGCTCACGTTTCCTTTTGAAAACAGAAAGAAAAAAAAAATTAAACGTGAAAGTGGTCTTAAGCCTTTTATCCCACGGTAAGTTATAACTTGGTGGTAGACGAAAACCCCAAAGGATCGTTAGTAACCCCTGCGGCGGGAATCCTAGCGGAGCCGAGACTTCTGCAGGTGGGGGGATGGCTCGTATCTTGCCCGTATGGCTTTTCGGGGGTGTTGTGGCTAGGAGCCCTCGTCGGTTGGGGCCGGCAAATTGAAACGGAAAGTTTCTTAATCCGTCAGATGTTAATACGGAGTAAAATAAGTTTGTCAACGCCGCAGAGAAGGCAGGAGCCGAACACCCGACGAGGACATCATTACTATTTTTGAAGTTTTACAAAAAAATTTGTTTGCGCGTCGGATGGGAGAGTCGGTAAGAGTAGCTGAGAACGTGATGAGTGTGGCGTACTTCCGGCTACCATTACAGGATCTCCCCCCACTGCCTTCGTCTTACCCTACTCATACTCGCACATCCTCCCCCCTCTCCCTATCCTCCTTCCACAGTCCTCCTTTCCCTCCTTTTATTCTTTTCTCTTGCTTGGTCCCTCATGTAATGCTCCAGTGTGCGCGCAAACGAGAGGGCTTGTCTTGCAAAATATCATGCTTGTAAAAGTATGTAGTTCTGCCGTAATCGTAGTTATTCACGTTTGCTCTTTGGTGCTTGGATGTTTGGCATGCGCTATTTTATTAACCAATATTATGCAAGTATTCATATTATCAGTCGTATTGTCGAACTACAACTTTCTCTTTCTGCCAAAAAACATTCTCTCTCTCTCTCTCTCTCTCTCTCTCTCTCTCTCTCTCTCTATATATATATATATATCATATATATATACTATATGTATATATATATATATATAATGTGTGTGTGTGTGTTCACACATGCATACATAAATGCATATATATATATATATATATGTAATATAACATGTATATATAATATTTATATAGTATATATGTAGAATCTACTGGTCATTTGTACTAGATACATATGAAATTGTAATAGCCACAATTGAGTTCCGAATACAAAGACATTTGAAGAAATCCTGAGTCCGGTAGCGGGAAACTAGATTATGGTATCGCGGGTTTGTTTCCAGCTACTTGACATCAGGATTTCTTCAAATTTCTTTGAAGTTGGAGCTCAAGCTTTGTAGTGGCAAGTGTATCCAAAAAAGAGCAAAGAATTTGAGAAGTTAAGAGGGAATTGTGGCTATTACAATTTCATATACATATACTACTTACATACATACAGAGAGAGAGAGAGAGAGAGAGAGAGAGAGAGAGAGAGAGAGAGAGCGAGTAAGTCTTGAGAGTGAGCACGTGCACGTACGTTTTTGCGCACACAGCAAACGTCGTTTCGGGGCTGTAGGAATGAGGACCGTGTGCGTCTAAGGTCGAGCTGTCTCCTTCCCATCGACGATTTTATAGAGGAGACTTTCCCCGTCGTGTCAAGGTTACGAGACTCGTAACAATGAAAATAATACGAAGCGTATCAGAGTGTCTCCGTTTTCCTTCTTTAAAAACATGGACGCCTTCATGACGCGGAACCATTTCCCTACTGCCCTCCTGTGCTCAGCCCTCTCTTACCTGTATATTTTATCTCTAGTATCTACATATTCTGCATTCTGAGTTGGATTATTCGCATGATTACTTTGTTTATCAGAAAGTACTTAGGTAAGTTTGTCGACGCATCCTTTGAGGTTCAGCCGCGGTTTTTGCTTTTTCAACAATGAGTAGGAATTTTGCCAAAAGGAATTTCTATATATTTTTTATCGGAATAAGCGTTACCATCGGTGGGTGTTATCTTTCAAGCTGGTTGCCCGTTTAGAAATTCATTTCGTTATTCGTTTTGTAACTGCAAACCGCAAAAAGAAGAGCAGTGATTGTGGAGCAGGCCTACAAAAATGTTCATGGCCTAAGGGGAAAGAAAGACTAACTCTCATTGGGATTTGGTAAAGGGTTACAGTTCACAAGGAAAATGAAGACGAGACAGAATTCCAGATTATCAGTCCTGACCTTCCGGCTGCTTGTCCATTGCAAATCGATCTTGGAGTGATGTAGCTATGGCGTTTTCCGCTGCCCCCATAGTCGGAATGGTCAACAGTGTGCCATCATAAACTTTTTCCATGGCGGATTTGCGCAGCCTTTAGTTTCGGATGATGTACGTTGCTTTCATAATTGGACTGATGCTTATTTTGTGTGCGTACGTGGTTGCTTCCTCTCCATTTTGTTTGTTTCACCCACTTGCCGTAATAGTAGAATGTTACAGCATCCGATTTATATCTCTTTTTACAAGGAGGTCAGGTTTCTGTTTACATTTTCTCGTATTGTCAATCAGAACTTCACCTTTCCTGCTAAAGAAAGAAATTTTAAGACGGGTGGAGGCCACAAAATTGTTGGATTCTGGATCTAACTTTTTTTTATTCGTATTGGGAATTGCTTGCACCCACTTATAACTGTATACTGGTTTGCCTTGGCGGTTTTGAGGTACTTCACGACTGGATGAACAGTTTTATTGCATTTAAGAAATACTATATACTCTCGTTGTATTTCATGTCATCAGCAATAGTTTTATAGTCATAGGAAAGGTATTTATCGCTCTCATAATTTCTGTAGTATTTTTATTCATGACGACGATTGTTTAATGTCCGGTTTTAAAAATTAATGTAATAGAATGAACAATAATACAGGGTTGCCATTGATACTTTGAAATGTTTTAACTGGGCGTCATGGTGACATGCTAGTAGCATTTGTGGGTTTCATGACAAAATCTGGTTGCCCAGTTTTGGCTGCGTTTTGACCTCCCATTTCATGCTATCCATTCCGTGTTCCTTGGTCCTTTTTATCCGATAGTGTCGTCAGCTTTCTCTAATTTATTCATTTTTACACTTCTGAAACGTGCTGGTTATTTTAAGTTATAATTTGACCACACTAACAGAGAGAGAGAGAGAGAGAGAGAGAGAAAGGGGGGGGGGGAGGGGGGCGTGGTTTCGGGAAGGGAAGAGGAAGGGGAAGTGTCCCCAAATGGTATTGTCGGTGGAGGAGAGGTCATTATTATTTCTTCTAGCTTGTCTCAGGAAGATTGGTCTAGACTTCTTGTGTATATTTATGGTGTTTAACTTACCTATAGATTATGAACAAAGCCTATCGGTTCTTTTTCGTCAAGGCCTCCGGACATTTTTTGAATTAATATTAACAATACCAACAACAACAACGGTAATAACTATGAATTTTCACGATGAAGATGATTTCCTTTTCACTTGTAATTTTGTATTGACTTTCAGTGAGTATGTTATTCTTCAATATAATGAAATGTGGAGTGCGATAGTTCACACATAACCTATTTTTGTGCGTACGTATTAACGTAACTAATATATGTTTTTAAAAGCTAAGTCGTCAATAGATTAAAGCTTTGTTAGCGCGTAAATAGTTGCATGTCCCCACGTTCATTGCTTCTCATCGTACTTAGTGTCAGAATGAATATGTAGTAAGGAGGAATTACACGACGATAATGGGTGTAACCGTTGGGTACATGGCGAACTGTCGTCTCGTGGTCTGGGGGTCTAAATCAGCATTGTCTAGCCTGTAGTTTGGACGAGGTTTGTCTTGATCTCTATTATAGGTTTGCGTTTCCGTATTGCATGGAAGGGCAGGACGCCCATATCTGCAGTACTGCCGAAGACAGGTCTTATAATACAACGTATTCTTGGAAGTTTTCTGCTTGTGTTATGTGCGTGCGTGTACCTCGCGATTATGGAGTAGAGCAAGGTTCATAGAACAGTGTATCCTCTTGATCTTCGAGCAGAATTAGACAATGAAAAGTCAGAGTTACGACATTGCATTAAAATTGCAGTATTGATCTGTATACAGCAATTTTTTAAAGGGACTTGTATATAACAAGCTTTAGAATGGGCCTGTATACAACTATCTTTAAAAGTGTTTTTTCTATTTATTGACGTCTTTACATATACGTATCATTGTATTGCGTTAGCTTACGTGTATGTGAATCAGTTTATTTATCCAGTCATATTTACTAAATAACTAAATAAACTATATCAGTATGCAGGTACATGCGTATGCAGATATCGTATGCACAATAAACTGTTTCAAGAACAAGAAATTTTAAGGGTTTGGGTATCAGGGGAAAGAATGAAGTTAGTAGTAGATTATGCATATTGGGGCAGATACCCCGAGATTGATAAGACCATGAGTAACACCCGATAAGAGTCTGGTGTCAGGTGAGACACGTAAAGTGCATCAAGTATCGCTTTGGCTGCATTTCTGTGTAACTGATAACAAGCCAGGTAATTAGAGGCTTGTGACTACGTTTAAGTGATGAGTCTCTCGATCATGTCATGCTTCGTGTTGTGGTGCTCCTGCGTATGATGTACGGTTTCTGAGTTTCGTATTTTTTATTATTATTATTATTATTATTATTATTATTATTATTATTATTATTATTATTATTATTTTGATTATTAATCCGTTCCACAGAATTGACGGCAATATATTGGTAACTTGGAAAGTATCGTGCTAGTTATAAATCAGGTACGCTTTGTCCGTTATGTATCCGTCATGTGTGTTATTTATGTTAAAATTTTATCAGATTTTTTGCGAACTTGGTTAGCTCTTTGTTAGATATTGATATTCACATCAGACTCCCGAAAGCGGATATCTCCGCAACAATATTATTGTCGATATTCTCTTTGCCGCTGAAGATTATCATTTATCGTCTCCATCGCTGGAGATTATCATTATCATCATTAAGCTGGAAGCTTATTTTCCTTGTGGGGGGTGGGGGGTGGGGGCGTTGGTAGAAGCATTTGAAATGGGGAGCATGCATTCTGTATTAGAAGGTCTGTTTTGCCTTGGAGGAAGAGCAAATTTTCCTTTTAAGACTTAAGTTTTTTGAACCGAGTTTGTTTAAAAAGTTAATTTATGAATAGAGAGAGAGAGAGAGAGAGAGAGAGAGAGAGAGAGAGAGAGAGAGAGAGAGAGAAATAGTACGCATCTGGTGGTGTTGAGATGACGACGGTGACACCCAAATTAACTCGACAGGAATGCTAATAGGTCCTTACTACTGCTGCTGCAACTACTCGTTGCAATTAGAGCTCATTATAAACAATAAACGGAAAATTCAAGGGACTGCCACTCGTAATTACGCCGACGCTAGTGTTCTTCTCGTGGGTGGAGGAAAGAAAATTATTACTGATGGTGTATTTATTTTGAATTTTCACGGTGATGCACACAGACAGACATATATATATATATATATATATATAATATATATATATATATATATATAAAATAATAATAATAAAAATACACACACACACACACACACACATATATATATATATATATATATATATATATATTATATATATATATGTGTGTGTGTGTGTGTGTGTGTTTACTTGCACATATATGCAGTAATGACTGCAGTGTAATTAATGTCATGGTCCCATTGCCAGAATTAATCAGAGGTTACTCTTCATTCACCGTTGGTCCCCTTAATGGGGCCATTGCAGTCAGATGATGAATTGCGGGTGGTTTGTGTTGAAATTGATCTGTAGGTCGTTCTTGAATAAATGTCAGTTTTGAAAGCCACCCGCAAGACCTTAACGAATTGTGTTGCGTAGACTTGATCATGGTGTCATAAAGATATAGCGTTTCTAGTTGAAAATAACAGCGCATGTTTATAATACGTTTTGAAATATCAGTACTAAGCGAATTCGATACATGGGTGACGGTTAACGTTGTGTTACATGTAGCCAGTAGGTTATTTATGTACAAGTATGCGTAATTGTGAGTTTTCACTTGCAGTAATTACTGCCAGATTTTTCATGAAAATAATGGCATGATAGGTTTCTAACTTCAAACCGATTTGAAACACGGAATAAGTACACGTTTTATGGGAATTTTATAGTACTGTGTGTATTTGGCTGATGATGCAACTGTATTTCGTGTCTTTATTTAAAAAAAGTGAAAAAAATAATGTACATCTTATTTTGAATGACTAGTATAGAATTTTACTTCTGTGATTGGTAATGGATGGTTTTTTGATATTTTCAAACAGCATTGATCTCTGGAGAGAGAGAGAGAGAGAGAGAGAGAGAGAGAGAGAGAGAGAGAGAGAGAGAGTTTTACAGTGATAAATGAAGTTTTGATGGAGATGCCCGACCGCGTCCGAAAATGCAAAAGAGTCATTGTTCGAGCGATAAGCATCTAGCGTAGCTCTCGCCTGTTTTGACTTTCCAGATGATTGTGCAATTGTCCCGCCTCCAACTGTCGATTGGCCTTTCTTTGTGCGATTGCAGGCCTCGCCATTGTCACGCTGATGCGATTTATTGATCTGGTTGTGTGGGCAGGTCATTAGCAGTGGTTTCTCTGGTAGTCGGCTCTTCGCTACCTCAGTAACTTCAATACCAGTTTCATTTATATGTGGTTGTTTCATTTTCGGTTGCATACCTTCTTGCTGACGCTTTTATATTTGTTTATATATAAAAGAATAAAAATGAATTTTTGAAGAAATGAGAAGCACATAGAGTCTGTATAGTTGTTTACTTTGTATATTATCCGTATGTTAACAAGGAGATTAATTTTACTAAGCAAACATATATGATTTATTTAGGTAAACATATTTAATTTAGTATACATATGTTTACTTCTGTTTTTTTTAATCTTCTTCACTTTTCATTGACTTGGAAATTTAAGCTTAGAAATATGGGCAGTCAATAAAGTGAATACATTTCTGATGTAAAATATAGGAAAGGTTATATACATTAGGTTTCACTTTGTCAATTGTGATGACAGTTAGAGGGATTGTCATTGGATAATATTTTAATATGTATGAAAAATTGATTACAAAATGTCGCACTGTATCCGTACATCAAGCGACTTGGTTAAGGCAAATGTACATAATTATCACTGATTTGTGAAAATCCCTGAATATGTATATAAGCTTCTGTAGTTAGTTAGTTAATACATGTAAGATTTTGGAACTTGGACTCTCTCTCTCTCTCTCTCTCTCTCTCTCTCTCCTCTCTCTCTCTCTCGTCTCTCGTCTCTCTCTCTCCTCTCCTCTCTCTCTCTTTCCATTCACTGAGAATGAAACGTCTTGTTTCTATATTAATTGCGTCTTTCAGTTCTAGCCTCGTGGGTTTTGTTAAGCGCACTGAAAGAATTTTATTGATTAAATATTAGTAGTAGAGACTTGCAACTAAGGATCAGTATTTGTGCTTTTATTTATTTATATATATATTTATGCAAACTTAATTTTCCTGTGATTTCGCGTGGGTTCACAGAAGACTTGTTTCTTTTTATAACTTGCTTCACACTCACTTTGCATCTTGCTACGTTAGATTCCTCAGATAATTGTTCTTGGCTACTAAATTAGGAATATCAGTCCTAAAAGATTGTCAGGTATCAACCGGTAATAAGGTGACAGCTGTCCGTTTATCTGAAGCTTGTGGCCATTCTCTTTTGAGATAGACTGATTTGATTAAAAAAGAAGAAAAAAAAATTGGGTGAAGATCAAGTTCACCGTGGAAAGTTTTCTAACTGGTTTGTTTGAGTGAAAGACAGTAACTTGTAATTAAGATAACTTTTTTTCTGGTTTTTCATCCCTGATTGTATCAAGCTAAGCTGATTTCCTTGGAATTTTCACAGGTTTACTTGAGCTTCTCAACTTTGTAGTATATTTAACATTTGGAGACTGTTTTCTTGAGATAACTATTCTCTCTCTCTCTCTCTCTCTCTCTCTCTCTCTCTCTCTCTCTCTCTCTCTCTCTCTCTCTCTCGACGTTATATATGTGGGCTGCTACACGTTCGTGTTAATATAAAAGTTATTTTAGTAGTAGCAGTTACTGTACGCTTTGTTTAAATATTGTTTACATAATAATTGCACAACCCAAAATATTGCTAATAGGTAAGTTTTTTCATATTAGATTGGTATGTGGTTTATTATAAAATAAGTAATATGAGCTCCGTGACTGTTAATGTAAGGCAATAATCTTCTGCTTAAAATTATACCAACTCCCGGATGCACCAGTGCTTTGGAGGGCTGTTTGATAACCTATCATCCTGGAAAGCAATCTCTTTTTCGATAACAGGAGATAAGCTTTTATCGAGCCATTTCCCACAAGGCTCCAGATACGGTAATGTAGGTGATTACACCCCGATCTATAAACACAGCTCTTCACTTCGTACTGATAACGGATAACACCCTCCTTTTCTTTTCGAAGTCTCGAGTGACTTTGTTCGTTTCGTTTCGTTTCGTCTCCAGGTTTCTATTTATTGTTTACATTGAAGGTTTGATTATATATATATTATATATATATTATTTAATTAAGCTTACTATATATAATATATATGTGTGTGTGTGTGTGTGTGTGTGTGTATATATATATATATATATATATATATATATATATATATATATTTCTTTTTTCTTCGTAACCTTCAATGGACTCTGGGGGGAAAATCTGTTGGGTAATATTTTCATTCTTGATTTTTTCATATGTTTATTGATGCTAGGGGCATCTGTGTAGTTCAAAAGATAAATTTTGTAGCAGTTCATTGATATCTTCTGAATTCAAAGAGTGAATGTTGGTGGTATTTCTAAGAGACTAAACACAAACACATGTATTATATAATATACATATGACAAATATATACATATATATATATATATATATTATTATATATACATATATATACATTAAAAAAATAGGAATGGGGAAGTGTTCCAATTAACCTCTGCTATAAAAGTGTGTTTATGTATATATATGTATATATATGTATATATATATATATATATATATATATATATATATATATATATATATATATGAAGAATTGCTGTATGTTCCACAATTAGGTGCAGTAGTTGCAATTATTTTATTTCTTGGGCATTGTATTATACCCGTAAATTAATTGCTTTATGGCTTCGCATCATTCAGCTATTATTATTAGTTATTATGACTGGGTGTCATAAAGAAAATGAAATTGTCGAGTGTTTTTATATCGTTATTTGTGTGTGTAGTAGGAGATATCCCATTTACCGTTCTGTATTTATAGATTATTCTTTGTTTTCGATGCCCATCGAAGATTTCTGTCTTACCGGACGTCTTTCTTTGTTCGTTCTTTTGTTCCCCTGTGGGTACCGTTATTGATCTGTTGTAAGAGAAGTAACAGTTTTGGGGTGAAAGATTTTAATCATCGGACTTCCTTTGTTTTATAGTTTCCTCTTTTCCTTTTTCACCCGCCACCAGAACTGACTTGCTTTTCTATTCGTTCTGCTTCGTCTTTTTTATTTTATATTATTTTATTTTAATGGTCATCCTGTACAGTTAGTGGCGGAGTTAATTTTCTCTTCCACTGGTCATGATTTTCCAATCTGCTCGATAAATTGATCTGAGCGGATGTCACACTCTCCCCCCCCCACACCTCTCTCTCTCTCTCTCTCTCTCTCTCTCTCTCTCTCTCCTGCTTTCAGCGTCAGACCCTAACGGTGCGTCGTGTACTCAGTTGCATTTATCTGTTGCAAGTGAAGATTTCGGGCGAAAATACTATATGTCTTTAACCCTAATTCTTTTCACAATTAAATTTATTTGGATTCGTGCCTAGATAATATGCAATTTTGTTATTAATTCGGGAATAGAAAGTAGGGTAAGAGGTATTTATCTACTGTTAGATTTTTCCTATCGCAGATTCGGCTCAAGTGTGTAGGTATCATAAGTGTGTGTTTAAAGAATATTGTTTCGTGATTTAAGTGCGTCGTTATTCAAATGGATTCATAGTAATTAACACGGCGAAAAAGGGTTTGTTCGGAACATGGGAATCATTTTTTACCTTATTTTTTTACCAAGGAAATTTTGCTCTATTATTGTTAATTCAAAAGAAAACATGTACGACTGAAATGAGAAGGGTTAAAACTGTAGGCTGCGAATTATCTTTTCCAAATTTAAGAAAATTTTCCAGTTAATCTGAATCATTCGGAACACATGGAAACAGGTAAAAGAACTATTGCATCTACAGCAGGTCTAAAGCTCAGGACAGATCCCCATTGAAAATAAATGCACTTTAAGGGTTTGATTATGACTTATGAAAAGGGGACGAGATGCATCGAAACTGAATTTCACTTAGAATGTAATATACATTGACGAGCTTTTTTTGTTGTTGATAATTTACTGATGGGTTGGGAAGCAAATGATAATTGTAACAACTTTGAATAATAGTAGTAACCATTTTTGTTCGTAAATCTGTAGACTGAAATTTTGTTTCTTCTGCTTTCTTGTAACTTACAGGAATGTGTTGTTGTGTGCTTTTGGGATGACTGAATTTCCAGAACTCAGTATGATTTGTACATTAGAGTTTTGGATGATTTATCCGTGCAATGAAATGACACTGCGTTTCATTTTTGTGTGGAGAAATATTGCTTGCCCCAAAAAACTGTTTGTAGTAGAAGTTTGTGCAAAATGTATTTCATTATTGCCATTTTTTTCAGTTTTAGTAGAATTATATATTTTTCCATCTGGTATTTAATATCTTCGTGCAGTTTTGTATGTCAATATTTACCACCTGGTACTTAATATCTTCGAACATTTTTGTATGTTGATATTTCTATTTGGAAATATTTATAAGTAGTAAATTTTTTAACTTTACATGATAGGGAAATACTTTGAAGCTAAAATTTGTTAATATCGAATCATAAAATATGAACACACACATACACACACACACACTGCATAAACCTTTTGATATTTTTTAAATGTAGAAAAGAAAATAAAAGTACGAAGATTCGACAATAAAGTATAAAGCTGCGTCAATATACAAGCATTTCAATTTAGAAGAGAGCAGTTTTATCGCTGTCCAATAACACGGAATCATATGGAAGCGTCGTAAAAAGCTGAACGATAACATCACCTTTTGCTTTCGAACCTGTCACGAATCGGAACACGCCTGATTGACATCCATCGAGATAAGGCTCTTTTCCGAGGCCTAAGCGATTTCTTATTGCTTTTTCATGTACGAGCAGGTGAACTGACGTTGATTCTCTCTCTCTCTCTCTCTCTCTCTCTCTCTCTCTCTCTCTCTCTCTCTCTCTCACGTGTATATATAGTATGTAGTATTATGTATGTATATATATATATATATATATTATATATATATATATATTATATATATCTTTCTGCAGTGGATTTAAGGATATTCCCAAGCACGTGTTCCTTCGTGCTACACACACACATACACGTATATATAAATATATATATATATATATATATATATATATATATGTATGTATGTATGTATGTATACATACATACATACTCGTCGATATTTGTGTGTAATTTCAATGCTATATAAGATTTAATGTTTGTATGTGTGTATATATATATATATATATATATACGTATATATATATATATGTGCGTGTATTATATAATTAATAAATATATATATACTATATTAATATATAGTATATAAATATATATATCATTATCTTATTCGGTGCACGTCTCGTGGGTTCGGCATTTATGCTGTTATGTGCTTGAGAGCGAAATTTATTTATCTGTAAGTTAATGCAAACTTGGGCGTTGACGCGGACACGGGAAACGGTATGGGTCGTAAGGTTCTCTGTTGTACTGATGGGGAATCGATTTGGTGGATGACAAAGCACTCGTGAGTTGGTTGATATAGGTTTTCCATTATAACAAGATACCTCGAGGCGAGTTATGATTGCGAAGTATCGTGGATGTATGGACAAACTTGCATAAAGTAAGTTTTTTTCTTGTACATGCAGTTGTACGTTTCATATTATCAAATTATATTAGTAATATTTCTAAGTGTGGAAACATTTATGTTTAACAGGCAGAAAATTGTGTAAACCAGGGGTCACTTTTCTTTACTTGTTTAATTGATTCAGATTTCTGCAAATTTGCATCATAACATAAATTTACCCGGGAGAATATTCCTTGCACTAGAATTCCTTTTTTGCATTAAACATCGACAAATTTAACGAACTTCAGGTTCAAGGGTGGGATTACATTTGAAACATGGAGTGGAAACACCTCAGAGTTGTATCAAGCAAGCTTCTACAAGATGTTCACAGTTTATCACCTCGTCGATTTTGTTCGTGATAAAAGAATATATGGTTATAGGTACCTCTGTGTTTATCTATCTTTTTTTCTAATTTCAAACGATTCGATGTACTGCCAATTTCATTTGCATTTTCGATAGGTTTTAGTTTTCCATGTATATTTACCTTGTTGCTTTTTGTATTGTTACATTTCTGGGTGTAATTATTTGCGTATTTCCTGTTTCTGTTTTGTCCCGTGTTTTAGATGTGCTGTCTTTCTTAGATGTGTGAACATGGCTATTCGCATTACTAGTATATTTTTAGTATAATGTGGAACTGAAAATCACCTGTTAAGTGTTAGGATATTTGTGGATACGTCCTCGGATATGTGTGTTGATAATATTTCTAGGCAATTCTTCTTCATCCTTTTGTGGGGTTTCTTTACAGTATCCATTAGATATTTGGGTTTAGTAATAATTTGCTCAGTGCTTCATAACTATTGTTAGAAATATCATTGTGTGCTACCTGTCCGATACATAATGTTTACTCTTTTGATTGATTTGGATGAAGTGGAACTGAATAGCGAAATGTGAAGGTAAGGGGATGAAGTATTTTTACTAGTATGTCAAGAGAAACTATAAACAAAGAAAGACAGAAGAATTGGGGTGAAAAAAGTTAGCTCAGACCCTTTAAAATACATCGGTATTACGAATGTTAAAATCGGGAATCTTTATATTTCCTCCTGGATATTTACCAATTCTCCTGTTGTTTATATTAATTTATTATTTCGTAAAAGAATGTCCTAACAGTTGAAGAATATGGAAGGTGGTAGTTGTCTGTATTGAGCAAATATCTGTGTATGAAGATCTGAAGTAATGCATCAAATTCAAAACTTTTATATCATCAAACCACGAAATCTCGTTTGTATTGCTTCAGTGCTTGAAGCACCGTGTCATTCGGGTGACTCATCTGGTGTCAAAAAATTTTTATTTCAGAATATCGGCAGGAGCCTTTTTCATGAAATAAATGTTTATTGGTTATTAAAAAATAAAAAAAAATTCACGGAGCAAGGAGAGACTCGATTAAATAATGTAGACATTACACCAGGACTGTTTGACTTGATGGCAACATCCAAGCACTGCAAAATTGCATGGGGGTAGTTAAGAGAAGTGCTGAGTAGCGTTTGCTCTCTCTTTCTCGTTATACGTACACACACACACACACACACACACATTTTTATATATATATATATATATATATATATATATATATATATATATATATATATATATATAAAATGAGCGAATATCACAGGAAAATGATGGTCAGAAATCCAAGCGCTTTCGTCTTTACTAAGACAATGTCAATGTCTTAGTAAAGACGAAAGCGCTTGGATTTCTGACTGTCAATTTTCCTGTGGTATTCGCTTATTTAATGAAGTCACGTGCATCTACTGTGATTTTTTAAGCATATATATATATATATATATATATATATATATATATATATATATATAAACGAAGGAGTCTGCAAGATCTTTCGACTTTAAAAGTCCTTTACTGAGCAGATACTCTGCTCAGTAAAGGACTTTTAAAGTCGAAAGATTTTGCAGACTCCTTCGTTTTTTTTTTCCTTCGTGGCATTTATCTTTATATATATATATATATATATATATATATATATATATATATATATATATATATAAAATAAAGTATTCCTGTTTTACTTTTTATTTTAGTTTGACAGCGGTGGCCTTGTTTATGATTACAGGAATGTTTCATGGAGAGAGTAAAGGAATATTCGCAGTGTTCATCTTCGTCAGTGCTGGTTAATAACACGCATTGATTCAAATCAGTCATGTGTAACATATCGGCAGATACAACCGCCAACGCATTTTCAACTTCTCGCTATATATTGTAAAGCTTTTTGTTTAAATCGTGAATAGTTTTTCTTTTGCTATGTCGTCAGATCGAGGTGCTCTTGTCGGTTTTTTCATTCTTGTGACATATTTCAACAGAAAAATTTTCTCTCTTTCTTCTATCTCTCTCCTTCTCTTCTCATCTCTCCTCTCTCTCTCTCTCTCTCCTCTACTCTCTCTCTCCTTTCCCTTTCTCCTTCTTCATTTCAGAGCTAATACTATTGAGTTGAAACTTGATAATGTTATTCATGCTCATAGCTTATATTTAATTTGAAATTTTCGACCTCAAGTGGGAAGAGTCTGCGGACGCTCTTTCACTTAAGTGTCTATATTTTTAGCTATGGCTTTGAATGTGATAACCCGCAGGTGCGGGATTAGGTATTTGAATAGTGTAAAGGCATTCGATAAAGCTTTTTCATACAAGCATAAACTTATTCATTGAGGAATTCCCGTTTCGTTTGATAGAACTGGCTTTGGGTTGCTTGGCCTTGTAGCTTTGGCACTTGGCGAAGAAGATGGGTGCTCATTTGTGACCTACTTTTTCTTGAAAGGATTGAAGAATTTCCTCTTCTCTCTCTCTCTCTCTCTCTCTCTCTCTCACTGACCAAAATTAGGTATCATACGGTGCAGGTGGTTTATTTATTTGCCTTTTTTAGCCATTGAAAAAAATATGAGATTTATGTATTTTATAAGAAAAAATATGAGATTTATGTATTTTATAATAGTTCCCTGCTTTTTAAGGCTATATTTAATTCATTGGATTAAAGTGCACATTAAACTTGATGATAATTGCTTTTTTCTCGTTTCAGGTACGAATTGTTTCGCAAAAATGTTCGTTAGAGCCCAAAAGAAAATTGGTTTTATTCGTAAGTACAATACATATTAGTAAATGTTTTACACTGTTTGTTCTGCTGCTCTCTCTTTTTATACACAGATATATTATATGCACATATGCGTGTATGTATATACATACATAAATTATATGTATGTATGAATGTGTTTTATATTTATATATATGTATGTGTATAATATATATATATATATATATATATATATATATATATATATATATATAATATATATATAAAACAAATACCACGAAGGAAAGAGAAGCGACGGAGTTCTGCAAGGCCTTTCGACTACTGTTAAGTAAAGGACAAGAAATCGAAAGGCCATGCAGAACTCTGTCGTTTCTCCTTCCTTCGTGAAATTTGTCTTTATTTATGTATTCATCACGTTCGATTTTTTCGTGATTCAGTTATTTTTATATATATATATATATATATATATATATATATATATATATATATATATATAATTTGAGAGTGGAATATATTAGGAAACTGTAACGTGTGTGTGTAGCCTTTCAGTCCACCTCACCTGTGCATGAGTACTAAATCATTTTACAGCACTTGCCAAAAAAAAAAAAAAAAAAAAAAAAATAAATAAATAAATAAATAAAAGCGTAAGGAAGAAGGGTATCTACCAAGAGAAGAGCAGTGAGAGAAAAAGAGAATTTCTTTGATCAGATATTGGTGGCTGGAGAGAATTTTGAAAGAAATGCTCCAGCAGTAGACAGTCTATGAAGATTGATCAAATTAAGTACCATTCTCTCTCTCTCTCTCTCTCTCTCTCTCTCTCTCTCTCTCTCTCTCTCTCTCTCTCTCTCTCTCTTCAGGAAAGACTTAAATGAACTGAGTTCTTAAATTACTTAGGCCTTTATGATTATGCCTTCGGGTGTTGGGATTAAAAGTACTTTTAAGGGGGTTGGTTTTAGTGATGCCTAAGTATTGTTTGCAATTTTAGGTGCCTGTGAATAATCATTTTGTAATAGACTAGTTATATTAATCCCGATAGACAATGCTAATATTATTTTGGGAATTGCCATATAGCGTGGCATCTTCTGTCTATTATATATATTTTTAGAGAGGATGTTTCAATGCATAATAGTGAACTTTAGATAAAATCGTATACGTGAGTAAATAGTAGTTGAAAATACTCGACAAAAGATGAACTACAGTTCCAGTGGAATTGAAAATAATAGTGTGGCAGCCTCCTTTTTTTATTTATTCACTTTTTCTTGAATAGTGACTGAGCTTTATTTAAGGAATGCAAGGAAGAGTTTAAGTAGACCAGAGGTATGCAACTGATGTAATTTTGTGTTGAGGACTTTGAAATGCCTCCATAGTGACCCTCTCCCTTATTCACTTTGGTTTGCTATTCAGTTATGTAATGAATGTTTGTCTCCGGTTAGTTGGTCGTGTGTCATTGTTGTTGTTTATGTTGCTATTCAAGTTGTCACTCTTGACTCTCGTTGAGCTCGACTCATGATGATTAATTTTATATTCGTATCACAGTATCATGTCAAACTAACATACACACACCTGTGCATATATGTATATATATAAATAAAATATACACATACGTATTTGTATATATTACTTATTAATATATATATATATATATATATATAAAAAAAAATATATATATTATATATAATATATATAATTATATATATATATCATATATATATATATATATATATAATAAATATTATATCTATATATATATATATATATATAAAATATATATATATATAGATAAATATCTATATAATTCTATAATCATATATATATAAGATATATATATAGTGTGTTTGTAGTTGATAGATATGTTAACAAAATAAGTTGAAGCGTACTATGAAGAGTATTGACAGTAAAGTGGCAAATAGTCCCGCCAAGGATGCTGCTTGAAAAGTTAATATTATAATCTCTGCCACAGTGATGTTGCCTTTCCTCGAATTGCTTGGCACTTGGTGATGCTTCATCTTGTTAGTTGATGATTATGATGTAGGGCAGACTGTGTGCTGTTCTACGCCAAAGGACATACTTAAGCATAAATGTTTCGTATGTTAGGATAATTTTTTGAGGCTGTTTATATACTATAAATTAGAATTTAATAAGTCTTGTACCGGCGAAGTCGGAACGACTATAGTCACACTTAGATTTTCTTTGCAAATCGTCCTAGGTATAGTTGGAAGTATTTCAGTCAAACTTGGTAGGCCACCATCATCATGTGTAAATGTATATGGTGACTGATCGTCCGCGTCTGTCCGTGAGCAACTTTAATGTGGCCATAATATCAGAGCCACAGGCCTAAACGGTTAGACTTGATATCCCGCATCCGTTCTCCATTAATGAAAGCCCTTTCAGGCGACGACAAGGTCAGTTACCATATTGGTGCGTTTACAAGTTTCTCAAAATCGTCCTGGAAGAAAATTTTGGAGTAATCTGCCTCCGCAAGAATCGTAATGAAGTCGTCGTCTACATTTTGCATCGGTCGAGAAAACAGTTTTTTTTTTTTTCTTCAACAGAAGATGCTACTAGGAGTAATTTCATGAAGATATGACTTTAGGGCATCACGAAGTGTTCTGTAACTTTTTTTTTCACATAAATAAATATAATATCGGGCTCCACCTGTCCACTTGCCAACCGTCTTTTAATCATTGCAGATGTTTCCTGTCATTAAGTTGAGAATTTTAGTCATTTTATAGAACGCTATAATTAGAACGGCCTTTCACTATTTAAAATAGTTTTATTTTAAGACAGGGAACTTTCTTATCTTCCGTATCGAATTTTTTTTTCTTTCATACAACTGATCCAACGTCGACAGGTTGTTCTTAATTAATATTATATATGCCACATTCATAAAAGGAACCTCATCTATCATAATTGTTTTCATTATGTAAGCTCCTCGTTGGTCACTTATTCGTTATAAACAGGCTATACATTCATGAAGATTAGGGCGTGTTAGTTCCAAATTTAGCTTTTCTGCAAATGGCTCGCAGAGAGCCTTCGTTTACCAGTGGTCTTGGTGACCTACATTGTCCTTTATAAATTTCCTACCACTGAAAGGCTTGCAGATTTGCCTTGTGATAGCAATTGACTTTGTATGCGCTCATTTGTTAAATATTGGTTTCTGATGTTCTGTTCCACTAAGCGGCCTCGTTCCAGTATGCGTTATAAAAGTATTTGTGCTTATGTCGTTTTCACCTAAGAATTCTAGTCCTTGTCAGCTTTTGTCATGCTTAATTCTTTATGTTTCACACAGAGTTTTCCTCTCTCTCTCTCTCTCTCTCTCTCTCTCTCTCTCTCTCTCTCTCTCTCTCTCTCTCTCTCATAGCCAGCTGTCTTTAACTATGTCGGTCATTGTGATACTGAATGTCTCCTCAGTAATACCAGTCCTTTAAAATTTATAACCAGTGGTGTGAATAAACTTAAATTTTTTTCCTGAAACACCCGTCAACATTCTGTAATTGCCTCGACAGTTTTTCATTCCGTATTTTATATTTTAGCGCTCTCGTCTTCTGTTCAATTCAGTTTTTTGTCTCGTTTTTAAGCCGTGAGTCACCTGTAGTATTTTGCTTAGTGTTGGAGAGTGCGAGACAAACGGTTTCATTCAGACGCTGGCCTTTGTCAAGGTGGTTCGTCTCAGCGCCGCGGGAGCATTTATAGACCGTGAGTCTGTGTTCTAAGAATTCAAGCTCCAGCTTTATGTTTCAAGTTCTCCCATTTTCCCATCCCCGGATATCTGCGAATACAGACTGCGGGAGAAGATGGGAGACAGGGTGGTTAATCTCACCATTGCTCTACCTCTGAAAACAGCTGTTCAGATTGCTTGATGTATGCTGACGTTGATTTCGCTGTATATGGCTTCACTTGAAGTCTTGTCTTATGCAATATACTACTACAGTCTCTCCCCCCCCCCCGTTTTTTTAAACTTCCCTTGAACGTAACCGTTTGTCTTTTTTCTTTCTTTTTTGCAGGAAATTCTTTGAATATTGCCAATATTGTAGCTAGTTTTGAATTCTTAGTGCCGTGCGTTTGCTATGCATTTCTTTTTCATCTTGGAAGGTTCTATAATTTTTTTCTTCTTTATGAATTGCTGATATTCCCCGCGAGGGAAATGAATGGGTGTGGAATCATTTTGGCAGAGCCTGAATATTGGCCAGGGCAACGTCCTCCACCCCCTCATCCCCCTCCCTCGCCTGTTGCCTCATAAATAATTCTTTGCTGTCGTCGTTGTTTGCTGGGGTCGTCTGATTCAGAGGCTGTAGCTAACGTGACGTATTTTTAGAACATGTCTTTCATACTAGTTTCGCTGGGTGGAATCTTTAGCCTTTGGGCAGACGGAGGCTCAGGCGATTAGTTGTAGTTTGCATTGCACATTTATTATGATGGGAATTGTTCCTTTTCTTCTCTCTGTCTCTCCGCTATATAATATATGTATATATAGTGTATTTATATACAAACATATAATACCATTATATATATATATATATATATATATATAATACCATTAATATATATTATATATATATATATTATATATATATATATACATATATATATATATATCATACACGTATACACACACACACACACACACACACACATATATATATATATAATATATATATATATATATATATATATATGTGTGTGTGTGTGTGTGTGTGTGTGTGTGTGTATACGTGTATGATATATATATATTATATATATATAAATAAATATATGTATATTGTATGTATGTATGTATGTGTGTGTACAGTTTGTATAATGCACATATAAGAATGCAGGAACGTATATACACTTTGGTATCTTTCTACCTGTTTACAAGTACAAACACATAGTATACATAACAAAAACGAATGTGCTTGGTCTTGGCAAATCTGTGTAAACCTGATACATGCCACCGTGCTACGTCAAGTCTAGTCGAGAGTCACTGATAGGTCAATAGAATTAGTGTCTGTTTTTCGAATTTCCAATTTACCCTCCTTCCTGGCATTACCTGGTAAGCCTGCATCGTCAACTTATATTTCCTTTAAATTATCTTGAAAGAAAAGTGAGCTGATTAGATTGGTTTCCAACGTTGTAATAGGGAAGCGTTTTATTTTCGCTCAATCTTCTGCAGGAGTTTTGGAATTACTTTGAAAATGCCACTTCTCTTTGTAGCAGTATAAATGTATTTCCTTATTGATTTATATGTTTATTTAACTGTTTGAATTTTTGTTTTCCGTAAGAGAAAACTACTGTGGCGTCCTTTTCTGTCCACCCGCCCTAAGATCTAAAAAAAACTACTGAGGCTAGAGGGTAACAAATTGGTGTGTGGATCATCCACTCTCCAGTCATCATATATACCAAATTGCAGTTCTCTAGCCTCAGTAGTTTTTAGTTTATTTAAAGGTAAATTTAGCCATAATCGGACCGTGGCTGAGACTCATGGACCGCGGCTAAGAGTTTTATGGACAGTGGCAGAAAACCCGATTGCGTCGAAGAAACTTCGGCCCATTTTTTTTTCGTGCTTTTATTGTATTTGCTGTGTGTTTTTATAGGGTAGTAATCGCTCGTTGGATGACATATGGCCACATAATATTTTTTTCCGGGATTTTTTTTTCTGCTTATGTATTATTTACTGAAAAAAACATTCACGCTGATTATTTTTCGCGGGAATTTAGTTTTTCAGTGACTGAGCAAGGCAACCCCAACTTTTTTTTTTTTTTTTTTGTTTTGCGCTGATAAAGGCTAAATGTAATTTACCTTTAAGAGAGAGGGTAACTTTTATTACTCCCATTTTAAAATTTACTTTTTGTGGTCGAAAACAAAAGTAGCGTTTCATTCAAAATAAAAGCCTCAATTTCGTTCTGTCTGCAAGGAAGGATAAGAGGACACTAGGCTGGGATTTGTTATTCGTGGATTTGGTTTTATTTGGACAATTTCAGAACCAACTTGTTGCATGTCCACTGTTATGACTAAGTCGGTTTTTTTGTTTTATTGAACGTCTAAAAGTTTGTCATCAGATCTTTTGGCTCTTTTAAGCATTTGCATCTTTACTACTTCAACAGCGTCTCAGTGCATTGAAGTGACAGATAAATTTAGATGCGGTTTTCGCCGACAGTAAGTGTCATTCCCACTAATTGTGTCTTTTAAGCTAGCAGTGTAATGGTCAATGACCGATGTTGCTTAACAGACGTATAAAATGCTAAATTCTCTCTCATCTCGCCCCTTCTGTGTCTCAGGAAAAATATAAATATCATCGTCATTCCCTAAATTTATCTAGCGCCTCAGTGGTGTGGTCGGTATGGTCTTGGCCTGCCACCTCGGTGGCCGTGAGTTCGATTCTCGGGCATTCAACTAAGGGTTCAGATATGTGTATTTCTGGTGATACAAGTTCACTCTCGACGTGGTTCGGAAGTCACGTAAAGCCGTTGGTCCCGTTGCTGAATAACCACTGGTTCCGTGCAACGTTAAAACACCATACAAAAAAAAAAAAAAAAAAAAAAAAAATTATCTATCATGTAATGTGGGTGATTTTTCTTAATGGCCTGGTCTCGGAGGCTGTAAACAAAATGCACTCCTTAAGTTTGGTGCATGGGACATGGGAAATTTGTTCAAACTCCACGGTATTCATTAATTCTTGGGGAATGGATGTCTCTTCATCCCTACTAGAGTTTGATGGTAATTCTTAAAAAAAGAACCCACATTTATTACGTGGACTTCAAAGCTGTCATTTTTCTGTTGAATTTATTGACAGTCAAAGTTACAAACTATTTTTTTCAGACATAAGTTGACCTCATTTCTTTATCATTCATCTGATGGAACGAGGATATAGTTCTAGAGGTAAATCCATTAAATAATAATGATAATGATCGTTAAATTATATATAATAGAAAGAGTATATACGTGTATAATAATAGAAAGTGTACATACTTATATATATATATATATATATATATATATATATATATATATATATATATCTACACACGTATATACACTTTTTATTATATGGAAGTTAACGATCATTATTATCATTACTTAATGGATTTACCTCAAGAACTACTATATCCTCGTTCCATCAAATGAATGATACAGAAATGAGATCAACTAATGTTTGAAAGAATAGTTTGTATCTTTGACTGTTAATAAATTTAACAGAAAAATGACAGCTTTGAAGTCCTAGTAATAATATTTTTTATTTTTTAAATTTTTTTTTAAAGAATTACCATCAAATTCTAGTAGGGATGATGAGATATCGACTTCCCAAGAAATAATGAATACCGTGGAGTATTATATGTGTGTGTGTGATATAGAAGGCCTTTTACATTAGAAACAATTCATACGTTCGAGAAAAAATAGCTTACTTAACGGATACAATGAAGGGGAACTGAATATAAAAAAATAATATAGCAACGATTGCACGTATGCAACTTTCAGTCGAGATAAACGTTTCATGATTGGGATCGCCAGTCGTGTGTGTGTCTGTCTGTGTGGGTGTGTGGAGGTGACGAGGACCTCACGAGTCTTTAACTCCCAAAGACACGAGAGAGATTGACAAAGCGGCAGAGTCACGATCATCGTCTTCGTCTGTCGCCTCTGTGAATGCGAGTCCGTGTTGAACGTGACGTCAGGTTTGAATTCCCTGCCGGAATGGATGCTCTGCTTTTGTTAGGAGCGGGTAAGCATACGGTGCATAAATGAGCAGTTTGGTTACTTCTTCCTTTTGTGTATATTATATATATATATATATATATATATATATAGAGAGAGAGAGAGAGAGAGAGAGAGAGAGAGAGAGAGAGAGAGAGAGAGAGAGAGAGAGAGAGAGAGCTTATCAAGTAGTCACAATTATCCGCTTTTTGGGATTAAGTAAATGTTTAGACCATTTTTCCATCTTTTTATAATATTTTATCTGGTTTATATTGTTACGGGTATCAAGTAAACCGAATCATAATTTTTACAATATTTTCTTTTTTATTTAAAATTATGATTTCACAAACTGAATACATCAGACAGTACGTAGCCTTGAGTTTCCCTGTTATATACCCTTGAGAATGTTCTTGTGGCACTGGAATGTGAGACAACGGTTCTCTGAAGTTTCACGAAGTTTTACTTGTGTCCTTCGCTCTGATACCTTTTGATTTTTTGCCTCGTATTTGGTTGCGTAATCGCTGGTGATGTATTTTGCCGTCATATCTAGTGATATGCTCATTTATTTTTCGATGATGCTGGCGGTGTTTAGAGGTGCGGTTTTTGTGTATATACATGTACACACACGCACACACACATACATACATACATACAATGTATGAATGTGTGCCTGTAAGACCATAGGTCTTTTTCCTCCTTTGGAGATGGTTGGGCTAGAACGGTATAACCTGGTTTTCACACCAAGTCTTTTGTGGAGGGATGAGGTTGCTAGCTCCGTGTTTTTTTTTTTTTTCCCTGGCTACGGTAGCCTTAGAGCGAATTCAGTTCCTGGAATCACGAGTCTTAGTACTACTCATTTTAGCCGACATGGAATCCACAGACAGCCCTCCCCCCAAAAAATAAAAATATTATTTTTTGTTTTTTTATATGAAATTCCAGCCTTATCCGGAAACTTACCTAGGCTGCTAGGCATGCGTGAATACTTCTCTTTAATAGGATTGGGAATTGGTGTTAAATTATTGGCTCTCATTGTTCACTTTTCGTCACTTTGTACATTACTACAAAATATATGGGATAATAACGTTATATAAACAAGCAGTTGGGATATACTATGCTATCTGGGTGTTTTCACCGTATGCAATATGCCTATGTAGGTATTGTACTTTTACACGAGAGATAGAAGAGAAATTGTATTATTGTAATATTGCTGCAATGAATTACATCTGTAAATCTTGGGTGTAACAGATGAACTTTAGCCTCCTACGGGAAAATGGGAGGACACGCATTCTCTCTCTCTCTCCCTCTCCCTCCATTGTTTCCTGCGAAACCTCTGATATTGTGCATTGTTCCGAGATGTCAGCAGAGCATTTGTTTAACGGTCTCTTTTGTGTCATTCGTAAAATTCATTCGTCTCGCGGTCTCGGGCTTTGCAGAGT
>NC_087202.1:42171606-42196606 GCF_015104395.2 Macrobrachium nipponense | reverse complement strand
GGACTCCAGTCCTTTAGATGCATTATGTATATGTGTATGTTGCCTATAAGTTAGTGAGTGAGTGTATTTGTTGAGGGAAGCCGGAGGCATGGCATGGAGAGGGCGAACGGGGAGGTCACGTGGGAGGTAGAGCTGCTGAAGTGAAAAGGAGACCACCGGACCCGGGGTCAACGGTAGCTCGGGTGAGGTCATTCGCGCTACGCGTTGCTGATCATAACTGTGTTCGGTGGTGGAGGTGGTTAGGTGGGCAGTGGTGCGTTTGGAAAGTAGTTATAGAGATGCGCTATCTTCGCTGTTAGTAATTGCTGGGGTGCCTAAGGGGTAAATGTCTGCGACTACCCTCTGGCCTAATGATTCCGCTTCTTCGTTCTCCGGAGTTTCTGGGTGGACAAGATTCCATAGAGGATGGAGGTAGTCATTTGACTCTCGTTGTGGTTCTGGAGTCAGCGGGAGATTCTCTTTGTGTTGTCTTTTTTATTAAATGATATCTAAAACAGGTGGTTGGGTTATTTTCGTTTTATAGATATTGTTTTATGGCATGCAAGGTCGCTGCGATCTTCAGTTTTTTAGGTCAGAATGGTGGAGAGGGATTTCTCTCGCTCTCTAAAGACATTTAAAAGTTCCTTTTGAAGTTACTATGCTAATAATGATTTTGCATTGCTAATGATTGCCAGATGGATTCAGCATTTGTTTTTATTTATTTGCATTGGTATATGATGTCAGATTTAATCTATGTAAATTATAGTTTATAAACTTCGCTGTATAATTGGTGTGTAATATGTGGTATTAATTCCAAATTTACATAATTTAGGACAAATAATACACAGTTGTGTGAAAAATGGTAGACTGGGTGAGAGGTACGAGTAGTTTTAGAAAAAATATATTTTGAAATTGTATTTTGTATATTTCTTTATCATCATTTTGTTAATGTGTATTTCCTCGAATGTTAAGTTTGTAGCGCAAGGAAACTTTTCTTTGCAAATACAGGAGAAGGTTTTCTATGGAAACTTTGCAATGCATTCTGTGGCATCGTTATGTTTTTAACTGACTTTTGGAAACCATTCGTGTAGATAACTTTACTGTTTTGTAAATTGATAATTTATTCTTGTACCATGCCTGCACGTTGTATGCAATTCACTTGTCCATTCCATGATTTCAGGCCAAAATTAATTATTTTACCAAAGCTTGGCACACACAGACACACACACACCATATATATATATTAATATATAT
Source organism: Macrobrachium nipponense (assembly GCF_015104395.2). Taxonomy (NCBI): domain Eukaryota; kingdom Metazoa; phylum Arthropoda; class Malacostraca; order Decapoda; family Palaemonidae; genus Macrobrachium; species Macrobrachium nipponense. Next base: position 42,195,373 of record NC_087202.1, on the reverse strand, counting down.
ATATATATATATATTATACTATATATATGTATATATTACGTATATATAGTATATATATATTATATATATATAATGTGTATATATATATATATATTTATATATATATATATATATATATATATATATATATATAGAGAGAGAGAGAGAGAGAGAGAGAGAGAGAGAGAGAGAGAGATCGGGACGACACAAACTCGAAATCAGTGATGAGGGAAGCAAAAGCTCCATGACAGAGACTCTCCCATTGAAAAGGCTGCCATGTGCCACAGCAGGATGTGCAGAATACAAGACCTGCATAGTAATGATCCATTTCACGCGGGCAGAGGGCCCCAGGGTAGGTAAAAGACAAACCGACCCTGTGTCACTAAATCCTGCTAACGAGAATAGCTCGTGTCACTCAAGTAACGCCTTTTTTTTTTTTTTTTTTTTTTTTTTTTTTTTTCTTTTTTTTTTTTTTTTTTTTTGCGATCATCTCCTTTAGGAATTTCATCGGCGCTGGGGCTTTTTATAGGTTTAAATTTTTTTTTTTTTTTTTTTTCAGTTTGACGATTGTAAGTCTTGACGCTAAGTGCTTCACCCTGCTGTCATGCGAGAAGCCGCTGAGCCCCACTCCCATTGCTTAAAAGCTTTTTGTTGTCGGATGCACTTACGTTTCGGAGAGTGTTTTATACATTGGATTAAAGGGGTTTTTCATTTGAGTTTACACTGTCTTTAGCTGGGAAGCCGATGATTTGTAGCTGCTTGCTTATTGTCACGTGGGTCCTGTTAAGAGTGATGGTTATTAAAATTATTATTATTAGTTCGTTTCGTATTACTATTAAAATTAGTTGAGCAAACTGATTTTCTATGGTTGTATTATTTAAAGTTGGTTTTATTGAAGTATTATATATATATATATATATATATATATATATATATATATTATATAATCCATATAATCATCAGTAGGGTTACCGAAACTCAGAAGATCAATAAGAGTTTATTATGAAATTATGAAACGTTTCGTAGCATCCTGACACATCATCAGTCTGTAATATGAAAATAATTCACATTTGTAAAATATAGAATTAAAGTTTACTTACTAATTTAAAAAGGAATATTTTGGTAAAAATATATTTCATCTGTAAAGGTGTTTCATTTAACTTCATGAAACGAATCGGTCGGTAATTTGTTTTCCTAGTGGCTTTTTCTAATTTCATTTAGGGTTTTTGTGCTAAGATGTCGGTACTTAACGTAATCGCATATTCTTATAGTAAACGTTTTTGCGAATTCATGGTCGGCGCTCATTTACGCGAACCATACCGCAATCGCGTGGCATTCAGTAGACAGGGAACCATTAAATAAGAAAATGGAGATACGAGCTGTCATGAGGGCAGTTTAAAACTTATTCACCGATAAGAATTGATGATAGTTGTCTACTTCGGTAATCTTATCTCTCCTTTATCACGCACTCGCTCGTGGTCGTGTCCGTGACCAGTAACGCCGAGTCGTCTTGTGGTGAAGGTGTCCCCGCGCAGCCGTCTTCTGCAAACTGTCGTCCGGGTTGGTTTAAAAGTGACCTCTGTGGCTTAATGGCATTTCTATGCGGTGCAGTTCGTTTGGGACAAGGAACCCTTTGGGAGAGGGCCGACTGATGAGTGTGGAGTTCGAATCAATTGATGACAAAATGTATACTCCTGCTTGTCACCTTGAATCGCAGCAATCTTGTGCATCTTCAGACGTCATGGCAGACAGCACGACCGATGCCATGACCGTGTGATAGCTCAACTCGTTTTGTGATACCGTTTTATATATCGGTGTACATATCATTCGTAGGAAATATGGAGTACTGGCAAGGTCTTGATATTCCACCTGATTATGGACAACATCACTATGGGTATCCATACCCTGTTTATCTTCAAGATGATCCATATGGATACCTTAGTTATATATCGGTAAGATGTAACGAATTAATAGTATATTTTAATTTGGGACTAAAGCACGATCTTGGAGACTGGCTATGCTTTTATCTGCTGTGTAAGTGGCCCTCGGCGCCTTGTTATCAGTGATAATAAGAGATTAAAACCATGCGGTTCTTGCTTTATTTTCTCGGGAACTGTGGTGTTCAGGTTGTGTGTCGGTGACAGTATGTTGTTAGGGGATTTTCCTGATCAATTTCTTAGGGTTATTTATTTAATTTAAAAGGGATTTCTATTATATTCATTTTGGTTCTATTATATTCATTTTGGCATTCTTTTCGATGGCCCTTTCACATTTTAAAACAATGTGATCATTTTCCATTCTAGACAGGATTTTTTGTGTGAAAAATTGTTATTACTTATAAGTATTTCAGCTTTCCTGTATTTTCCTTTGGTAGTCTTTATACGCGACGTTCGTATAATTTGGTTGTTCGAGAAAATGTAGCAGAAGAAGACTTTTTAAAGTTTATTACAATTTGTGTCTTCCTGTAATCTGTAGTTTTTATTGTATCTTCCGTGTATATCTCTATGTGACATCAGGCTGTATATTTCTATATGGCCTTGGGGTGAAAAAAATATCATTATTATTGTTTTTTTTATTATTATTTATCATTCTTATTTCATTTGTAGTGGTAATTATTTAATATGGTGTATAATTACGCGGAAATGTACGGCACAGTTCAAGTATGTCTGTATGTGAAAGACGCCCAGAGATCAGTATGATAAATACTGTATATAATACTCTTTTGAAGAGTATTATTGAACTAAAAATTTACTTATGAATTTCTGTATGTTTATTTTGGAAAAGATAACTGTGTGGAGAGTCGGCGTAAGCCAAACATTCGTGACACACGGGACAGTCCGTCTCTCTTCGCCCAGGTGTGCCAGTCAATTAGACTTTTCCACCTGGCTCAGGTTAGGCTTAACTTCCGTCATAGATTCGCTCACGTCATCGAAGTTATTTTCTGATACTGAAACGGATCGCTATCCAGATGTATCAGTGTGGAATAGACTGATAATGTTTAGTTGTGGATTGCTAATTAATTGTTTTATCTTCTATTGCAATTGTTTGTCAACTACAGAGGAAGACATTTCTATCGGTTATAGGTTATAATTTTACTTTTCATTTTGTCCCAATAAGTTCTGGTGTTGTCGACGTATATGCTGCTAGGTGTAACGATAAGCTTCTTCTTTTGAATTACATTTATTGGTAATTGGTTGTGGGAGGGCATTGTCACAGATATTGTGGCCTGAAGAGGAGGGAGCGGGCGCTGGGAAATCTCAAACCCATGTTCTCATTTTCTGCTCCCCTGACTCCGGCCTTCGGCTTTCTCTTGCTGGGGAATGAGGGAGATGAAAATGGTGGGAATGTTTATTAAGAAGGAAGGAAAATAAAGAAAACCTTGAGTTGAACGTTAAGGTAAAGGTTCAGAAATAGTAGGAATGTATAGGTGAGAAAAACCAAGGCTGTGTGATTTATTTTATCTGCAGAATTGTCCGAATTTATGCTTATACATCATTGCGTGTTTCCTTTGTTACTCTTGTTTCAAGCACTTTCATTGTTTACTTTTTTACTGTAAATAAATAAGAGAAATTCGAAAGGTATAGGACATATCTGAAGGTTTTCTACCGTCTTAGATTTATTCACCTAATATTTTTACCGTAATATTGAAGAAATGGTTTTGTGTTAATATCTTGGCCTACTAACGTATGCATTTACATAGATTCACAGTCACATAATACGCTCACGCTTAATTTCTGTAGTGAAGTGTAATTACGTATTATTCATGTTCGCAATTGCTTCAGCACTTTTATTTTAGTACCTGAAGCCCTAAAGCGATGACCTCGCATAACTGCTTGTCAAATATGCTACAAAGAGAGAGAATTAAAATAATTGAATTTTTTTTGTTTTACTTTATATGGATGAGATTTTTTTATTAGTCAAATGCCCCCCTGCAAACAAACCCTTCGTCCCCTTTCTCTCTTTTCGACGTCTGTATTAGAAGCCCCTATATTACTATTCAAGGGAATTACTTTGTATATGACATTGTCATGAAGGTTACCTGTGAAATGACCCCTTTTCTAGAATGATGATTTTGAAATTGCCAGCGGTGACTATTCTCCTGCCCAAATCTCTCTCTCTCTCTCTCTCTCTCTCTCTCTCTCTCTCTCTCTCTCTCTCTCTCTCTCTTTCTTCACAGATCCGTTAATGTTCTCATAATCCAGTAATTATCTTTCTCAGTTATTGCATGGTGTGGCCCACTACAAATTGATTAAAGGAACAGCGAAGCGACGTCTTGAGATTCCCGTCTAGATGTCATAGAACGCTGTGTTGTTCATTAAGCTCTTAAGTATTTGTACACTGGTCGCATTTAGGAAGACGTAACATGCATTTGGCATACTCAGCTGGGTCTCCTGTCACTTTAGTTGGCACAACGTCCTTTGGCATTTCAGATTTCAAATTAGTTTAAGTTAATTTTTTCATTTATTGGCGTGGGCGCAGAATTCATTTACCTTTCTCTCATCTTAATTGCGTTTTGTTTCTTTCGTTTATCTCGTTTACATTGTTTGTTATGTATTTGTTTACGGTGTCACGAAAATATTGTAGGGCATAAACGGTTACATTTATATTACATAGAAGAGTTTGCGATGTATAACATGCAAAAACATAAATAAGCTAATTTATGTGTTATTCATTATTTTACTCCTGTGTGATTATTGATAATTCAATAACGCCTACGCTCCCAGTATATTGTCTATCTGCTAATGCTTAAGTTTGTTAATTAAAATAAATATTTTTAAATTAAAGTCTTCAGCTTTCATATATATCATCCATGGATAATGGTGACGCAAGTATAAACTCAGCCGTGACCATAATTAAACTATGAGATAACGATTTCATATTTAATACGGATGCTGTATTAATGAAGCCGATGTAAGGAGTAAGACCAAGGTCATGTTAGAGGCCAAAGGTCAGGTAGAAATTTAATTTTAACCTAAATTTTTTTAATTGACGTAGACTGAGGACAAGGTTATATTTGAAGGGAAAAATCAAATAGGAATTTAACCGTGACCATAACTTTGAATTACATCGAAGAGATTATATATTTGGGATGTATTCTCTATTAAAGAAGCCAAGTTAATGTGCTGAGGTTAAGGTTCGATTAACAATTGCCGTAGGCGTTGTGTTTTGCAAAATATTTCGTCGCTCGTTTGGGGGCCTTGTTTGGGTCGTGCAACGCTCAGTTCATGTTTTTATTGTGAAAATCATTTAGAAAGGGGAGTGAGGCTAGATGGAAAGCTGTATCTTAAATGTCCCACCCCCATAATGAAGGAAAAGGTATATGTTGTGAAAATTTTCTTTACTTAAATTTTCTTTTTCCAATTGCGAAAGTGTTTCTTGAGTATGCAAGGATGATTTGCCTTTCTAGCATTTCCCTTTATTGCCGCGTTAGTGTGAGTAGAACAGTGGTAAGGAAACCTTTCTGACCCGAATTCTGGTACAGTTTTAACGCTCGTCCTCATTTTGAATAGGAAGTAGAGCTCTTCCCGTGTTTGTTTGTGTATGCGAATTCATCTCTCTCCTTCCGCTTGTGGGTGATCTCTCCGACCCGTTCGTCCCACGGGGAAATCCCCAAGTGGTATAGTTCTTTGGCTTATGCCAACTGATTCCCAGAATGACTTTATTACTATTATTGTTGTACTGTTTTTTATATATATATCTCTCTCTCCGGCTCCCGGTTTTATAATATAAGTCCCTGGTGCTTATCATGTCCACAACGTTTACAGGATAATATTAGATAGTCCTCTTGGTTTTCAACACATGACAGATGCTGAAGATATTGGCACGCTGAACAGAGAGAGAGAGAGAGAGAGAGAGAGAGAGAGAGAGAGAGAGAGAGAGAGATCATTAATGCCAACTCGTACAGTTCATGGTGGCTCAAAGATTAATTTTAATAACTTATTTGATTAGGCAGAGTTTGGTCTCACAGATAAGAACGAGGGTTTAACGTACAGTTCAGCTGGATTTTCTCGTAAGGCTTTGATCTGTGTGTGTGCTTTAGCGTGTGTGTGAGCAATTTATTACGTGAATATTTTTTTTCTGCAAATTTAATAAAAAAAATTTTATTCTGACGGCTTTAAAGTGGCTCCGTAAGAGGGAATTTTTCTTTGCTTTGTCATTATTAACTCTCTCTCTCTCTCTCTCTCTCTCTCTCTCTCTCTCTCTCTCTCTCTCCTCTCTCTCTCTCTCTCTGCATCTAGACATACATATCGAACCTTGGCCCGCCACTCAGTGAGGTTATCACCACTGCACTGCATTTTACGTATATCCCATAGACTTTTGGCGTCTTTGCATTGTTTAACCATGTGATGTCCCTCCTTACGCCACCAGCTATAATCCCCACAAACATTTTCATACTTACTCTTACCCGTTGCGTTCTTGCGTCAGCATTTCGTCCTCTCGTCCATTCCATTTTCATGAAATCTTCATAAATACTCACTCACTCACTCAGTCCAGAAAGACATTGACTCTGGACATCATCATTTCATTTTTAGTTTACTGTAAAAGAAAACTATTGAGATGGCTTTGTCTGTCCGCCATCAATCTTAAAATCTACTGAGGCTAGAGGGCTGCAAATTAGTATATAGATCATTCACCCTCCAATCGTCAAACATACCAAATAGTAACCCGCTATCCTCTGTAGTTTTTATTTATTTAAGATTAGAGTGCGTTTGACAACGCTATAGAACAGGCCACCACGGACCATGGCTGAAAGTTTAATGGTCCGCGGCTCATACAACATCATATACTGTGCAGAAAACTCGATAGCGCCGAAGAAGCTTGACGCATTTTTATAAGTTATCTTTTATTATGAAGTCCAGTTTTCTTTCTACATTACTTCCCTGTGTAACAACTTAGGATATTTAGTTCTTGCTCACCCTCGTCCTTCTTTGTTTTACTTTGTCTCGTCGATGACCTATGATGCTGTGACGCCAGTTGGATAAACCAGTGACAGCGAATATCATTACTGGCTTAATTTTTCATTCTCTCATTCATATATATATATTATATATATATATATTATATATATATATATATATATCTATAATTATATATATATATATATATAATATTAGTATACATATACTACATATATATTATATATAATATATATTATTTATATAATTATATATAGCTAATTATTATATATATATTATATATATACACATATTTTTATATACATATATAATTTATAATATATTATCAATATAGATATTATATAATTATTATAATAAGTATATATTATATATATATATTTAGAAGTCTTTGGGGATACTGCCCCATAGCCACTGGTTTGGTCATCTGTCATGAGAGATTTTTCTGGATGAAGACCTAATCTTTTCCATCCTCCGATGAAGAGTTACTAACCTCAGTGACTGGCTCACGTGCAGACGCGCGAGCGCACCCACACCACGCACGCACGTACCTAGTCATATGAGGTACGTGAAGTTTTAATGTTCATTTAACATTCATACTATGTTTACAGCTGTATTTGGCACAGCCAAGCTTTGCTTACTCAGTAGCGTGACGTAACACTTGATTTTTGAAGTGATTAACAACTCTGACTGTACCTGGCATTTTCATCCCGTAGACTTGATTAAGTTGTGGTTCGCCTTCCCTTGGCTTTTCGGGCAGTCACAACAAAGGGCATTGCCAACGTGCGTTAATTGAATGTCAGAAATTTATTTGGTAAATTTCTACACGAATGAATGAAGAGAAAGTGTTGTGTATATATTTTCACTCAAATATTGCGTTTATATCTGTACGTCTATATGGTTAAAAAGATGTTCTATTTTGGGCTGTTGCTTTTAAGAAATTTATTGTTTGTAAATTTTAAATATTGCCCTAGCCTACGTATACGCCATATACACATGTATAATGCTGACTGATTTTCATCCAGAAATGCTTTTGGTAAGCAGATTGTTCAACAAATGATAGTCTATGCTAAGTAATAAGTTGCTTTGCTTAGCATTTTACTTTTAACGTATGTTCTGTTTCACTAAAGTTAAACTGGTTCATCCTCTGAATATTTCTGTTTAGGGCTTTGTAGGAAGATTGGTTTTAAAATAGGTAAATTTAGGTGTATATAAATATGCCTTGGAATAAGACAGTAATTGTTTTATTAATGATTTTCTGTACATAATCTGGCATTGCATCTGGTGATATCGTAGATATTATTATTGTTGTTATTATTTATTATTATTATTATTATTATTATTATTTATTATTATTATTATTATTTTATTTATATTATTATTGTTGTTATTATTTTTATTATTATTATTATTATTATTATTATTATTATTATTATTATTCTTGTGTTTTTTTCTGTAAAAATTAACCTTACTTCAAAAAATCATTTTCTTACCCAGAGTATGAACATCGGCCAGTTATATATGAGCAAATATCAGCCCTGATGAGAAGAAATAATAAGAAGAATTGAAAAGACCATATATAAAATCAGTTCAACTGACGCTGCCATTTTCTTTAACAAGACATATCATTATTATTGTTATTATTATTATGATAGAAATGCGAGAAGCAACAGTGCTCATGTTCGTAAGCAAATTAATGTATTATTACATGCACTCGACTAGCCCATCTCTTGCACCTGGAAACGCAGTGGTATGTGCTGTGACCTTTGCTAGTTTAAACTGCGTAATGTCAGAATTAATATTTAACTTTGCCTTTGTACAAACACGTCTTCGTTATTCAACGATATCTGCTGCGGAATTTGACTTCGTCAGAAATTCCTCTCAACTGACGTGAATCTACACCGGCTTTACTTCAGTGCTTTTGTACTCTATCGAAATTGCTTTGGATTTTGCCATTGCGTTTCACTTATTATTAAAGTACATTAAGTAGTACTGAGTTTTCTAATATCTGATGTATTGTGATGGTTAGGTTTGAAGTTCGTGATGCGTCGACTATGCTGACACAAGAAGAATAGTTAACTATCAACGATTATAACAGTTGTAAAAAACACAATTATTGCGACAAACATTGCTTTCAATAAGGACAACAATTATTTAGACTTTTGAGTCGTAAATTAGATTTTTTCCTTATGTATATAACAGCGTTCAGCAAGGTGAAAACTACTGATATATAGGTGCAGACTTGCCGTGACATTTGCTCTTTTGTGATGTCCGTTCATTATACCCTACAGTTCCTTTACAGTCATCTCTCGGTCACAAGACTGATGATCTCGACTTTCTCTTACCTGCCTGTGATTCATTCATTCAGGCAAGTCACTTTAGCCCCCCTCGCCCCCGCTCGCCCAAGCTATCGTTGGGTGTGTTTGTCTTTGCAACGGTTCGGTAACCATGTGCTGGGCTGGGAGTCCGGAAAATTTCTCTCTCTCTCTTCTCTCTCTCTCGTTAGCTAATCTTTGAAAATGAAACATATATATATATATATATATATATATATATATATATATATATATATATATATATATATATATATATTATGCTTCATTTTCTAAGATTAGCTATGTAAAAATACGTATTGAAAAACTGATACTGAAATATAGTACCTGGTTATTCATGTTGTCTGATAAATGAAAATACGTAATAAAACATTTTTGATTGAAAATGAACAATTAAATAATGCTCGGAAGTTTTTTCGGCGAAATCAAGTTTTCTGAATAGCGTATAATCAAGACCATCGAAAATAGATCTATCTTTTGGTGGCGTCGGTAAAATGTTGTATGAGCCGGGGTTCATGAAAATAACCACGGTCCGGTGGTGGCCTGTCCTATATCGTTGCCAGACGCACGATTATGGTTAACTATAACCTTAAATAAAAAAAAAAAAACTACTGAGGCTAGATGGCTGCAAATTGGTATGTTTCATGATTGGAGGATGGATGACCAACATACCAATTTGCAGCCCTCTAGCCTCAGTAGTTTTTAAGATCTGAGGGCGGACAGAAGAAGTACGGACGGAGAGACAAAGCCGTCACAGTAGGTTTCTTCCACAGAAAACTAAAAGTAGTCATCAGTATTTTTGTCATTCAAAAACTCCGTGCAGCAGAAAAACGGAACACGCTAAAAACTCACCGGTGACAACAGCAAATTATGGCATCAACTTTGTCGGCATGGATGCCCTCTCGCTCACTTTAGATGCCCTTTGGGGGCCATAACAGAATTCTGGGCTCAAGTGCTGGTTGTAACGCCCATCATTTGGGCAGCAGACTAGGTTGGTCAACGTTCCGCTTGACAAAATCCCGGATAGCATCTTGTGTGGATAACACCTTTCTGCCGTGCAACTCCGTGTTGCTGATAGCGTCAGTCGTGTTTCCAGATTAAGGTGGAGATACCGTTACGAATTTAACTCTTGTTTTTTTCTTTTTTCATCTTCAATATTGTGGGTGGATAGTTGCGCTTTCTTTCGGATTTTTTATTCCCAGCCAGTTAAGTTTTTTTTTTATTTTTTTTTTATTTTGCTCACAATTTTTGGCAAACTTATATTTTGGTAATTGCCGTCAATACAGATTGATTAACTGACTGACTGCAAATGTCAACGTCCATTGCAACAACTGGGCATCCTTACTGCGGATGTTAGAATGTTTTCAGTTTAAAACGTTTTTTTTTATCGTTATTGCTAATATTTGTTTTATTTGTTTCTTTGTAGTTTTCTAGTTGAACTTCTCTTGTAGTTTTCTTGGAAGGATAAAAGTTTATCTTTGTTGAACAGAAAGTTCGTCCTACCTTGACTCGTGAGATTGATTTCATTCTGAATCAAGGTTATTGTCAGGGGAAGTGAGTTGAGTTTTTACTTAAAATTTTGAAGAAAGAAGTCTCCATTACCCTAATCTTGATGTTTGGTCAACTTGAGTATCAAATGTCATTTTTTCTGCTTGATGAGGCATTTGAAAACTGAACACAGTGAGCGAATGTAAATTTATTATTACTATTATTTATTATGGACACCAAAATTTGTTGTACTGGTATAGTAATGGTTTGTTGAAGGAAAAAGTGAATTTCATATGAAAAAATTACATTTTTTGAATGAATCAATAACGATCTGCCATTCTGTTATACAAAATGAGTACCCCAAAGTCCTTTGGTCTTTATGATAAGGTAGTACAGCATTATGAAAAGACGAATTTTGCTCGTTGTGTCAGTTGCATAGCAGGCGCACTTTCTCTTAATGGAATGAAGCTTTTATATGCATGGAAGACATTAGAACTGTTTTTAGTCTTATGTGTAAAATGTGGGCATATTAAGAAATCATTTTTATTTGTGGGATTTTCTCAGTACAAGCATTTTTATGATGAAGTAGGAAAATGTTAATTATTATTACTAATTAGTAGTATGACTAGTTGTTGTTGGTGATAAATTATTATTAGCTTTAGCTATTTTTGCAGATTGTTCCATCCATCCATCGCCTGCTTTGCAGGTGCCGGCATCACGCACTCAGCCTCTTGTCAGTTTGAGGTCAGTAGGTCATTGCCTTTGAAAAGGACTGCGTGTTTGAAGCTCGACCACTTACTGACTCTCGAATTAAAAGGGCTGATGTCAAGAGTATTGGCTGTCGCTTTGAAGAGGATCGATAAAAGAAAAAAAAAAAAACTCAAAAGAAGAAATCATGAATGAATGTTGACAGTGACACATTTTCCCCTTTGTAGTTCTACTCTCTCGCTTGCATCTTTATTGGTTAACAATTTAGGAAATTTATTTTTTACTCTATAAAATATGATCTCACTCGAAAAATCATTTAGGTTCCTTTCAGTAGTTATGTAGGTCATTCGACTTATTAAAGAAAAAAAATCGAGATTATAATGGAGCGATGTCTAGAATTTTTGCCGTACTGGATTTTTGTCGCTAGTAATCGTTTTTCTGCTAAAGTAACTTCTACTTTAGTGTCGCAGGTTTGATTATGTCTTTAGAGTGATCCTGAAGACGATGTTTTCTGTGATTTTAATATCATTAACTATGTGCCACAAATATCCGCAATTATATAGTAAAGTAATTTCTATGTTAGCGTAAACAAAAAAAAATTACCACTGGTGAAGAACACCTCGAAAGTCTCTGTTTTTATTTTACATAGTGATATATAGATTTTTTATTTTATGTAGTTAATATGTAGTTGTGGATTTTTATGACACAGATTGTTCTTCACGAGATTGTGAATTTTTAGCACTAATAACTTTTATGAACTGTTTACAGCAATCTCTCTCTCTCTCTCTCTCTCTCTCTCTCTCTCTCTCTCTCTCTCTCTCTCTCTCTCTAACCTTAGTAGGTATATGAATTTTACAGCCAGTACAGTGAATAACGTTGAGAAGTTTCTCTCTCTCTCTCTCTCTCTGCTCTTAAGTCGTACCTTAACGAGTTTTAGTTATCTCCGGGTTATCGTTCTAGCATTTCCGCTGAGCGGCCCTCATATGGAATCGTTCATTTTTATTAGCTGTAAATTTTAGATCAAGTGTTTTAAAAGTGAACTTAGTTCAGCATCCGGCTGGTTTATGATAATGCACTTCGTACCCACCTTTGGATTTTGTATGCTTATGGTATGTGAGTGTTTGTACGTATATTATGTACACGCGCGCAAGTATCGCTGTCCATAATGAACTACTTGTGAGTACGAGCATTAGCCTCATCATAGCGATATGGCTAGTCATGGCACATTTAGCTCAGTAGCAACAGAATCTTTTGCCGTGTTAGTAACAGCTACAAATAAATCGAATGTTCTCGAGGTGAGTCCTTGAAGAATAACGATCAAACAGACGTGTATCTTTATTTATTTGTTTATTTATTTGTGTTTATGTATCTGTATATTCTTACTCGTTAGTATCGTTTGCAAAGCCCGTTTGTGGGAAATAGCTAGATTGGTCATAGCTTTGCGAGTCTATAAATAAAACCATTTCATAAATGAGCCATATATTATTGTACATAATATAGTATCATTATTATTCATAAGATTCTGGGATTTTTATGAAACAATCCAGATGGTCATAAAATACAGCCAGCAAACTTTCATGAAGCATAATTAATTATAATGATAATGATTTCTTATACAACGAAGTACGTGAGTGCATTGTAGATGTTCGTTTTTATTCGTTTTCTGTTAAAGAAAACTACTGAGGTGGCTACTTGTCTGGCCGTCAGCACTTTTTCTGTCCGCCCTCAGATTTCAGAAACTGAAGTTAGAGGGCTGCAAAGTGGTATATTGATCATCCACTTTCCAATAACCAAAGATACTAAATTGTAGCACTTTAGCCTCAGTAGTTTTTTTTTTATTCTAATTAAGGTTAATGTTAGCCTTGATCGTGCGTCAGACAATGCTGTAGGACAGGCCACAGCGGGGCCGTAGCTGAAAGATTTATGGGCCGCGGCTCATACATTAGGCTATTATACGGTGTAAAGAAAACTCGTTTGAACCGCAGAAACTTTGGTACAGTTTTTACTTGTTCTGATTGTGACCGAAATCATCGAACACCTGCAAACATAATTTCTCGTCGTTATCTTTGCCCTGCTTTTGATTAATCTTCTGAGAAGCAAAATGGAAATGCTCCGTCGATCATTTGATTGACAGATATTGACACCTGTCAAAGATTAAAATCTCAAGCGAGCATGACCAAAATTTTGGGTTGTGAGTAGCTGGCCTATTATTTATTTAAATTATTTCGTGTGAATGCTTTGTAATCTGCTACTTTTAGAATGTATTTTTATATAGTGTTTTTGCGTGTTAATGCACATTATAATGATAGTTAATTTTGGTGGCTTCCGTGGTGAGCTGAACATTTTTTCGCGCAGCTGATGCAACGGAGTATTTGGACGCTTAACTCGTTTTTTTTTTTCTCCCTCTTGTCCTGTAAAGATAAAAGCTATTGTCTTCCAATCTTGGACCATTGCCATCTCAAAAGCGTTAGTGTTTGGACTGTAATCGAAGGTGGATTCAAATGGACAACTTGTCTAAAGAACAATACTACGTAAAGTGTTCTGTATTGCGAAGTCTACAGAATTTTTATTATGTAGTGCCCGACCTTACGCCTCCCAGTTGAAATTGAAAAGCTTGAAGTTTAATGTTAATAAATTCAGTTTTAATTTTTTTATTTTTTTTTATTTTGTAAGAGAACGAAGGGAATGAAGTGGAAACGTGAGGAAGAAAAGTATTTCTACAGTTTTCAGTTTGTTTTAAAACTTATCATTTATAAGGTTGGTTAAAGATTTATTGTTTGTGATGATTAATTGTCCACAATTAATCCTTGGTTCTTTTTGGCCACATTGTCAAGTTGATTCTCTCTCTCTCTCTCTCTCTCTCTCTCTCTCTCTCTCTCTCTCTCTCTCTCTCTATATATAATATATATATATATATATATATATATATATATATATATATATATATATATATATATATATATATATATATTCTCAGTCATTCAATAACAGCGTTTTCCCTGTTTACAGATTTGTATCAGTGACTACACTGATGTTAGTTCACGATATTAATACACTTAAAACATCTAAAAGGAACATCAAGTGCGAACGTACATATATATTATATATATATATATATTATATATTATATATATATATATATATCTTATATAGATTTAATATTAATAATAATAATATATAATATATAAATATATATGTGTGTGTGTGTGTGTGTGTGTGTGTGTGTGTGTGTGTACACACACGTTCGCACTTGATGTTCCTTTCAGATGTTTTAAGTGTATTAATAAATCGTGAACTACATCAGTGTAGTCACTGATACAAATCTGTAAACAGGGAAAACGCTGTTATTGAATGACTGAGAACTGTATTGGATAACAAAGGGGGAAGTTTTGAAACCAGGTGCAAGCTAGACATCTATCCTACCGAATTGAAGTTACTAGGACAAGATTGGCGACGTCCCGGAATGGATTATCCTTGTTGTGATAATGCTAACCTACAGAGGGAAACCCAATCCTCTACAACCCTCGTATTGTCGTTAGGCCGTTGTCGTTGATATCTCTGTCGGGGGCGGCGGTTCTTGGGGGGGAAAGGCAGGCGACGTCCTTTGTTGTATACACGTGTGAGTTGAGCGGAGATCGTCAGGCTGATGGGGCCAGATATAAGCATGTTAATGAGAGAGTTTTAGATTGGCTTAGAGAGGGAAATGCGATTTGGGACGAGGTGCCATAAGGACACTGCGTCGCGGCCGGATGAGAGATTGCCTAAACAAAGCGCCATTGCGAGGTGTGTCATCTTTCCTTTTCATCGGGGCGACTGTTGGTGAGCCCTTTTGTAGGGTTGGTGTAGTGGTGGCGATGATGCAGACTTCCTGCAGAAACAAACTCTCTCTCTCTCTCTCTCTCTCTCTCTCTCTCTCTCTCTCTCTCTCTCTCTCGTAGCGTAAGTGGTACCACAACCTACAATAATTGATTGACCTGTTCGATCTGTGAGGTGTACGGGGAGGGAACGATAAGGGTGCGATCCATAGAAAACCAGCAAACCTCCTTTGTTTCTGGTTGCTAGTCAGCTATTGTGGGTCATAGTTTCGGTGGAGACAGCGAGAAAAAAGTAAATGGTTAAAGACAACAGACAAGGGTGTTTAGTACTGTTTAAAAATTGTTCAGTATATTATCAAATATTTTCAATCGCAAGGGCCTCTTATTAGATAATCTCATCCTACTACGCTGAAACCACCCTCTCTCTTTCTCTGAGACTCTTAGAGGGTGAAGTCAATAGATTAAATTCTTCTGGTGGTGAAATTCTCTCTCTCTCTCTCTCTCTCTCTCTCTCTCTCTCTGAGGGTGTAGTCAATAGATGAAATTCTTCTGGTGGCGAAATTAGATTACAATTAGACCTAATTGTCACGGTTTAACTATTAGGATTTCTATCTCTTCAATTGCGCAATAGGTCGTTGAGCAAAAGTTTTATATTCTGTACTGTTTCTTGTTACCCTCATTAGCATGGAGGAGCATTAGGTAGCAGATTTTGTGATCAGTACCCAACATTATGCTGCTTTCTGAAGGGGAGACGCCTGTTTTGCATCTTATTCAGGTCTGACTTACTAAGGGAGTGTAATGAGATGTGCAAAGCATATGATAATGCTATTTGTAAATAATACAGGCTTATCAAGTCGCATCATTCCGCCGCCATACTGTCCCTTTGGTCGTGTACTGCATGGCAAAATACGTCAGTTATTTCCAGGAGTAATGTCTCGATAAGCTGTATACAGTAAGTCAGTGGAGAATAGCAATGAATGGGGAAGCGTGCCGAAAGGATGCCATACCCAAAATGTAGGTATTATTTGTTTGAGCAATAAGACAAACCGGCTCCTTAAGAACCTCCTGCGGTAGCTCATGTAGAATGGTCGTTTATTTGTTGACTGATTTGTATTGCTTTTGACAAATTTATGTTATTTGTCTTTTGTCGTGCGTTTCCTTTACTGCTTTATTATACGTTTACGAGTTCTCATTAAGACGTTGGCAACCCCTAGGTTAGCGCACCTGCTGTGTGTATTAACCTTATTTTTAAGGAATGGATTTCGTTAGAGGACAGGTGGAAGGGATGGCATGAGAAGTAGAGGAAAAGGAAGTGGAAAGAGGATTAGCCTGGGGCGGACGCATCCGGTAAAGGGAGAAAGTACCGCTATGGAAGAAAATTGATGAAGTGTATTCACACACTTATACTTATATGTTTATATACGTATATATAGTACAAGCATAAACGAGTATTTATATTGATATAGTATATATATACAACATATATAAATATATATAAATATATATATTATATATATATATATATATATATATATATATATATATGTGTGTGTGTGTGTGTGTGTGTGTGTGTGTGTGTGTGTGTGTGTGTGTGTGTGTGTGTGTGTATTTGATTTTATATCACGAAAAAGGTAAAAACGTGATGTTTATGCGAACAAAGTTACAGCCACGGGCCAAAATTGAAACAATTGAGATGCTAAGTACTTTCGTCTTATTTCCGAGACAGTCACATAGACGAAATTACTCAGCATCTTTTGTTTCAGTTTTCCTTCTTGGCTGTAACTTTTCCCATATAATAGGTGTGTGTGTGTGTGTGTGTGTGTCTGTCTCCGTCTCCGGTATTTTTGTAATGAAAGTATTCTTGTACTTACATTAAAATAGTTGCGCTCTCTCTCTCTCTCTCTCTCTCTCTCTCTCTCTCTCTCTCTCTCTCTCTCTCTCTCTCACAAACAAACAAACGTATACACTATTTGTTTAATTAGGCTAATGTTATGTTTTTTCTCCGAATGGGGTGTGCCGTTTCAACATCACAGCATCCGTTTGAGTTTCAATAACATGTATTTTTCTGGGAGTGATTCCAAGACGTTGGGCTAGTGTACAATTTATTCCTGGGTGAGGTA
This sequence comes from Macrobrachium nipponense, assembly GCF_015104395.2. Lineage (NCBI taxonomy): Eukaryota > Metazoa > Arthropoda > Malacostraca > Decapoda > Palaemonidae > Macrobrachium > Macrobrachium nipponense. The sequence goes on along the minus strand of NC_087202.1, from coordinate 42,178,016 downwards.
AGAATGAGCGGGGTCTTGTAACATATATCGGTTTGTTTTAATTTCGATATATCTATGTTTCTTAGGCGGTGATGTAGTGTATATGTATGTATGAATTTTTTTCATAGACACTTTTCTTAAAAAAATTTTAACTTTGTGAAGGAAATGAACAGCCACATTTAATATGGCACTCGTTCAGGTAATGGAATGCAGTCTATGGCAGCGCATAATATGTGTGGGTGGGAAAATTTTGATCAAATGTAATCCCGATTTTGCTCTCTCTCTCTCTCTCTCTCTCTCTCCTCTCTCTCTCTCTCTCTCTCTCTCTCTCTCTCTCATCATATTCTGTTTTAGAAACTTCGTCATGGTGTACAAAGAGTTGAACTTGCGTTATCCGTTCATTTTTGTTTCAGGCTCTTCATTACTCACGGTTATTTTTGCTGTGTATTTAATGCTTGAGCGGACGAAGCACCAGGATACTTTTGTTGTTCTCTCGACTGTTTATCCTCTTGAGCTGTGTTTTCTCGTTTCATTTTTGTATCGTAGGTTCTCTTGTGGATGCTGTTCATAATGTATTTACACTGCACCCAGCTATGTTTTGCTCAGTGGTTTTAATGGTTTCTGTATACTTCGTTTTATTTTATTTTAACGTTCTATTCTGGTTCTCACATCCTTTCTCTGTATTCTTTTTCTTGTTTGAATTTTTTTCCGTTTTATTTGAATAAAATTACGCGTGCATTTAAATAGTTGATCTAAGAGTTAACGTAAGATTTTTCCAGAACCAAATAAAAGAAGCAGTCCATTAATTTTTTTCGATAAAGAACGTGCAAGTAAATAAAAACCTTTGTTTCCGCTAAGAAAATGCAATTAAATTATGAACAATGCTTTCTTGAGAATAAAGTTCAGATACAGCAGATTTTTTGTAAGAAGTGTAAGTAAGGTAAAGCTGTAACATCACCGTTATCTTACTAAAATGGTGATTGACAAAGATGATTCTCCTCTGAAAAGTTTCGATCATAGTACAGATTCAAGAATTACTGGATTTCAAATCTTTTTTTTTTTGTTTTTGTTTTACGTCGTTTGTATCATGAATAGTGATTCGTGTCGTAAAGAAAGAATAAAGCTATATGGTAATGGGAAAAGATTTTCCTCTCTCTCTCTCTCTCTCTCTCTCTCTCTCTCTCTCTCTCTCTCTCTCTCTCTCTCTCTCTCTCATAAGTTTACGCATTTCCTCATTTCTGTAACTAGTTTTATGTGGTGTGCTCGTGCTTGATTGCGGCTCTCTCTCAATTTCTTTCCAGATGTTATTTATATTTCAGAAGATTATTGGCCTTAGGTTTCACCTACAATAAAGATAAATGCGCTATTTTTTTGTTGTATTAATAAAAGATTTTAGTGGTGTTTCCTTTCCAATGAAAGTAAAGATTTTAACGGCCGGTTGATCTGTGAATGTACTGAAGGGTGTGCCCAAGAGAATACTGTGTGTTATTTGTTGCTTAATTGCTTCTAATTAAAAAGGCACGAGGTCTCTTCCTCCCTCCGCAAATGTGTCTTTTTTCCACATGTTTAGCAGACGGAGACGCCCATTTCCCTTCTCGTCAGTTATTAGAGATTGTTGTTAATGTTCTTCCTGAAAGTTTCGCGCATGTCCAAACGCTCGACTCAGTCTCCACTTTTGGGGTAGCTACGATACAAGTGTACTCTTGCACGTAATATGAATGTAATTTTTCTTCATATATATATATATATATTATATATATATATATAGATTATAGATTATTAGATATAGAATTATAGATTATAAGATTAAGATATTAGATATTAGAATATATAGATATTTAGATATAAGATCAAGATTATTTTAGATCTAAAAGATAAGATATTTAATAATAATTATATATTATATATATAACTATATTATTATATATAATATATAGAGAGAGAGAAGGAAGGTGAGGGGGGAGAGAGAGATGAGATCTAGACGAGAGCACAAGCTCTTAACTTCTCGAATTCATCCCAGTCTCTGGATAAGCTTGTCACTAAAAACCATTAGGCCATTTAAGTATGCATTATATATATATATATATATATATATATATATATATATATATATATATATATATATATATATATATATATATAGTGTTTGACGTGGTGATTAAATACCGTACAGGGAGTGTATAAGTGGTTCTGTTTTATTTCATTTTTATGAACTCAAATGTTCCCATATCAAAATACTGTTTCCTTCCCTAAGATTGCAGTGACCGTGCTATTTTGTGGAAATCACTGAGGTGTGTTCTTCGCAGAATTGGTAAATATACCGTAAGTGCTGTACAGTCTCAAAAATAAGATATTTTTTCTGTTCACTTGCAGACCTCACGTGGCGGACCCCGACTTCTTTCGATTACTAGGGGTGACCACGGCTTCGGCTTCACGCTTCGACATTTCATCGTCTACCCACCCGAGTTATCGGTAAGTCCTCATCCCTTGAGTGTTGCATGTTCTTATTTTACCCTTGCTTGGATGTCATTCTTGATGCGTTGTTTTCGAGACAGAAATGACCATCCAGTATCTTTGTCGTAAAAATATTCCACTGACACTGTTATTTTAGTTCACTTTTACAGGTAGTTTTGACATGTTATGTGTGGTCAGATTTTAGAGCATAATTAGGGAAAAGCAGCGGTCATAGTTGTTTTGGCATTAAAGCATGAGAAAATGAGTCGTCATTCTTTTAACAAGCGCTTCATGCGTGATCGACGAACCATGGGCTATTTTTGGTGCATGGCGTAACCGCCTCCTGTTCGTTCACCAAACTTTTATCAGTATTCTTTAACGTTAATTCCCGCTTCTGCATTTTGAAGCAATTGATTACCGACGATTACTACCTTTCACTCTTGCTACAGTGATTTCACCTTGGTGTCTCTCTTTTGGGATTAAAATTGAATTTTCTTCCGATGTTTCGTGTTTTGAAATTTGTCTTGCTGCCTACGTCTCTCGAAGAGTTTGGATCGCGAGTATTTTGTTTCGGAAAGAATTTCAAATTAAAATATATTTTTACAAAAATTGATGAGTATTTTGTCATTACCTCGATCCAACGTGATTGATTTGTAGGAAGAGGAGTTGGGAGAAAACGAATGGAAGTACACCATTGTGAGCAATTGGTCGTCCGCAAGACTGGTTTTGTATGTGTGACATCATTATCGGGTTGCGTGCATTGCATCACTGGTCTAAAGCTCGCGTGGCATGACGTCACGGGGTCACCACCTCGACTTGCGTAGGAGGGAATGATAATTGTACGTCTGTAATTTCCATTCCTCCTCTGCACTGTAAACGGCAAAGACACTTGTTCGCATTCTAATAGGAAGGTTTTCAATGCGTTTATGGGCAAGTTTTCTTGTCTTTGGAGCAGTTTTGTTTACCTTCTCTGAAAAATGAACAAAATAAAAATTTCGATTATAAAATTTACTTGGGAGTCGACGTGTCCCTGAAGTAGGAAAGATTCAACAGAATGTTTTTTTATATGATTTTATAGCAAGTTGGCAATTCCATGGACTTTTCTCATAGGAATAAAAAAAGTTCTAATGTTGTAGTTTAGTTTACTATAACCTAAGAGTCGAAATGATCACCGTGAAGACTAACTTTATTGCTCGAATTTGTCATTTTTGACATGCACTGCCGTTGAGCTTTTTACCAAGGTAGAAAGTGATTGATACCAGGATCCTCGTCTTTTAGAAACTAAAGTCAGCCATTTTATTTTGCGTTTTTGTGGCGGAAAAGAATTATTTGGGTATTTATTCCGGGCTGCTGATGATGCTGAGCATCCTGCGTCTGTTGTCGTGATTGCAGTGAGTGGTTTGCTTGTGCTTTCTACTTTCCTTTTGGGTTACTGTAAATCTCTCTCTCTCTCTCTCTCTCTCTCTCTCTCTCTCTCTCTCTCGTGCTTGTGTGTACTGCTTTTAGGATCCGCATTCTTAACGCATTTCGTGCTTTTGTTTATTTTTTCCGTTTTGTGAATCGAAAGAACGAACGACCGTGTTCGTGTTTGGATATATATACTATATATAACTTATTATTATGATATCTGCTACTCTATATATATATAATACAGAGAGAGAGCAATAGACCCGCCCTTGCTTGCCGTGTTTTAGGATGAAGAGAAGAAATATTGCCATTTTAGTTGATAACGTTACAACTGATATGATTAGAAGCCAACTTCTGCGATGCCACTAGGGACCCAAATCGGAATTTTAGATAAGGCCGTGACGGCCTCTGTTATCAATGAGGATCTTTAGGCAGTTAGAATGTTTACACGCGAATGCAATGCCGAGATACCTCACATCCAGGTAAACGGGCACCACTTCTTGTGCCTCAGACTCGTTAATTTTGGAGGTGATGCTGGTCCTCAAATCTAGATTGAACTCTTGAAACTGGCAGCCAGTGCAGTCATCTTTCTGTCCTGTCTTTCGGAGTATATATTTGATATTTTCTGAAATAAAAAGATCACATATACATTAAGCGAGTAGCTCGAAAATGACAGGTCACTAGAGAAAAAAAAGTCTTGGGTTATAATTCGAATATGAGTGCACTGGACTATATGCTGTCACTAGGTCACTGTAATGAATGTAGTTTAGCCTTTTATATCATATCTTTTATCCTGAGACGTGAGGTAGCTTATTATAGAATCATTCGGTTCGGATGTTACTTGTTATTGAATTATTTCGAAACGGCGCACAGTTGACTCAAGTGTCTCACTCCTATCATTTTAAAGACTAAGTTTAATGAGGTTCCCATTGCAAACTACGAAAGTATTGTGTAATGTTGTTCAAAGTGTAGGTGCACACACTTGTGTGTGTGTATATATATATATATATATATATATATATATATATATATAGTATATATATATATATATATATATATGAGAGAGAGAGACTTTCGTACATTATAAATGCTAAATCATTCTTGTGCGTGCGTTTACGTACCAAGCCTTCATCTTTGGCACTTCCATACCTCTGTTTGAGGAAGGAAGATGGAGATGGACGGGGGGCTATTAGCGATTCTGTCTTGGCGTCGTCCATCGGAAATGTCGGGGAACTTTTGCTCGTAAAGGACGTCAATTTGGAGTTTAATCACACGTCTTGCTCGCTTCGGAAAAAATGAATCTTTGCTCAGCAAAGCTTCCTGTGCGTCCGTCCGGTCACCTTCAGTGTCGCTTTGCTTGTCAGGATGGATTATGAGCTGTTTGCCTTTTTTGCTTGGAATTGTAGTGTTCTCTGAGGATTTCGTTTGGCTGAGTTTGGAGGTTTTTTCTTTAGGTGTCCGTTGCATTTCCTTATTATTATTATTATTATTATTATTATTATTATTATTATTATTATTATTATTATTATTATTATTATTATTATTAAATTTGTTGCGCACAAGTATTTCTGGTGAACATAAAAGACCTTTGGATCAGGTACAATTACGGAATCTTGATATTATCTAGGCACTATTCCTTAAGTCAAGGGGAAATGTGATCAAACGAGAGTACGATCTTTCTCAATATAGGAAAGAAAATTGCTGAAGTAGTTAAAAAAAATCATTCCGGGATGCGCTTGCTCATAAAGCAATTGATTAGACTTTATCAGTTTTTTTTTGGCGCACGGGAAATGAGAAGTGTTTCATCCATAGAGTGCAGCAATATGGCCTGGACTTTTAGTCCCTCACGGTTTTTGTTTTTATAAATGATTATCGTCAGTGATTCATATTCGTTGGATCGTGATCTTTTTCTTACTTCAGCCTTTCCGTGACCCGTGAGCTTCTCTGGGTGTTCTTTTTGTTTTTATTGAAGATTTCTTGGTTTAAAGCCAGCGTTCTTGGGTGTTCGCAGGACCCACTTAAAGGGGTCCTGGGTATGCGGTACCACATATGGCGACAGAGAAAAGGATTTGCTTTCGAGAGGAAAAGACTTTGCTGTGCTTCATGGGTCGTTAGATTCTGCAGTTTTGTTCATAAATGTTTTTTGTTTAGAATTTTATTGTGCGAATAAGGATTTAACCTCTTATGAATGTAAAATAGGGGCTTTTGCAGTTTTGAAAAGAATGTATATCCTATTTGGGTTATGATTGCCTTCGTTCTCATGTGCACATATGTACGTACTTAAGCTGAATCATTCCCCTACACACACACACACACACACACGTGTGTTTATGAGCATGCCCAACCAGGGGTAGGGTGGAGCTGGGAGTGGAGTCACGTCTAGTGTTATTGTCATTTCTTGTTCCCCAGAATTACCGCATCATTCTGAGTGAGTTACCAGTTACAAGATCCACCCGCAATATCTTTTGTCCTTAGATATAACAGTTAAGGTCGCCCAAAGTCTTGGATTCCTTCGACCCTCCTGAGGGCACGAGGTCATGGGCGAGAAATATAAAGAGGTGCCGAAAGTC